>NC_137091.1:3019517-3549517 GCF_951640355.1 Cnephaeus nilssonii
AATGCACCCTCCCATCACGCGTGGCTGGTTACTTACGGTGACACTTCCAGGCACATAAAACCCAAGGCGGGTGCTGGGAACAGGGACGCGGAGCAGCCGTGCAGGGGCAGGTGGGCAGGGCCGGGAGCGAGTGGGGCGACGTGTCTGCACCCCTGGAGGCGTGTGCAGGGAGCAATCAGAGTGACAATGCGGCCCCAGGGGCGTCCTAAGTGCCTTCGGAGGAGGCGGCGGGAGGAGGCCAGCCGGCCGGGCAGGCGCGCTCGGCTGGCTTATTAAAACGACTTTGATCCCTGGCCGCTTTGATATCCTGGGTCTTATAAAGAATTCACTTTCAGGAGTAAATATAGGTAGTTCAGAGAGATTTTATGACATACCGTACAGGCTCCTCTTCCAGAGACGCGTTTAATGACGGGTGGGGAGGGCTGGGGCAGTCAGAGCTGGGGGAGACGGGCCAGGCTCGGCCTTGCTACCCACCAGCCGCCCAGCCGGCCCTGCATGAGGGGCTCGGCCCAGGCTCACTCCCACCCCCGCCTTCGGAGCTACCATCTGCACTGCACCGGCCTCTCCCCCACCGCTGCCCAGGAGGTGGGGACCCTGTAGGTGGGGGCGAGCAAGATTCTGTAGCATTTTCAACTCTGCTGGTTGGCAGTTTGCTCTTTGGACATCGAGGGGAGATGATCCCCGGGGTCTCCCCCAGGCCTTTCCCCAAAGGTTAAATGCATATTCCTGTCTGGCCCACTCAGAGGGTCCTCAATCCAGAATGATTCCTGAGCTCACAGGTTCCAGGATCTGGCTCATCCGGAGAGATGATCCCGGGCCTGGATTAGACTGAGCACTCGGAAACGGCGAGTGAGACTATGACTCTACTAAAGGCCCAGTGCACAAAATTCGTGCATGGGTAGGGTCCCTAGACCTGGCTGGCGATCAGGGCCGATCTGTGGGGTGACTGGCAGGGTGATTGGGGGCCACCCAGCTTGGCCAGCCTGGTGCCGCCTGCTCGCTGGCCCTGCCCCCCCCACCACTGCCAGTCACCTCCCTCTGCGGGGCAACCAGTGGGGCAATCGGGGGGCCCGCACTGGCACCCAGCTTGGCTGGCCTGGGGCCTGAGGGTTGGGGGACAGTTCCTGCATTGAGTGTCTGCCCCCTGGTGGTCAGTGCGCATCATAGCGACTGGTCGTTCCACCAGTGGTTCCGCCCTTTGGTCAATTTGCATATTAGGCTTTTATTATATAGGATTGGATTGCCTCTCAGTACAGAGACTCAGCAGCAGGTGCCTCTGTCACAGCTTCTGTTTATTGGCATCTCTGCGTATTGGGTCCCGTAGAAAAAATCATGAGGATAATGAGGTGTTGGCATAAAACCTCAGAGGATGTTGCCATCACCAGCACCA
Organism: Cnephaeus nilssonii; assembly: GCF_951640355.1. NCBI lineage: Eukaryota > Metazoa > Chordata > Mammalia > Chiroptera > Vespertilionidae > Cnephaeus > Cnephaeus nilssonii. The sequence goes on from NC_137091.1 coordinate 3,020,908, forward strand.
TTGTACGGATGAGAAAACTGAAGCTCCGAGAGACGAGGGGACACATGCCAGGTCCCAGAGCTGATCAGGGACTCCGCCAGGTGGAAGCCAGATAAGGCTGCCGTCAAACCCAGCGTTTTCTGCTGCAGCACATCTTCTCTAATGCCTCCCATCTGCTACACACACACACACACACACACACACACACACACACACACACGTTGGGCCTGCCCTGCACCAGCAGAATCAGGTCTTACTCATCGTTGACTCTCCAGAGTCTAGCACAGGTGCTAGTATACAGTGGCGCTCCATAGATGCCTGCTAAATGAACAAACGACTAGGGCAAGCAATGGGCAGAATTGCTAAGTGCCCTCTGAGAGGGTCCGTGATTTGGTTGCTATTCCTGATGAGCCGGCTACACAGGCTCCTCCCGTGCATGCTTCTGGCTGTTGTCTATGCACTCCCCGCCCTGGGGCGGACCATGAGCAACTCAGGGGAAAATGCTGGTTTTGATCCAGAAACCGCCCCCCGCCCCCCCCCCCCCCCGCCTTTATCTATCACGGCCTGCTACCTAATCCCCAGATTGGATGAAAAGAAGGGTTAGAGGAAAGCAAAATTTCAGAGCAGAAATGACTCCAGGATTGAGGGTGAGGGCCATCCTGTCTTCATTCCAGCAGGCCCTCAGCACCCTGGCAAAGGCCTTGCACATAGTAGGTGCTCACCTGAATGAATGAGTCGGTGTTGGCTATTTCAAGCAAAGGAAAAATACAGCTGTCCCCAGGTCCCGTCATCACACACACACACACACACACACACACACGGGGAGGCACCTGCTTGGAGGCTTAAGGGAGCCTGGCACCCATGGACAGGGGACAGGAGCCCTCTGCTGTGCTTTCTCTCCTTCTCCTCCTCCTGGCTGCTCCCCTTGCCCTGGAGCCGGAGCAGTGACTAACATTGTTTCCTGGCCTAAATAGATAATTGCCCTTCTGGCTGGGTAAAAGCTGTCTCGCAGAGCGGAGTGAAATATCATTAATAAAGGAGACTGATTTACTCAGGAATTCCTCCTGAAGTGAGATTAATAAGCCATCCCCCGGTGTTAGATATAATCTTCAGTTCTCTCCTCGCCGCATGACTTATTTTTGCAACAATTGCACTATTCCGTCATTAATCATTATAGGAGGCCAACAGTTTATCTCGGCTAATGGGCCCGATACACAAACACAACAACGTTCTCCTCCCAGTTGACGAGAGGGAAATTCAGGGGGAGAAAAATTAATCAATTGTGTGCTTCTTGTTAAGGAAATAATCTCCCACTTTATCCAGGAATCAGAGCATATACACACTGCGGTGTAAATGAATATGACATGTGACTACAGATGGGTACACAGAGAAGGAGTACCACAGTGAACACGGGCCTGCCTGGGAGATGCCACGGGTCCGGTGCCCACCCACCCCAATGAAGCCAATGTCGCAATAAAGTGAGTTACATGCATTCCCCCCACCCCACGCCCAGTGCATACAAAAGTTATGTTTACACTCTACTACAGTCTATTAAGGGAGCAGTAGCATTATGGCTCAACAACAACATACATGCCTCAATGATAAGGGGGGATAAATGGTGATGGGAGGAGACGTGACTTGGGGTGGTGAACATACGATACAAATTGCAGAGGATGTACTATAGAATTATGCACATGAAACCTTATATAATTTTATTAACCAATGTCACCCCAATAAATTCAATAACAATTTTAAAAATTAAAAAAAAATCAAAGACCATTTTATTGCTAAAAAAAATGCTAACCATCCCCCGAGCCCTCTGCGAATCACAACTTCTTGGCTGGTGGAGGGCCTTGACTCAGCTCGTTAAAGACGCAGTATCTGTGAAGTGCAATAAAAAGACGCCTGCCTGTATCTAAATGGGTGTGGAGCGTGACCTTGAGTGCATTCATGTCATGAGATTTTGTGTATGTAAATCGTGTATACGGTGTGTCTGGGTGTGGATGAATCTAGGGTTCAAACAAATATATACAAAATAGCAGAGTTTGCAGATACATGGTATGGGATTATGCGCTAAGCTTTACATGTACGTGGACATGTGGCATGGACCTGTGTAAGTGGAAATGTGCATGGCATATGACTGTGTAAATGTGTATGCCCGTGTATGATGTTGTGTGTGTAAGTATGTGATGGATGATTTTAGCATGTACGTGCCAGCTAATGACTGTATGCTCCATAAAGGTTCACTACACAAAATTGAAAGACAAATTCTTCCATCTAAAAAAAAACATTCATTACCAACCTTTTAACTTACCTACTTCTGCTCCTCTAAATTTCCTTCCTTCCTCCCTTCCTTCCTCCCTCCCTTCCTTCCTTCCTCCCTCCCTTCCTTCCTTCCATCCTTCCTTCCTTCTTCCCTCCCTCCCTCCCTCCCTCCCTCCCTCCCTCCCTCCCTCCCTCCCTCCCTCCCTCCCTCCCTCCTCTCTCTTTCTATCAATTTGTCTATCTAGTCTTAGGCTGGACTCCTAGAAACAGAAAAGCAAGACAGGGCTTCCCACCCAGCGATCCATGGGCTGGGGAGAAGTAGATGTTCCCAGGATGTCGGCAGAAGGCAATCTCTGAAGAAAGGGCAGCTGTGAGCCCTCAGCAGCCAACGCTCACGGCAGGTGGCGATGGGTGCAGCTGCCCAGTGCGGGGGACCTGGGAGTGGCACCTTCGCACCGAATGTGGCACCTTCGGTTCATGACCCGGAATTTCTTAGGCTTACTTTGGGGGTCAAGGGGAACTGATGGGCTTTAAGAACGCCACGATCAGAGCCGGACTTCAGAACAACAGCCCTGGGGACCTTCAGGCTGGATCGAGGGGGCCGGGCTGTGATGGTCCGAGACAGACCTGGGGCAGGAAGGAAGCCACAGCCAGGGCTCTGCTGGTCTCCGCCTGGTGCTTCAGGAGCCTCAAGGGCCCAGCGCACAGACCCCATAGCCATCCCTGCCGGCCCCCCCCCAGCACGTGGGCAGTTCCGGCCACCGTCAATGGCACCGTTCAGCCAGGTGGGCTCCTGCCCCAGTGGGAAGGAGAGAGGCCGGCCGGGTGCATATTTATGAACCCACCTCCCGGTCCTTGTGGTGGCAGCGAGGCAGTGCCCGTGCGGGCGATCGGCCCTGGGCCTCAGCTCCGACAGAGCCGAGGCTTGTCTGGGCCGCGGAGGGCCGCCAGCCTGGCCCCCGTCTCGGGCAGGAACAGGCCGGCAGCCCGCAGCTTGGGTTGCATCCTCGCCCCCTCCCCGGGCCGCGGAGGAGGCGGGCGGTCCAGAGGCATTTCTGATGTTGTTTCGTGAAACCCGAGTCCTGAATCCTGAATTATGGCCACGCTCAGGCTCTCCACCGGGCGACTCGGAGGAATGTGAAATGGGGCGATTCTGGCCGCCGCTGCCCGTCGTCGCTCAGAGAATGCGGTGTTTGTGCCTGGGATCAGAGGCAGCTTTTCATGTGAACACACTGGAATGAGCAGGGTTTGGTTTTGCAAAACAAACTCCTCTCCTTCGGAGCTGGCTGGGGGTGGCCCAGGCCGCAGGCACCCCGCTCTGACTCGCACCCACGCACACACACTCTCACACCCACGCCACGCACAGGGGGGGGGGGGCACCGGCGTGTCCCTCTGAAGGGCAACGGCTCGGTCCCAGGGCTGACACCCCAGGGCCGGGCTGGCTTCAGATCCCAGCTCCGCCACTGAGAGAAGCTGAAGGACCCGGGCAAGTGGCTCAGCCGGCCACCGATCGTCCCTAACGCACACACTCAACTATTACCCGAGTTCCGCTTTCCGGGCTTGCAGTCACCGCGGCCACGGCTTTTCTGAAAGTATGACATGGGAAAATTCAGAAATAGACAGTAAGGGTTGCGTTTTGTGCCATCCTGGGAATCTTGATGAAATCTCGGCTGTCCTGCTCTGCCTCCCCCGGGCCGCGAATCACCCCTCGACCCAGAGGACCCACCCTGTAGGCACTGCCCGCTGGTGGTCCCTTAGTAGCCTCTGAGGGTTATCAGATCGAGTGTCCAGGTGCTTGTGTTCAAGGGCCTTTGTTTTACTTAATAATGACCCAAAGCACAAGAGTAGGGGTGCTGGCCATTCGAATTTCCAAAATAAAAACAACAAAAAAAAAAGCCATAAATTGCTTCCTATAGGTAAAAAGGCCTGTACATATAGGAAAAACACATAGTATATCTAGGCATCGGTACTATCTGTGGTTCCAGGCATCCGCTGGGGGGTAGGTGAGTTAATATTTGTGTAGCTGCTTAGCAGGGGGCGTACATAAGTGAACGTGCTGAGCCAGAGCAGGAACTCGCCCTCCCCCAGTCTCTGGGCCTCTCTCACCTGTCAAAGGACTGCTCCCAGGCCCTGGCAGCGGTGAGCGGTAAGGGAACGCGGCCTCTGTCTGCTGGCAGCATCCTCCTCGCTCCCGGGCTCAAGGCAGGAAGGTCTCAGGCCCCCCAGCCCGGTCAGCTCAGTGTCACACTGAGCGCCTCATCAATACGAGACACTCCCAGTATTGGGATGCACTCCAAACCCAAGTTCTGCCCGAGGCATCGGAACCCCCGGGGAGGGCTTGCCGTGCGCGGTGAGCCAGGAGAGAAAGGCTCGGACTTCCCACCCGTTCCCGCCCATTCTGCCCACAGAACCTGCATTCCGCCCCCACTTTCGGGAGGGGAAACCCAGCTTGAGAGTCCGGGGGCTCCCCAGGGTGGCTTGGCAGCCTGATTTCAAAGCCCAGGCGTGTCACCGCTCACCTGTGCCACCTGTGGGCGTAGCGATGGCTGGGGTGGCCCCTGCCCGTAACAGTAGATCCAGCCCCCATGCAGGGAGCGGTGATGGGCTTCCTTTTCTGGCTGACGTCAGAAGGAAAGGTGCTGCAGTGTCTCGACACTGCCCTGATGTTTGCTAGAGTTTCCACCCGACAAACAGAGAGCTCGGCCTTGAACTTGGACCTGGAACAGCCAAGGAGCTAGCTGGTTTTTAAAACTGCTTCCTATTTTCATGGTGCGCATTTCTTATCATGATCTGCTATTGATGCCAAGTGGCATTGATTTTTCCATTTCTGGTAGCAATCAAAGGTTTCTTTTAAAAGTACATGTAAGTTTAAAAAACGAGTTGGCTTAATGAGAAGTATTATAACAAGGAGTGGTCGAAGCAGTGGTCGTATGAGGAACAGGAGGGAGGGCGGCTGTCCAATGCTTCACTGTGGAAACCGCGGCGTTGGGCTGTGCTGCTTCTCCAGACCTGGGCGAGCGGGTCCTCTGGCCTCTCTGTGGAGCTGAGCGCTGGGGCGGCCCTGAATGGAGCCCGCCGGGGGGGGGGGGGGGGGCATGCCCTTTGCCCTCAGAGGGTGGAGGGCTCCTTCCCTGCGCCCCCTGATTGCAGTCCCCACCTAAACAGCCAGCCCCGCTCCAGCCCTGAGCTGGAGTTCTAGACATTGAATGGGACATCTAGCTGGAGGCGAGGGCTGCTTCAAGGCCCCAGTGGATCCAGGGAGCTGTAGTGCCTTCCTGGAGTGAGAGTCCCAGTGTGGGGAGAAAGAGAAAGGGGGATGCCGAGGGAGGGACCCCTACACACACACACACACACACACACACACACACACACACCACATATATATATCACACACACACATCACATCACATACCCACATGCATACACATACACACCAGACACATCACACACATACATCCACATCACATATGCACACCATATACACACATACACACACACATGCACAGTTACACGTACCACATACACACATCACATTGACACACCATATACACACATGCATGCACACCACACATATATATTACATACACAGATCACATACCCACATCACATCACATACCCACATGCATGCACATACACACCAGACACATCACATATACACACCATATACACACATACACACATCACACACATGCACAGCTACATATACCACATACACACATCACATTGACATACCGTATGCACACATGCACATACATGCATGCACACCACATACACACATCACATACACACATCACATACACACATCACATCACATACCCACGTGCACGCACATACACACCAGACACATCACACACATCACATATACACACATCACATACACACTATATACACACATATACACATCACACACATGCACAGGTACATCCACACATCACATATACACGCATGCACGCACACACACGCACACACACACACTGCTTGCTCCCTCCAGGGACCAGCCCCAGATGCTGGTGGGGGTCAGTGCGGTGAGGAGACCAGCCCTTGCTCAGGCCCGCTGGCCTCTGGTCCTCCCACCTCCCAAAATGGAAGTCACAGGAACGGACAGAAAAGGTATTTGGCCTAATTACAGGGGCCATCCCGGGCCTGGGCTGGCCAGCCCCGCCTGTCCCTGTCCCCTGCCCATCCACTTTCCTGTGTGCCGGGCAGCGCTGGCCAAGCCGCTTCCCGGACACCGTGTCCATTTGGCCTCAATTACCTGGCAGGGCCGTGGGCTTTGAAGTGGCTGCAGAGGCCGCCGGGAGGCTATTTTTCTCTCACCTGTCACCACTTATTTTCCTGGGCTGCTGGCCTGTGGCCCGGCCGTTTTTAACTAATGGGGATTAAATAATCCAGCTGGAATACCAATGCCCAGCCCGGCCGCTCGGTCTACATCGGAGTCATTAAGCCCTCAGCCTCGCTGGCAGGCCTGCCTGGGACTGCACAGGCCGGGGCCGGGCAGCACGCTGGGGATTTTTATTGCCGCCTCGTTATAGCCATTATCCACAAACACAACCGCTAATGAGAGGCTGAGGAATTCGGGGAGGAACGGTTTCATTTGGGCTGAGGAGGAAGCCATCGTCTGCCCTGGAATAGCAATGCCCGGTCTGAGGCCACCTCTCCCCATCACCCCGCATCCCGGGGGCGTGGTGGGGGGGCCGTGGGCAGGGGCGTGGCGAGGAGCCCTGACGTCTGGGGTGTGGATGCCTGAGGAGGAAGGGATGCCCACGTCTCACCTGGGGGGTGGCAGCATTTACTGCCGATGCCTAGGGCCCAGGTCTGCGTGAGTGCTGTGGGCGACCGTGCCATCTGTCAGACAAACCAGGGCACTTCTGAGAGGGAGAGGGCTTAGCCGCTTCTCCGCTGGGCTTAAGCCAGCGCCATCCTGGGTTGAAAAAAGGGAGGCACGCACCTCGGGTGCAGAGCTTCAGAGTGCGCCCAATGGCCATCAAGATAAACATATTGATGCCCTAGTTCTTTAAAAAGTAAAAAAATAAAAATAAAAAATAAATCCATGACCATTAAACCCTTACATCCAGGCAGGACCCCACAGGCTGGCGTGAGGACGGCGACATTGATCACACAATCACAGGGCAGAGCCTGTCTTTAGAATGTGAATGTTTTGTTGACCGTGGATTTTTGCTTAAGTTTGATGTGTTTTAAAATATTGCATGAGAATAGTATTTGTCTTCAATGACTGAGCCCTCTTACATTTTGCACTCAAGGCGCATGCCTCGCTTGCTTCTCTTGCCAAACCACGTTTAGAAAATTAAAGTGTCTGATGCCAGCGCTTGCCTCTGTCTCTCCGGCCCTCTGTGCTGGGACAAACAGACCTTCCCTGTTCGCTGTGCCTCTCACTTCCAAGCCTCTCTCCAGCCTGGTCCCTCATCCTCCAGCTCTCTGTCCCCACTAAATCCTCATCTGAGACGGAAAAGGCCAGAAGACTGTAGGATCCAGTCTTCACCGTGCTGGGGGTAGGAGGGAGTCGATTCATAATGCTATATGTAACGAAAATATCCTTTAGTAACGAAGGGGAAATAAAGACATTTTCTAATGAAAGGACATTTTTAAAAGAGTGCCCATCAGGTCTCTACTACAAAAAATGCTAAGGGACATTCCTCTGGCTGAAGGGAAATGATACCAGATATAAATCTGGAAAATCACAAAGGAGGTGCCTCAGACATGGCTCCTAGAGAAAGAGAAAAGACTATTTTCCCTCTTAATTTCTTCAACACACAGAGGATTGTTTAAATCAGAAACGTGTCACATTGTCCTGTGGGGTTTGTAATATATGTAGACTAGTGACCCAGTGCACGAAATTCGTGCACAGGGGAGAGGGGTGTCCCTCAGCCCGGGCCTGCACCCTCTCTAATCTGGGACCCCTTGGGGGATGTCTGACTGCCGGTTTAGTTCCCATTGGCCCTGATCAGGCTGGCGGGCCAACCTCCCGCAGTCCCTCCCACCCCCTGGCTGGCAGGCCCCATCGCCTCCATAGGGACTGGGCAAGATGGCCCCGATCGGCCCCGATCACCGGCCAGGCCGAGGGACCCCAACAGTGCATGAATTTGTGCACCAGGCTTCTAGTAAAATAATAAAAATAAATTTAGAAGATAATAACAGAATAAGAGAACATAATAATAGAAAAACAATAAAGTGGAGGGTCTACATTCAACCATATCAGGCTTTCATTAAATGTTCATGGGCTAAACACTGTAATGAAAAGGCAGAGATTTTCCATACCATGCAATCCCATCAGAAGACTAGAGAATTTGGATGAATGGAGGCCTGATAGCCACCACAGGGGCTGATACAGCTAACCAGTTGTTAAACTACTGGAATAATTCCATACCAGTTGCTAACCAGCCCGAGTGTCCACTCCATCCTACACCCTTTCCCAAGAACCTGTTCCCCTACCAGCCCGCATCTCAAAGGTTCATGCCTGGCACAGATCAGGGGCCCTGGGACCCGGCCATGTGCTGTTGTAATCTGGCATTTCCAGCGCTGCCCTGGTTGGCACGATGTTGAACGTCACCCTGGATGAATGTCAACATTTAAAACCAGGGGCTGCAAGGGCCTCGCTTGCCGTGCCAGCCTCAGCCCGAGACTCGTTTCAGTATTTTGTTTCTTCTGCATATGAGGAAGAGCGTCCTGGTTCACCTGGAAAAGAGTTTGAAACAGTAACAACTTTACTTACTTGTTTAAACATATCATCTTTATTGATTTCAGAGAGGATGGGAGAGGAAGAGATAGAAACATCAATGATGCGGGAGAATCATCGATTGGCTGCCTCCTGCACACCCCCACTGCAACCCAAGCATGTGCCCTTGACCGGAATCGAACCCAGGACCCTTCAGGGCCCTTCAACCCCTGGATGATGCTCTATCCACTGAGCCAAACTGGTCAGGGCAACAATTTTATTTTTTATTAACCATCCCCTTTACAATGTCAAGATATACTTCAATTTAACAAAGGCATGCAGAGGAATTTTATCCAGAGGCTCACACACACACACACAAATTAAAAATTAAAAATAATAATAATAATTTAACAGCACCAAGAAATGCAGCCATGATCTCTGGGTGAGTTTCAATTGGGAAATATACCATAATGTCTCTTTTGATTTTAAACGTTTCCTGTAATATTGTTTATGTTATAGTTTTTTAAATACTTTAGACTATATAAACATTTAAAAATGGGAAATGCTAAGGGCTATCTAGAATATAGCTGTGTGTGAATGTACATCTGTGAGTGTGTTGTAGCTGTGTACACATGTGTGTGCTGTGTGAGCACGTGTGGCGTGACCAGCTCTTGCTGTGTGTAGGTGGAAGGGGAGATGGCATACCCCCCCAAGCCTGCCAGCATACCCACGGCCCATCTCTCCTGGTGACTCTGTGGCCCCCGTGTCTGCGTGCAGAAAGGTCAGCCATGGGGTTTTAGACACACTCGTGATTACCTCCTGGGTGACCGCCGAGACCAGCCGGTTGGGGCCGACACCTTTCTAAACATAGAGGCCTGCCATCCCGTTCGTCACCAAAGCCACTGACGTACCCACCCAGACAGGCCCACACGCCGACGGGAGCCACTTATAGCCGCCTTCAAAAGGTCCCGGGGGGTGCGGTGCCCAGGCGAGGGAGGGCGTGACCCTGTGGCCTGAGGCCTCTCGACCAGAGAGGAATCTCTGGGGCGTGACATGTACAGGCCGCAGGATCTGGGTTCGAATGCTCGTCACTCCTTGGAGCCTCTTTTGTTCCCATTGGGAAAGGGGATGTTATATCCCGACTCTTCCCAGGAAGCGGGGCCTGCTCTGGGGCTGAGACCTGGAGCTGAGCCCACCCCACCCTTGGCCTCTCTTAGGCCTCGTAGACGGTCTTGGCTGAGGCAGGGACAGGGGGGCATGGGCACAGCGGTGGGTGGGTGTAGATGTGGTTCCGATTAAACTCCCTGTGTGCTGTGTGTCTTTAGGAGAGTCACTCCCCCTCTCTGAGCCGAATTCCGGTGAGCCGCCTCCTGTCCTTCCAGACCTACTGTGGGGAGTGCTTGAGCCACTGGTCCCTGATGTCCAAATAGTACAGGTTCATGGGAGTCCGGGTGGTCCTCGCTGTGGTCTAATGGCCGCAGAGCCCGCCCAGCCCAGGCCCCCAGAAGGGCTTGGAGCCTGCGGCACGCGGACGTGGAGAAGGCCCGGCTCCCTCCTCTGGGCACGTGCTGCCCGTTCTCACCAGAGGCCCGAGGGCCCCGAGCTGCCCGCAGGCTCCTGTCAGTGCACATTAACCCACTCCCGGGAGGAGGGACTAAGGCTGCCCCGGACGCACTGCCTCTCAGAGAGACGCCAGCAGGGCGGCGCTGGCCCAGCAGGGCGGGTGGCACGGGTGGCACCTCGGGGGCCCCCGGGGGAGATGTCTAGGAGCAGAAGCCCCTCCCCAGAGGCCCTTGAGTCAGAGGTCGGAGCTAACAGCCATGTGCCCCAACAGGCCCTGGTGAGCATGATCCCCCTGCCTGTCCAGCACCACCGGGTGCAGAGAGGACGGGACCCAGGCGGGTGGACACAGGGGGACCCCCAGCCCATCCTCCTTGGGCAGAGCTGCTGGGGCCGAGGGGTAATGGCAGCCCTGCGCTCAGCCTCCGGGACGTGCCCGGGGTGGTGGCAGCCCTAGGCTGCGGCGGGCCTGGCTTTGGAGTCAGAGGCCTACGTCTGCATTTTCCCTCTGCCCCAAATCAGTGCCGCTTTGGTCGAGTGTTGCCCTCCCCGCGCCTCAGTTTCCACATCTGTGAAGTGGGCTGGTACTCCCTACAGCACAGGGTGGGGGAGGCGGGCGTTAGCTCTCCACGGAGCCCGGGGCGGGACCCAGCGCTCAGGTGGAAGGTGGGGAAGAGGAGGAAGAGGACGTGGGAGTCTGGGGACGGTGTGGGAGGCAGGCCCTCCCCCGCCGGCGGGAGCCGTGGGGGCTGCCGCTCCGCCCTGCCCACGCTGCTCTTTGCCACCAGCGACACCTGGCTCTGGGCCCTGGGCCCTGGGTGTGAATTAGGAGTGAGTACGTGTCCCTTTACATTCCGGGAGCTGTCGCTAACAGGGGCCGGGGCTGCTCTGCCCGCGGATTCCAGCTCCCTGCAGGCCCTGCCCTCTCCTGAGAGGCCCGGGAAGGAGGCACCTGCTTGGTGTTCCCCTCCCATGGGAGCCGGCTTCCTGGGAAGGGGCTGTGTGACGTGCTGGCTGGAAATGCGTCCCAGGCGGCAGCCCCCACCTAGACCCGGGCCCACCCTTCCCAGACGTGGGGAGAGAGGCAAGTCCTTTCAAATCGGTTGGAATTAGCGTGGAGGGAGGAGCGAGGTGATGCGCCCGGCCTGGGCTAAGGCTCAGCAGGGCTCCCACCCCACGTGGGTCGCATTCTGGTTGGGTGTCGGGGGCACATTTCCTAACCTGTCACACGAGCTGGGAGGGTGAAACGTGCTAGAAAATGTTGGACCCCAAATGCAAAGGATGATGATGTTCAACCACCCAGAACAATCTGAAGCTGAAGGCAAGAAGCCCCCCTTCTTGACGCCCCTCTCCCGGCTCCATGGCTTGCTGGGGGGCGGCGGGGCGGGGGGGCTCCTCACAGCTGTGTGTGTACCCTCCAGCCCAGCCATCCACCTCTGTGCATGGACTCCTCACCAGGAGTTACCCCTTGACCTCCGCGGGACCAGGGATGGAGCTCACCTGTGCAGGTGTGGCCTCGAACAAGAGACAGGCACGGAAGCCGGAGGGCCATTCGGGCAGGAATTGAGGAGCCCAGGTTCCCAGAGCAGCATGGAGAGATGGGGCCTGGGCTCCAGGTGGGCACATCTCTCTGACCCCCCTCCTCCCTAGGCTTCTTCTGGTTTGGGTAGAACTCGCCCTCTGAATCCACAGGGGTATTTATTGTGCACCTACTGGGTGCTCGCAGTGTGAACAATCCTGTTAACACGCACACGAACCATTTAGGAGACAGCTACATGTTAAAACCATGCGGCACCGAGAGCAAGGTACCCCAAGTTCACGGGAAAGCTCAGCAGGCCAGAACCCCAGCCTCTGCCTCGTGGTCGCCTCGGCCATACCTTTCCCCTCACAGCCAAGTCCCAGGCGCTCGCACGCTGGGCTCCGTGACTCTTACCGGACAGACGTTCCCACAACCTCAGTGATGTGGTTTCCCAGTCTAGAGAAGCGGCACCAATTAGGACGGGGACAGAGGGGGTGTCGCAGCACCGTGTCCCGTCAGGAAACAGAAATGACAGCCCACATCCTGGCGGGAAAATGGGAGAGAAACACTGAGATGCAGACAGGAGGCTTGGAAAAAACACATACACAAAACAAAACATAAACAAGCTCCTTGGGACACTGGGTGCCGGGACACAGCCCTCTGCACCGGGGTGGGGGGGGGGGTCTCCCACACCTTCTCAGTGTAGTAAAACGCAGGACAATGAGGAATACGCGTCGCTAAGTCCTCTAGAAACGGCCAGACGATGCTTCGAGTCCTCTAGGAAAATAGGGACGCGGAGGATCTATGTTAGAAAACGTTCCCGTGGAAAAAAATGCTGCATCAGAAAACGTTGCACATGGGAAGGGGACCTTCGGTTATGGAAAAATTTAAACATGTGGGAAAGCTCTGTGGTCCCATGATTCGAGGTCCCTGAGATGGGACAGGTTGACAGCTGTGAGTGATGGTCTACTTTTTTTTTATTTTTCATTTTTATGTATTGATTTTAGAGAGAGCAAGGGAGAGGAAGCGGGAGGAGAGGGGCCAGAGAATTGGGATTGTTCCTCTGAAAAGCTCTGCATGGAATGCAGCCTCGCAATAAACCATAATCGAAACCTGGCTTGGAGGCGGGGAAGGCCCCCTCCCGGGAGCCCCTAATTCGAACTTCCCGTGGGAGGAGGGAGCTGGGGCGGGCACCTCCGTGTCCCTGCTTCTGCCATGATCAGGCCGAGGAGATTTTGTTCAGCCCCTCCAGCCCCTCTAACCCCTCAAAACCTGCTCGGTTTCAAAGCCACTGACCCGCACACTTGGCAGACTCAGACCTAAGGGTCATAGAGTGGAAAGAGTAGAGATCTCAGAATAGCGGGGGTGGTAGAGCTCGGCGTTCCCGGCTCGGGGCCACCTGGTCCCCAGCAGCGCCGTGCACGGTCCTGCAGGTCGCGCACTGCCCAGAGCACCCCCAACAAAGCTGCGGGAGAAGACACGCAGCCTCTACTCCGATCTCCCCCTGGGTGCCCGGTAAGAGGCCGCCTTTCCCTGACAAAGGCTCGCTTCTGCTGATTGGCACGGAGACACTGTGTGCTCCAGCAAGGGGTCCTTCTGTCCCCCCCACCGCCCCATGGCACACTCCCTCCCCAAATGACTCCCCCCATCATTTCTCGTCAACACCCAAACCTGGTGTAGTGCGCCCTCATGGAAGGGGTCCATGGTGTGGCCCGAGGCCAGAGAGAGAGTGAGCATCAGCAGCTACTGGAGCCACCGGGAGCCCAGCGTGTGGGGCACATTCGGGGGTGGGGGGGTGTGCGGAAGCCAAGAAACCAGGCCAGTGACGGAGGAACCACCTCTGGACCTGGGCTTGGACCAGGCGCCACTCCACCACCAGCTCCCATGGAGCTGAAGACAAGAGGCGACGGTGCCCATCAGGCATTGTCTCTTCCTGAGCCTCAGTTTTCTCATCTGTAAATGGGGACAATGCCCTCAAGAAGGTGGACCTGCCGAAACTGGTTTGGCTCAGTGGATAGAGCTTCGGCCTGCGGACTCAAGGGTCCCAGGTTCGATTCCGGTCAAGGGCATGTACCTTGGTTGCAGGCACATCCCCAGTGGGGGGTGTGCAGGAGGCAGCTGATCGATGTTTCTAACTCTCTATCCCTCTCTCTTCCTCTCTGTAAAAAATCAATAAAATATATTTTTTTTAAAAAAAGAAGGTGGACGTGACGGCACAAGGGGGGGCACCGAGCACCGCCCCAGTAACTGACATGCACAACAGGGTGTGCAGGGGCTCAGCTCCCCGGGGCCCACGGGCTGGCCCAGGCTGCCCTGGCCCCTGGCCTTGCGCACACAGGCCGCCCTCTGCTTCGCCTTCAGGCCCTTTCCGCTCCATGGAGCCCTGTAGTGCTGTCCACCTGGGAAGCGCTCGAGGATTTGAAGATATCGGGGTGGCCCCGTCGGTGTGGCTCAGTGGTTGAGCATTGACCTGTGAACCAGGAGGTCACGGTTCGATTCCTGGTCAGGGCACATGCCCGGGTTGCGGGGCTCAGTCCCCAGTGTAGGGCGTGGACGAGGCAGCCAGTCAGTGATTCTCTCTCCTCATTGATGTTCCTATCTCTCTCTCCCTCTCCCTTCCTCTCTGAAAGCAATAAAAATAGATTTTAAAAAAGGATACAGGGATGAGGTGGGGTGAGGCACACTCCTCAAGTAGCCTACAGAATTGTCAGCCGCATCTTCACTGATCTTGAGGGTCACAGCTGTGGCCCAGATGTGGTGGGAGTTTGAAAAGGCTGAGGCTTGTCCTGGCTGCTCCGGAGCTGGCCCCGCGGAGGGGACAGAGGACATGCCTCAGAGCCCTGCAGAGAAGGCGGGCTGGCCACAGGGAGGCAGGGCTCCCCCAGTCCCTGCCCCTGCCCCTGCCCCTGCCACGCACTAGCCATGCGCAGGCCCTGGGGAGGCAGGTGTCACCAGACCAGGCCACTTCTTGATGTCTCAGTTCTGTGGACACGTCCATGGCCTCGGGCTCTACGCATGGTCATCGAGCCCGTGGTTCGCCGCAATGATCCCTTTGTCTGTGGTGCCAGGCTGACGAGGGGTGTCTGTGCCCATTCAGGCCCCGCTCGGAGGCCCAGGAGGGCCTCGGCTCTCAGACGCAAGGCCAAGGCCAGGCGCGCGCTGTCTGAGTTTTAATCAGCTGCCATCTGAAGCGTGCGGATCATATGGATCATGCAAGGTGACGGCTGACCCAGCCACTTTCTGTAATTGGGATCAAGTGCCCTCGTGGCGCCTGGAGAGGAGGCTCTGGGGCTCAAAAGGCCTGCCAAGGCCTGGCCTCTCGACTCCCCAGGGGCATAGGGGGCCTAGGCCACCTCCATTGCTAGCGGAACCCCAGCCCCCTCCCCCACCTACAGCCCACTCCTGCCCCCACCCCACACAAGGCAGACCTCCCTCTTCCTCAGGCCTCTCCTCCCACCTCTGGCACTCTTGACACAGATACCAGCTTGAGTCAGACAGACCTGGGGTTCCAGACCTACTTACTGGGTGGAAGCCAGTCCCAAGCCTCCCTGAGCCTCAGCTTTCATATCTGAGCAATGGGCATCTTTAGATCACTCAGCCAGTGCGACTGAGAGGACGAAAAGAGATGATGGGTATCCATTGTCTGTCAGCCTCTCCTGCATGAAACGGGGAGCATAAGGTGAACCCACCCAACTCCCTAATTTAGCAACCGGTGTCCATGTTCTGTTAGCTCTGAAGTGCTACTCGAGTATATCTTATTACATCAATAATGAAATTTGACATTATTAACAACGAGAGGCCTGGTGCATGAAAATTCATATACTGAAGCGGGGGGAGGGGGGGAGGGTCCCTCAGCCTGGCCTGCCCCCTCTCACAGTCCAGGAGCCCTCAGGGATGGGAGGTGACCCGGCGATCAGGGGAAGGCGATGCCCTATCACACCTCTGCTGCTGCCACTGCTGGCAGCGCAAGCCTTGGCCAGCCCTGGTTACCTGAGCCTCAGGCGCCCCTGGGCGGCTGTGGGGCTGAGGGGACTGGGCGCCACCATCTTGTGGCTGTGGGCGCCACCATCTTTGAGGGCGTGGCAGTCAATTAGCATATTCCCTCCTTATTGGCTGTGGGTGCCGCCATCTTTGCGATGGTGTGAGGGTCAATTAGCACATTCCCTCTTTATTAGATAGGATAGTCAATGTCTTGTGAGGATGGAACTCTGTGCGTACAGCCCTATGCTAAATAAACACCTTTCCTTGCATTGTCTACTTGAATCCTCACACCAACTCAATCCAGTGGGTGCTATTGTAATTGGGAAACTGAGGCACAGGCAGGTTGAGGAACCTGTTCAAGACCACGCAGGATGGAGCCTAGACTGGAAGCTGGATCTGACTGGGTTCAGAGCTTGCACCCCAACGACTGAGCCCCCTGCCCTCCTTAATGGTGCACTGTTTTTTACAGAGGCCCTGGGACCCAGCCTCATGCCAGGGCCACCTACTGTAGGCAAAGCTATCCTCTGCCCCTGAGGGTCTGTTCATCCCAGGTGCCATCCACTGCCCCACCCCCGATGCCCATCTCAGAGCCAGTGCCCCAAGGTGCTCCAGAGGGCCAGTCCTGGGAAGGCCACAGGGATCCTGGTTCCCACCAGCACCCCCTCTGCTGGCTCCCGCACCCCTTCTCACCCCCTCCCACCTCCTTCCATCCCATGGGTCCCAGCAAAGGCTTGCCTCTGCCAGCCTGCCCATGGGCTGAGAGCCAGACACACCCACCTGCCTCTCACCATCACCTCTGTGGAGCTGGGTTCGATGGTGTTGGGCAAGGTTTGGGGCATGGGTCTTGTTCCCATGAGTACCTCACCTCCTCTGCCTGGCCTCCACTGTGCCTGAGAGGATGGGAAGACGTTTAGCATTTTACAGATGCTGAAAACTTCGTGGAGAAAAAAAACCAGTCAGGTGGGTGAGGAAGCCCAGGGCAGTTTTGGGAATCGGTGAAGGCTGGAGAGGGATGTAATATGAATGAGGCTGGTACCTAACAGCGCAGAATGCTAAACGCCTCGTGCACTCCACACGGCATCTCCACTTCGTCTTGTGCGGGAAGCCTGGGAACTGCGAAAGGGGCACCAACCCATTCGGCGGTGACCTTTAGGAAGGTCACTCGGGCTGCCGTGGCGAGGATCCACGCACCTGTGGTGCAAGCGTTTACTGAGCACCTACCATGTTGGAGACGTTGGTCCCGGCTCTGGGCACTGCACGGTGAAGAGGACTGATGCTTCCCCGCCCTGGTGGAGCTTCTGCTTTAAGGGGAAATCACACCTTGCACTGGGGCGGCTGGGCGGGCCGCAAGGGCTCTCAGGAGTTCAGCTCTCTCCCTCCCACTCCCCCCTCCTCCTCCTCCTCAGCTCCAGCCAGTCGCCCTCCGCCTGGGCCTGCAGGTTGCAGTCACTGCTCCTGAGACAGGTGGCCTTCCACCTCGCAGCTCGGAGCTGCTCAGAGACACACTGACCCCAGCCCCCTCTCGGGAACTCGGCCCCTTCCCTGTGCCCCAGACTCTCCCACTGATTCCCTGGGTCCTTGCTACTCTGTGCCCCGTGCCTGCTTGCCAGTATTGTTGTTGTTGTTTTTAATTGTAGTAAAATACATGTAACATAACATTTACCATTTTAAACATTTTTAAGGGTACCATTCAGTAGTGGTAAGTACTAGTATATTCACACTGTTGTGCAACCAATCTCCAGAACTTGCTCATACCCTCAACAACAACTCTACGTTCCCCTCCCCGCAAGACCCCCAGCGACCACCTGTTCCTATGAGTCTGATGACTCTAGGGACCTCATCGAAGTGGAATCACACAGGATTTGTGTTTGCGTGATGGACCAAGGTTCATCTGTGTTGTAGCATGTGCCAGATTCCCCGCCTTTTATTTTATTTTTTTAATTTCGTTATTGATTAAGGTATCACATATTTGTCCTCATCCCCTCATTCCCATCCCACACCCCTCCCCACTCATGCCCCCACCCCCCTATTGTCCTTAACCACTGGTTAGGCTCATATGCATGCACACAAGTCCTTTGGTTGATCTCTCCCCTATATCCCCACCCTCCCCTACCCTCCCTCTGAGGCCCGACAGTCTGATCCATTCCTCCTTGTTTCTGGGTCTGTTCTTGTTCATCAGTTTATGTTGTTCATCATTTCCCATAGATGAGTGAGATCATGTGCTACTAGAAATACACTTGTAAGAACCGAAAATGAGACAAGTAATAATGGTTATGCTGAAAGGCAAATGAATCAGTCTGTAGTGAGTTTCTTTCTGGGCCAACAATTCATTTGAGACCCAATTTCAATGTCCAACAGTTCCTTATGTGCACATGTCAGCAATGATATTTCAGTTCTGGATGGTGGAGAAATGGTGGTAATGCAGGTCCGACCCTCTCTGGTTTGGTCCTGGGCAATCTGCAGTGACGCACAGCTACTGACTGCTAGTATGGCAAGGCGACGTCAGTGTCTTCCACCTCTGGACTGCTTCTTTTCTGTCTTCATGGCTGGAGTAGTCCTGTCGATTCCTCTCTGTTGCCGGAATCCACATGGTCTCGGAGTTGTTTTCTGAAAATATACAAACATATTCTCGACCAAAAGTTAATAAAGGAATATTTCCTATAAATTTGACTTGGGATCCTTTTTCATTTTTTGCCCAAATGATTTTCCTCTGGCTTGTTTTGACACCATGTGTGTTTTTCATGGGTGTCTTGCTTTTAGCATTACAATTATTTTTCTAAAGTACAAATTTTCTAGATGTAATTTACTTACAGTATATCTTTCCTTACATGATATTCTTCTACTATCAATTCCCTGCCTTTTAAAGAATGAACACTGTAATAGTCCATGTGTGGAAATACCACCTCCTATTCATCCGTTCACCCATCACTCGCTACTTGGGTTGCTTCCGCCTTCTGGCTGTGGTGAGTAATGCCCCCGTGAATACGGGTGCCTACCTCTCTCTTCGCCTGTCTGCTTTCGATTCTTTTGGATACGTACCCAGAGTGGATCAAACTGTGATTGCATTTCTAATTTTTTGACGAATACCTGCCAGCATCTAAAGCTGAGCCAATCGGTATAAAAACACAGGCAGTTCCTGTCTCCAAAGAGCACACGCCACAGGTTAAAAATCTGCCTCTCCCCGCGGGCTGTACCAGCCATCTCAGGAGGCCTTGCTTTTCAGGCTAAAGCCCCCAGAGCAGCTGCTGTCCCTAACCAGGAAGGACAATTTACAAGCAATGGCGAAAGTCTCTGCCTACCCAGCCCGGGACAGGAACCATCCTTCGTTGCCTCAGGCGGCATGGGCTGGCGAAGTCAGTGTGGGAAGACGGGCTTTCACGTGCCATTCGAACCGATGGACCTGAGTAACAGCCAGCCCACAAGCAGCACGTGACTGACCTCGTCAAGGTCTTTGTAGCCCAGTGTTTCTCCACAATTGACATTTCGGGGGCAGGTCATTTTTATTTTTTTTTTGCTGGGAGTGGGGGCAGGAGGGCTGTCCTCTGCATTGTATGATGTTGAGTGACATCCCTGGCCTCCACCCATTCGATTCCGGTAGCACCTTTCTTCCAATGTGACACTCAGAAATGTCTCCAGATATTGTAGATGTCCCCTGGGGTGGGGGTGCAGGATCACCCCTGGTGGGGGCCCACTGGTGTGTCCAGAGCACCCTTTGTCATGGGCTACAGCCGCCTCTGCTGTTATTTAGACTGTTCCTTAGACCGTATACATTTGAGCTAAAGCCAGCTTGGGATCCCAAGGTCAAGAATATTTGTAGAGTCTAGCCAGTTTGGCTCAGTGGATAGAGTGCTGGCCTGTGGACTGAAGGGTCCCAGGTTCGATTCTGATCAAGGGTATGCACCTTGGTTGCAGGCTCCTCCCTGGCCAGGCCGTGGTTGGGGAGCGAGCAGGAGGCAATCAGTCGATGTGTTTCTCTCACACCGATGTTTTCTCTCTATCTTTCCCTCTCTCTTCCACTCTCTAAAAAAGCAATGGAAAAATATCCTCTGGTGAGGAAGAGGAAGAAAAGGAAGGAGGAAGAGAAGGATGAGGAGGAGGAGGAGGAGGAGAAGGAAGAGGAGGAGGAGGAAGAAGAGGAGGAGGAGGGGGAGGAGGAGGAGGAGGAGACAGAGGAGGAGGAGGGGGAGAGGAGGAGGAGGAGGGGGAGAGGAGGAGGAGGAGGGGGAGGAGGAGGAGAAGGGGGAGGAGGAGGAGGAGGAGGAGGAGGAGGGGGAGGAGGAGGAGGAGAAGGAGGGGGAGGAGGGGAGAAGGAGGAGAAGGAGGAGGAGGAGGAGGAGGGGGAGGAGGAGGAGGAGGAGGAGGAGGAAAGGGAGGGGGAAGAGGAGGAGGGGGAGGAGGAGGGGGAGGAGGAGGAGGAGGAGGAGGGGGAGGAGGAGGAGGAGGAGGGGGAGGAGGAGGAGGAGAAGGAGGGGGAGGAGGGGGAGAAGGAGGAGAAGGAGGAGGAGGAGGAGGAGGGGGAGGGGGAGGAGGAGGAGGAGGAGGAGGAGGGGGGGGAGGAGGAGGAGGAGGAGGAGGAGGAGGAGGAGGAGGAGGAGGTAGAAAGAAGCACTGACAAGGACCGCTTGTTGCCGCGGGGTCCCTGGAAGTTTCCTCTGGGGCTGCACTTAGAATGGCCCTGAGAGTCCAGCCTCAAGACTGCAGGGGGCAGGTTTGGCCTTCGGAACACAAGCAGCTCTCCAGGGGCTGTGCATGCAAATTGCCGCTGCCAGGCGCTAATTATAAAGGATCATGAATTATTCTTCGCTGCTCTTGAAAGCAGGTCTTCCTCACAGCCTCCGTGGCTCCCGGTGTGAACCGAGATGAATAAGCCTAGATTTCGGGGGCCTCTGAGAGGAGGTTCACCCCACAGGCACGATCCAGTCAGTTACACCCGGGAAGGGGCTGTCCCCGAGGTGGGAGCAGGCGGCCCTGTGACTCTCCCACGGACCATCTCCCAGGTACCGACCCAGCCCTCGGCACAGGCGCTACGTGGAGAGGAGCCAGCTTCTCAGCGGAGCCTCTGCGCCCCCACTTCAGCCGGTGTCCCAGCTTTAAGAGGTCTCTGCCGCTGTTCAAACCAGGTTCCCGAGGCTGAGCTCCATCAGGCCCAGGCTCGTGGCTAGACCTGGCTTGGTCTGTGCCATGCAGACCCTGGGGTGTCCCCCTTTTCGCTGAGCCCTGTGCCACCAAATGGCCAGAGCCGGATGCTCGGGACTGGGCCACCCCCACTGACGGTCCCCGCCTGTCCCCATGCACGCCAGCACCCGCCTGGTCCCGGGCAGGTTAGCCGCTCTGTACAGTCCTAGGACAGGCGGGTGCCCTCCCCACGGGACACGGAGCAGCAGAGAAGGGGCGTCGGGGTTGGGAGGCTGGATGGCACGCCAAGGGGGCAGGTTGTTAAACTTCCATCTCGCAGGGGCCTAAGCACATAGCCTCTGCCGCTGGCCCAGGTTCCAAACCTGGCATGGCCGCTGTGCGCCCTGGGCCCGGTCCCTCCCCCTCCACACCTCGGAGTCTTCACCTGTCGGTGGGGCTGATGACAGACCCGATCCCGTAGGACTTTCGTGAGGAGTCAGCTGACCGGTAGAAAGCCCTAGAACGCTCCCCGGCATTCAAGACACAGCTCGTATGTCGTTCTCCCCGCCACGTCGCCTCCAGAAGGCACGTGGAGTTCCCTGGGCCTCAGTTTCCCACGGTGGGAGGTAGACACGGCAATGCCTTCTGCAGAGGGGAAACCAGAAAAGAAAACACACCTGGCGTGGCGAGTCCAGGGCCTGGCACCCGGCAGGTGTGCGGTAATTGGCAGGAGCCATTTTTATGCGACTGACAAAGCCAGGTCCCCGGCTTCTGATTCCTGCCCGTGGTCATCGCGTGGTCTCCTCTCGCTCTTCTGTGTTGGAGGAGCTGTGTGGGAGGCCCTTCCCATCAAAGGGTCTGTGCAGGGGGGCGTCCGTCTGTCAGACAGATCAGCACGTTGCGTGAGCCCAGAGGCTGTGGCCGTGTTCCCCCCTCTCCTTGGCCCTTCCCATCAGGTGGCAGTTTGGGTGGAAAGCAGTTACGGCCGCTGAGCAGGTAATGCGTGAACGGCTCCATGATCCTCTTTTCTCGTCCCTGAACGCAGTGAATTATCGGGGGGCAGTCTGCCCATTGCTGGGGCAGAGATGTGCCTTCTGACCCACACCACGTCCTCTGGGTCATGGCTCGGTCCCTAACTTGCTGTGTGACCCGGGGCCAATACTTAATCTGTCTGGGTTTCATTTTCCTTGGAGAAAAGAGACTAATAATAATGAGATTGCCAACACTGTGCCAGGCCCTGTAGGGGCCAACGCAAACAGGGACCTGGGTTCTCGCCCGAGCTGTGTGACCTCAGATAAGCCGCCCCACCTGCCCGGGACATGTATGGCACGTCTGTAAAGTAGGCATGACACACACGGACCTGTTGTTTGTGTTCCTAGCTATTTATACCCTGCCTGCTTCCAAAAAGGACCGGAGACAGCTTGTAATCAGATGCTGTGAAAATAGACATGGAAAATCAAAGACTGGGAGGAAGGAGGAGGAAGAGGCCAATAGACCGGCCACATCGACCAACATAGTTTCTGTGGTTCACCTGACCCTTTTTGCCTTGGGTCCCAGGAAGCTCAGGGCTAAATTTATTATTCCAGAATTAGACAGCCCAGACAATTACCTGTTTAAAAGAAAATCCACTTTTACAAGTTGTTTAAGAGACACAACCTTTTTTTTTTTCTTTCCTGGAATTAAATTCTGAAAATAATCAACAAAGATACCAAACCTCAGGAAGTGGTCTATAAATGTTAGCCTTTCCATTGATTCCCTCGATACCTAGTTATTGTGCAAGATGCCAGGTGTGGAGAAGGTTGGGGCTATGGGATGAAGAAAGCTAACCAAGTACTGGTAGCTGCCCTCACAAAGTATATTTTGGTGAAGGAAAACACACGCTGTGCAAGAAACAACACCACGTAAACACACAAGAAGAGAGGAGAAATGTGCAGCTCTGAAAATGATGGGGTGGGCGTGTGGAGAGGGATCCTGCTGCCTTGGAAAGTCAGAAGGCATCTTTGTGAGAGGAACATGGGCGCCGAGCCGCGTGGCAAGAAAACAGAAGCCTTGGCGACATTTGAGGGAGACAATACTGCGAGCGGAGCAAACAGCACGTGCAAATGTCCTGGGAGCAGGCGGGAGGACTTGCACTTGGCGCTTTGGAGGAAAGGAGAGGGGCGTGGCAAAGCGTAAGACGAGGAGGAGAGGGGTATGAGATGGGAGCTGAGGAGTTAGGCCGTGGAAGTTGGGAGTTCTCACGCTGGGGAGCTCTCCAAACCATCCTCCCTAGAGATTCTGATGTCATCGGCCTGAGGTGGGGGCCAGGCCACAGCGTGTTTCAGAAGCTCCCCAAGGGGTTCTACAGAGCACCAAGGAGAGACCGGTGACGGAGGGCCGCGTGGGCCAATGTAAGAAGTCTACCCGATGCGATAGAATCCACAGGAGCATTTTTCAAGTCTTCTTTGCTGCTGGGCGGAGTATGGGTCTAACACAGGGCAAGAGTAGGAGGAGAGGCAGGGCATGCTTAGGCAGCCAAGGTATTTCAGGGCCCTGGGAAAATATTTTTTTTTTTGGGGGGGGGACTTTGTTTATATAAATAATGTGAATTAGCCCTGACCAGTTTGGCTCAGTGGATAGAGCGTCGGCCTGAGGACTGAAGGGTCCCAGGTTCAATTCCGGTCAAGGGCATGTACCTTGGTTGCGGGCACATCCCCAGTAGGGGGTGTGCAGGAGGCAGCTGATCGATGTTTCTCTCTCATTGATGTTTCTAACTCTCTATCCCTCTCCCTTCCTCTCTGTAAAATATCAATAAAATATATTTTTTAAAAATAAATACATAAATAATGTGAATCATGCCAAATTAATGAGTTGGCACCATTCAGATAGCCAGCATTCACCAGATCCCGTGAGTTATCTGCCTACCACATCGCCCTCCTGGGACTATGGCCAGGCCACGGGCCCCTAGGTGACCCCCCAGGTGTGAGTTCTGGAGCTCCTGGAGGCATCTGGTCTACCCAATGTGTGTGAGGGGCAAGGACAGAGGATTAGATCTAGTGTCTAAACAAGTCCCCGTCTCTGCTTGGGGTGCCCAGTGGTACTGCTGGCCCCAGCTGGTTCCAGGCACTAGAAGGGGACTTCGACTTTCAAACTGGCAAGAAAATGACCCCAAAGCATAGGACTCACTGAGGTCCAGGGCCCAGGGTGGCATTAAGATAGGAAAGATGATGGCAGACGGGGCAAAGGTAGTGGCAGAGCATGGAGAAAGGTGGATTCATCCAGGGATCTAGAATACATGAAGGGGGCAGAGCTGTTCTTAGGAGCAGAATTTATGACAACAGTAGTCATCGGGACTGTTGACAAATACGTGTATTTTTTGTCTGGGGGCACATGGTAGAATCACACTTCTTTGCCTGCCTGCCTGCCTGCCTGCACTTGAGCCTGGCCATGTGAGTGGCTTTGGCCAATGTAATGGGAGAGAAATGACATGTCACTTTGAACAGAAGTTGTGAGAGGACTCAGCGTGCAAGGCTTTCCTTTCTACCTCTGTGAGACGGAGGCTTCATGCACGGGTCCTCAGGGTGGCTATGCTGAACAGACATCCCCCACCCCTTTCCACAGAGGCTCATGTGTGAAACATCAGCTTTGCTGCTGGAAGCCTCTGAGGCTGGGGGCTGGAGAGGTATTTGTTACTGCAGCATAACCAAGCTCATCCTGGCTGATGCTGGGACTTCTCAGTGACTGAAGCTGGGGTTTCAGCCACAGTTTCCTCTTGTCCTGGACCCAATGGGGAGCCTTCTCAGCCTTATCTGGGGCAAAGATAAGGACCCCGGCCCCATTGGGAAGCCGTGTCCTGGGCCTTCCGCGGTCCCTGGAATGGAAGCAGGCCAGTAAGAGAACACGCACCTGGCCCCCTGCAGGCTGGTCGGCCCCGGCTGCCCAGCCCCACCCCGGCTGTGGGTTCATTAGATGAAAGTGCTATCACCTGTCAGACAAACTGCTAGAACTGTGATAAATTAATGATCAAATGGTACAGTCGGCACAGCTACTGTACTGCCTCGGCTAGTTACAAGCGCTTAAAAAATGCAGCCGGCATTAAAAAAAAAAAAAAATCAGGCGTTAAAGGAAAATGTCACCCTGCTTTTCAAAAAGAGATCTGTTTCAAAATGACCACAGACGGCTCCATTTCAGGGTCTTTATTTGATTCCCGTTCTTTGTATTTTGTTTTATTGTTCACAAGGAAAAGGGGGAGGAGGGAGGAGTGGGGAGAGGGCAGAAGGAAGGCTGGAGTTTCTGGTGATTTCCACCAGCCTCTAGCCCTCCGGAGCGTCTGACAGGGGGTTCGTGCTTCTTGGAAAACACGGGAAGATTCTTCCAGGGCCTGCTGGAATGAGTATCTGAGCAGTAATTACTGTACAGATATAATAGTTACAGTTATTTTGTACTAAGATCTTCGCTTTCTTCTTTCATTGACTCATCCTGATAGTTTAGAAGGTGGATGGCTATATCCCCATTTCTCAGACAAGAAAATGGATACTCAGAAACTTCCCGTGGTTAATATTGAGTACTAACTGTGTATGCGTTACACGTTCCATCTCGCACAGCCACCACCAGAGCCCTGCACAGATTCCAATATGACCTCCATTTTAGAGGAGAGAAAAGGGGAGATCAGAGAGGTCAGGTGATTTGCCCAGAGTCACACAGCCAATCAACAGTAAAAGGAGGGATTTCACAGTTGCTTCTAACTCCTGGGACCCCAGAATCTCATCCCTGAGGGCCTCTGGGGGGCCAATTTCCAAACAGGAAGAGGAAAAAGACTGCTCTTGATTTAGAAGTTGGGGCCCAAAGCTGGACTCCCAGTCCTGGTGGGTACTCGTTCCATAAATGTGTAGGTCTCCTCTGCGAGTGAGTCGGCCCCGCCTGGCCCTTCCACCTACGGTTTTATGAGCTTAATTTATTCTTTTTAATATAAAATCTCATTACCTGAACATGCTCCCAGCACTTCCACTTTATCTTTGATATAAGAACAGAGAGAAACCTAAATCAAACCTTTAAATAAAGTCTATAATCATGCTGCACTTCTACTTGCTTTTCAAATTTCCAAACAAAATTAAGTCGAAATACCTTGAGGAGAGTCGTGTGGGGAGTGGGAAGGGGCGTGGGCGGGGGGAGACCCCGCACGTGGCTTCCCTGGGCAGCCACAGGGGACCTGATTACCCAGGAAGCAGAACGTGGTCTGCCTGATGCGGGGCTCCCGCCATCCATCCGTGGGCTCCCGGCCCAGGTTTGGAGAGGAAATCAGATGAAGTCCGCCCCAAACCGGTGTGCGCCTGGGATTGATCTCAAAAAGCCATTTGCCTCACCTTGATGTATTTTTCAAGGCATTTCCTAGCCAGCGTTAATTTTCATAAAGGGGAAATCGACGATCAGTTTAAAGAAACAGAGTCGGGGGTATGTTCCCCGGGAGCCTAGGGTGGGCAAGCTGAGGCAGGGTGCTGGGGAGGGGGAACCTCGGCAGCCAATGGGGGCAGGGGATCCTGGCGAAGGCGCGCCCTCCCAGTCTCCGGAGGCAGGATTGTATGGGCCAGGACGGGGCTCGATGCCCAGCCGAGGGAGGTTGATTCTGAAAAGCCATAAGTGACTGAGAGAGGGGCGGGGAGTGGCAGTGAGCCCACCCAGAGCCCACAGCTGCTGGGACAGGCCAACGGGACGGCTGGCTCCTTGGGGAGCAGGGGCCTTTCTTAGGAGGTCACCGGGCCCGACACGCTCACTCTATTGGGCGGAGGGCCCAGGCCACTGGTCTGAGGTCACACAAGTCCCACCCGTGTTGGTCACGGGAGCAGAAAAAATGTCACGGAGCAGGATGCAATGTGGACTGGGTCCCAGGACACAGAGGTTTGCGTTTCAGCTCCGCCACCTGCCTCTCAGGGAGCCCTGGGCCTCCCTCACTTTCCCATCTGTGAAATGGGGATGAGCATGTAAATGAGAATAACCCATGGGAAAGTGCCCGCCCTTTACATCTGAGCACGAGGAGCTGGGTTCCTGCTTTCCACTCTTCAGAGCAAGACTTAGCCTGGGGCCTGGCCGAAGTCTCCCTTCTCCCAGGAAGCCTTCCTGGATGGCTGCTAGTGGATCTGAAACATGCACGGCCTGGCTTTCTCTACCCGCGGTCGGCAAACTCATCAGTCAGCAGAGCCAAATACCAACAGGACAACGATTGGAATTTCTTTTGAGAGCCACATTTTTTAAACTTAAACTTCTTCTAACGCCACTTCTTCAAAATAGACTCGCCCAGGCCGTGGTATTTTGTGGAAGAGCCACACTCAAGGGGCCAAAGAGCCGCATGTGGTTCGCGAGCCGCAGTTTGCCGACCACGGTTCTAGACCTTAGGAAAGCTGCAGCATGACGGGAACAAACAGGCTGTGGCGTCAGCGGGCCTGGGCCCAGACCCTGGCTCTGCAGGTGCTGCGTGTGACCTTGGGAACGACCTTGTTCCCTGGAGAGTGAGCGTCGGAGCCTCTCCTGAAGGAGATGAAGGTGCCGAGAGAGGCTTTGCCATCGATATCACTTCCCCCCGATTTGTCCTAATGAGGACAGAATATTTAGACACACAAAAGGCGAGGGGTGGGGGGGAGAAGGGAGCAGCCCAGCTCCTGAGACAGAGCTGAAACTCCCTGGATCCGTCCCCGCCTGGACGGAGGTTTGGTTTCTCCTGGCAGGAGCTCTGCCCCCACCCTTGTTCTCTGTGGATTTGAAGGAGCCGGTTCCATATCCCCACACACCTGTCATTTTCCTGAAAAGTGAGCACTTGCCTTAGGGGTCCCCAGCTTTCTGCCCCGAGAAAGATCTCATCTCGGAGAAGGTCCTCCCTGCAGAACGACAGTCCCCTGCCCACCTCTCCAGCCGGTGGCAGAGGTGCTGGGAGGCCGCGCGGGGCGCAGGCGGCCTTTGCTCTCACCCCGTCTGGGTGGAAGAGGAGAAAAGAGGTTGGTGGGTGGTGGACATACGTCCAGGGAACCCAGGAAAAGGCTGACCTTAAATATCTTTGGGGGCAGCCAGCTGACAAAACACGGTCCTGGAATAGCAGGATCGGGGGTGATATTCCAAATGTTTCATGAGTGCACCCCGCAGGCTGTCAGGAGCCCGGTCCGGGGGGCCGCACTGAGTCGGGCTTTCCCCTTTAATTGCTCAAATTGTGGGGAGTCAGGGATCCTAAACAGGGCCATGGAGCTGTGTGTGAAGGTTCTCGGGGCCTTGAGATGACAGCCATTTGCCAGCTGGTTGAGTAGATTTCAATATTTTTAAAATGTATTTTTATTGATTTTTAGAGAGAGAAAGGAGAAGGAGAAAGATGTGAGAGCAGGACATTGATTGGCTGCCTCCTGCACACCCTCTCCCAGGGATCGAGCCCACAACCTTTCAGTCCTGGGGATGATGCCCAACCCACTGAGCCACACTGGCCAGGGCCATATTTCAACCTTTTAGCAAACAATGTGACCTGGGCTGGAGTAGCAGGAAGAGACATTGCAAAGAGCCGACCATGGCCTTGGAGAAAGGACGTGAATGCAGGACACATGCTCCGGTCAAGGGACGTCTGGTGCATCCTGAGTTCTGAGGGTCCAGCCTCCCTCCAAGAGCAGGCCCGCAGGGCTCCCGCTCTGCACCGTGCTGTCTGCTCCCGGGCTGTGGCCTGGCCCAGACTCCGAGCTCTCTGAGGGCACACGAGTCGCAGACACAACCCCCATGCCGGGGAGTGCTGGCCGGCTCCCTCTGGCCCAGGCCCTCAGGCCACACTCTGCCTGCTCTATGGGCAGGGGGAGGGGCCTTCTCTGAGGAAACTGGGTGGGAATGTGGGTACCACATGGCCTTCCCCCCCATGGAATTCTCCCCGTTTGGGTCTGGGGGCCATGGCACCTTGAGGGGCGGGGGAAGGCAGCCCTTTTCTGCAGAGCTTTGCCAGACCTGCCCCGTCCAGTGGTTTCCACCCCAGCTCCTTCCAGGCTGCCTCTGAGTCGTCTAGGAACCCGAGCCGGCGTCCAGATGTGACGGAAGCCTATTTTTACCCGCTATTGATCTCTCTTGCCCAGAAGCCATCATTGCCTGGTGTAAAGTGGCAGCTCCCCATGGCAGGAGCCCCCTGGCCTCTCTGGCCGTGGGTGCCAAGCAAATTGCTCCAAGCCACCAGGCGGGAAAACCGAAATAACTTTACGAGACAGCCGTTCGGGCCGGCCCTCCCGAGGCTCTCAGGAAAAAAAGAAAAAAAAAAGCGAACTTTGAGCCTTTCTAACATTATCCACAGCTTTTCTTGACTTGCCTTTTTTGAAGCAAAGATGAAGCTAGTCTCTAATTGATCTGCGTCTGCCGTTCCCGGATCTGCCCAGCAGCTGGACAGAAAGGCGGGGCCTTTGCCAGGGTTAAGCCCGAAGGAGGCTCTTTCCCAAGGGACCCTTGGTGGCCCAGGGCTCTGGGCTCACAAGGGAGTCACAGGGACCAAAGGGCTGCGGGGATAAAGGAAGAGGGTGATGTCTTGTTCTCGTCCACGATAAAGCCACACTCCTCTGCCTGTCGAACTCCCCCAAAGCACCTGCTCTTCCGAGGGGACAGAGGAGCACGCTCGCTTCTGGTGCACCCAGAACGACCCTGCGGTGGGGCGTCAGCAGGGGCGACGCACAAACACGCTCACCCGTCACGCAGGCAGCGCAGGCTCGGCAGCCGGACGGCTGGAGGCCAGGCCAGCGGTGCGCCTGAAAATGCTGACAGCCGATTTTCCTGGGGGAGGGGAGTAACCCTTGGTGCTGGTGTTTGCTGATTGCCCTGCTGGAAACGTGACCATCACGGCTGGTTTCAAGGCATCGACGGGACGAAGGCAGCGTCGGGAAAAGACGCACACGATCAGCTCCCAAGCTTATGCACCAGCGCCAGCCCAGGCTCCAGCTCTACCACGTGCTGCTCTGTGGCCTCAGACAAGCCACTCAACCTCTCTGTGCCTCAGGTTCCTCAAGTGTGAGGTGGGAATGGTAATAGTGCCGACTTCTTAAGATTAAAGTTAAGATTTAAACGGTAAATTCCTGGGAAACTCTTAGAGCTGTGCCCGGTCCATGGTAAGCACTCCGTCCATGTTGAGTGTAATTATTGCCATTACGAAGTTATTATCATTACGAAGTTCATTCCTGAGTTGTCAGAGTGACACTCCTGTGCACACACACACACATAACGCACAAGACACAGGGACAAGATAGTGAATCACCAACTTGGGAAAGGCCAGGCAAGGAGAGGTATGCATTGGGTGGAGCAGTCCCGGTGGGCTTCCTGGAAGAGGCAGGCTCTGTAGCTGGAGAAAGTGAGAAGAACAAAAGAAGTGAGCGGAAGGCCGGGACCAGAACACAGAGAGAGGGGCATGCGAGGGATCAGAGATGGACCATGGGAATCACGGGGATGAGAGGTCAGCGTAGAATGCAGGCCTGAACCCACCAGATGTGTGGGCTCACTGTGCATGGGGGCTGAGTCCCAATAGCCGGGCCAGGAGTGGAAGTCCAGGGCATCCAGACCCCTCAGGGCTCCTCTGGTAGGCGATGGCCTAGAGCAGTGGTCGGCAAACTGCGGCTCGCGAGCCACATGCGGCTCTTTGGCCCCTTGAGTGTGGCTCTTCCACAAAATACCACGGCCTGGGCGAGTCTATTTTGAAGTGGCGTTAGAAGAAGTTTAAGTTTAGAAAATTTGGCTCTCAGAAGAAATTTCAGTCGTTGTGCTGTTGGTATTTGGCTCTGTGGACCAATGAGTTTGCCGACCGCGGGCCGAGAGAATTGGCCTGAGCAGCAGACTCTGTAGCCCCGATGCCCAGAGCCTTCAGAGGTGCCTCCCTGCGTGCCTGCCGCCCCGGCACAGCCCCGCTGCCCGGCCTGCGTAATTGCGAGTGATAATTACTGAGCGTGCACAAAGGCCTGGCTTGTTTTCTGGGGCGGGGGGGGGGGCCCGGTGGCTTTGTTTGGGCCGGGGATGGTCGTGGGGCCTGTTTAGCCAATGCTGTCTCCTCTTTGTTAACATTCCTCACTAACTGTGGCTCCTCCGGGGCTGGAGCCGAGGGAGGAGCGGCGGCCCCGTGCCCTCGCGCCTCCGCGGCCCGCTCCCGGCTCCTCCAGCCCCGGGAGACCTTGGCCCTGCTTCCGTCTCGCCAGACCCACCGGGGACGGGGACGGGGACACGGGGCCGGCGGTGGACAGGCCCAGAAATAGCTCTGCTCACCTGGCAGGTGCAAGACCCACATCTCAGGCAATTGCCTTAAACACGGGCCGTCCCGTTAGTCACTGCTGGCTGAAAACAGTCATTAGGTGTCACTTTCTATGCCGCCTTCTCTCTTTGGGGGGCAGAGGGGATAATTACACACCTGGGCCTCCCCTCCTTGCACAGCCCCCAGGACAAATGCTACCCAGGTCCTCGCGGCTCCCGGCGCCCCTCCCCACCCGGCACTTACACGGCCGGCAAATGAATGTTTTCGCCTGCCGTGGGCTCACATAAATAGCCACAAATTCCTATAATTAACTGCAGTAAGCTGGGCTGGGATTAAAACAAAGACGGGCTTGTTTATGGGATGTTCTGAAACAAGCAATTTTCAACATTACAGTGTTAACTGCTGTCTCTGTCTTTGTTAAGCAAGGCATGGGGTGAGGGGGGCGGCCAGGCATGAATGGTGAGGGGCCCAGCTGGGAGTTGGGAAGGGGGTGGGAAGGATCGCTTCTGAGGTTTCAGCCAAACACCCTTTGTCCATGGGTCATGGGGTTCCTGAGACCCCAAGGCCCACTCAACCTCCAGTGGACACTGAAGCCGGGCATAGCCAAGGAGACCCCTCTGCTCGTCCCAGATGATGAGGTCTGAGGGGTCCCCACAGGGCTTCTTCGCTCTCTCCTTCCACCCAGCCAGCAAAGATTCCCAAAATTTCCACCCTTCGGTGTTAGCGTGGGCTAGGGCCTTGGAGGCCATCGAGCCCAGGCCTTCCTGCTGCCGAGAGGGACGCTGAGCCCCAGGTAGGCTAACGTCGCCAGCTGCTCAAGGCGGCTGTGTGAGCCGATGGCCAAGCAGGACGTGAACCCGAGGGCCAGCAAACGCGGGCGCAGGGGCGATCCTGCCTGCCGCCTGCAATTTCCTGATGGCCTGAGAGCCAGGAATCATGTTTACGTTTTTAAATGGTTGGAAAAAATGCAAAGAAGACGGAGATGACATGGCTTGTGAACATCAGGTGACATGTAAGTGTCCATCACAAAGGAACCCAGACGCTCACCCGTGTCCTGGTCGCCGTGGCTGCTTCCAGGTTCCGAAGGCAGAGCCGAGTGGCTGCCGAGACCCAGGGCCACGGCGCCGAAATGTTGACTGCCTGGCCCTCCAGGAGACCTTTGTTGATCTCTGCCCTGGGACAGGATACGCTGCTCTATCTTTTTTATTATGATTTTTTAGAGAGAGCGGAAAGGAGAGGAAGAGAGATAGAAACATTGATGAGAGAGTAAGTCATCGATTGGCTGCCTCCTGCACTGCCCCACTGGGGATCAAGCCCGCAGCCCAGGCCTGTGCCCTGTCCAGGAATCAAACCGGCAACCTCTTGGTTCCTGGGCGGATGCTCAACCGCTGAGCCACACCAGCCGGGCGCTGCTCTGTTCTTTAAAAAACACTTAAAGCAGAGTTTTTTCAAACTTGTTTTCTGTTCTGTGAGATCCTTTCTTCAGAAGAAGCCTTGGGGGGACCCTCCGTGTGTGAATCCCATCACAGGGCCTGTCCTGCTGTGTTCACCGTGTGGGGGCGGGTGGCAGAGACCCCTGAGGGGGCTCTGTGGACCCCCCGATTAGGTGGAAGAGTGTCTGGAACCCCCAGTGGAAACTGTGTCTCCTACCAAGGCCTCCAGGTCACACTGAACTGTAGGGGTGTCCTCGTGGCCTGGGTTACAGCCCTCCGAGGGGGAGCCAGGTCCCTGGCAGACCCCGAGAGAGGAAATCGCCAGGAGACCTTTCTGGTGGGGTGGCTTTGCCACACATGTGTTGGGCAAATGAATCTCACGCTCCACAAATATCTCTGAGCTCCTCCCTCCCCGGTGCCAGGCGCTGTGCCAAGCTCGGGGGGGACGGAGGGGAACGGGTGAGACACGGTCACTGCCCCCATGGACTTTCTCGCAGGAGAGGCAGAGCGTGAAGACAGACGTCAAGTAATTAATTTCAAGTAGCTGCTCGATATAAGAAAGAAAAGAGATAGGGTTGGCAGGACACAGGGCGTAGTACTAGATAAAGGAGAAGAGGAAGGATGCTAAGGGGTAACAGCGGAGCAGGTTGGAGAACAACCCAGAGTTGGGAGAGGGCCCGGGCAGGCTGGTCCATGTACGTCACTGGACAGAAGCCTGGGGAACTCTAGAGAGAGGTCGGGTGGACACTGAAAAATAATCCTGAACACGTAGCGATGTGTGCGGGGGGAGGGGCGGGAGGTGACCCCCCCGCAGACACCATCTTAAAACCCCGTGTCATCCTAGCCCTGGAGAAGGACCCCAAAGCACGATGCGCACCCCATTGGCAAGGTCAGGCTTCCCGAGGCACGGAGAAGGCGGTGAAGGAGACCCTAGGACCCCGGTCCCTGGCTCCGGGGAGGCCCTCCAGGGCGGTGACTCCAGTTCACACCCTTCCTCAGCCTCACGGGCCCACGGCCTGTGCTCCTGCAGGGAATTC
This sequence comes from Cnephaeus nilssonii, assembly GCF_951640355.1. Lineage (NCBI taxonomy): Eukaryota > Metazoa > Chordata > Mammalia > Chiroptera > Vespertilionidae > Cnephaeus > Cnephaeus nilssonii. The sequence goes on from NC_137091.1 coordinate 3,054,677, forward strand.
TCCCGTGTCCAGCCCCTTACACTTTTATTTGTTGATCTTGATGATTTGCCATCATGGTGCTGCCATCAAGGCAACTTGGTGTGTGGCAGGGTGACAAGACTCATAAAAAGTCAAGCGGGTGTTTAACAACACCCCCCCCCCCCCCCCCCGTGGTAACGAGGGCTCCTGCCAGGGCTGCCCGCTGGGCCAACAGGCCAAGTGGCTGCACACACATGCATCTGGGCCCGAGTCAGGACCAGGGAGAGGCACAGCGGGCGGGAAGGGAGGCCAAGCGGCACGCTCTGTGAAAGCAGAGGAGGGCAGGAGGCGCCACGCGGAGTGGCCTCTCTGGGCCTCTGTTGTCACCTCTGAAAAATGGATGGAGTGGTGACAATACGGCCTCTCAGGTTGTCAAGGTGAGTGGATGAGCCTGGCTGGTGATGCTCAGTGTTTGAGCGTCAGCCTGTGAACCAGGAGGCCACGGTGCGGTTCCCTATCAGGGAACATGCCAGGTTATGGGCTCAATCCTCAGTGGGGGGCATGCAGGAGGCAGCTGATCAATGATTCTCCCTCATCGTTGATGTTTCTATCTCTCTCGTCCTCTCCCTTCCTCTCTGAAATCAATAAAAACAAACATATATATATATATATATATACACACATACACACACACACACACACACACACACATACACTAGAGGCCTGATGCACAAAGATTTGTGCAAGAATTGGCCTTCCTTCTCCTGGCTGCCGGCACCACCTTCGCTCCGGCCTGGAGCCACCTTTCCACCTTCCCATGCTGCCCAGAGGCCTGGAGCTGCTGGGTGGTGCAGAACGCCTGTATCATCACCATGGTGATGATGCAAGCATCCCGCCCCACCCCTGGCCACTTGGTGTCTGTGTATGCAAATTAACCCACCATCTTTGTTGGTATAATTTGAATACTCACTCCTGATTGGCTGGTGAGTGCCACGAAAGTACAGTCAATTTGCATCTTACTCTTTTATTAGTGTGTGTGTGTGTGTGTGTGTGTGTGTGTGTGTGTATATTTTTTTTTTTTTTAAGAAAAGTGGATGACTTCTCGATATTCAGGATGAGGTGACACACAGGAAGCTCCGTAAGGGATGTGCAGGCCTTGGCCATGGCATTAGTGACAGAGGCAGGGCAGCGAGAGTCCAGTCTGCCTAAGGGACGGTCACGACCTAGCTGAGCATCAGGAGGCTCATTAGCCAACAAGCTGGGTGTGCAGACATCAAGACAGGGCCGCTGGAGCCAGGCTGCCTGCGTTCAAATCCCAGCACCGGTCTGTGGGGCCATGCAATGTGGGCCAAGCTACTGCATTCCTCGGGGTCTCAGTTTCACCGCCTATAAAAGGGAGATCATAATGGGACTTAGCTTTTTAGGATTTCTGCCAGAATCGCCTGCGTTCGTTTCATGAAGAAAGCAGTTAGAAAGGGCTCAGTTCACGCTTATTAGCAGGGACCGTCTCGGCTGCGGGTTGTGAAATCAGTCCATGGCTGGGCACACAGGAGGGTTGTTCTCACTGCTGTCAGAGGCTGGTTTGGGGAACCGGGGGTGGGGGTGAGGGCCTTGCTTCTTGCTTCTCCCTCTGCTGGCTTTTCACCACCACAGAGGTCGAAAACTGGCCATATCTGCTGTATCTCGTGGTTTTCTTCTCTTTTTTCTTAAAATCCTCACCCGAGGATATTTTCCCATTGATTTTTAGAGAGAATGGAAGGGATAGGGAGAGACAGAGAGAGAGAAACATCAATGTGAGAGAGACACATTGATTGGTTGCCTTTCTTACACCCTGATCAGGGCCGGGGGTTGAACCTGCAACCAATATACATGCCCTTGACCGGAATCGAACCCAGGACCCTTCAGTTCGAGGGCCAACGCTCTATCCACTGAGCAGAACCAGCAAGGGCCATCATAGTTTCCTTTTTCATCTAGTTACTAACTGATGTTGGACTTATCAAGCGCCAGGTATGCTTTTAGGTGCGGAGGACACGGTGGGGTCAGACAGACCAGGACCCTGCCTGGGGCTCCGACTTCTAGAAACACACCTGCAAACAGATGCATGAGGCCATGCTGGGCGGTGAGTGGCGGGCACTAGGAGAACGGAGGCAGCTGAGAGGCTGGTGAGGAGGCAGGAGGCAGTGAAGATTCTCTGAGCAGGTGACATGGAACTCACTGTCCTCTCTGGCCCTCGGTCTCCCCATCCGTGTGGCATGTGTGACAGGGAGACGTGTACCAGACATTCTCTCGGATCACATTGCCCACCGTGCTGCTGCCTCCCGGGGCACAGGCCGCCTGCAGACCCTGGGGATCGGGCCTAGCGAGCCCAGGGCCGGCGAGCGGCAGGCACCTGGCTCCTGGGACCACGGCTGCAATCAGCCCCGAGGAGAACTATTTTTTTATTCTGACCAAAGGTGCAATTAACAGCCTCCGCTCAGGCCTCGCCCAGCCCCGGGGCCTTGCTCAGGCCTGACTGACCACTGACCGGCAGGAGGGAGGGAGGGGACCCTCCCAGTACCCCTCGGTCAACTGCCAGGCTATTTTGGTGACTGTTATTTGGGCAAGGAGGGGGCTAGTGGCTTGTGGGCAGGAGGAAAGGAGGGAAAATGCTAAAAATACCCAGGCCAGACCCGGTGACTGGCCTCTACCCTCGCCTGGGCCTGGCCTCCTGGGTGAGGGGAGCCTCGCTCTGGCCTCCTGGGGAGCTCTTCTGTTTTGGCTCATGTTATTCATGGCCACCATTCGCTGGGAGGTTCCAGGAGGGTTAAGTGACCTGCCAAGGTCACGCCATGTAAAGGACAGATGTCAGGGAATTTTTAAAAAATATTTTGTTATTGATTTCAGAGAGAAGGGAGAGAGAGAGAGAGAGAAAGAAAAACATCAATGATGAGAGAGAATCATTGATTGGCTGTCTCCTGCACGCCCCCTACTGGGGATCGAGCCTGCAACCTAGAATCGAACCTGTGACCTCCTGGTTCATAGGTCGATGTTCAACCTCGGAGCCACCCTGTCTGGGCCAGATGTCGGGGATGTTGAGAAGCAGCTGTAAGTGAAGCAAAGACCATTGCAGTCCGTGTGGCATCCTCTCAGGATATGGTCTGGGAGAAATCTGTGTGATGACTGTCCCCCCCACCCCTGCTCGCACCCCACCAGCCCTCCCCACCCCTGCACCTTCTCCACACATCGAAATCCATAAGTCAAGGCCACTGCCTGCAGGATGGTGGAATGAGGACCCCGGTCATCAGTGGTCTCTCTCTGCCCTCTGTTTTCTCATCTGCTAAGCGGGTGGGCTCAGGGACCTGGAGCAGGAGGACTTCTGAGCCTCCTATCACACCTTGATCTTGGGTGATCTCAGGCAGATCACCCCACTTCCGGGCCTCAGACTGTTGGCTCTAGCCACCTTGTGGACAGCTCTCTGGGGTCTCCCTGTGGGTTCTACTGGATAGATGTTCCAATTGAATGGGGTCTGTGGTTTATTCAGCTTGAAGGGCAAAGTGTACTGCATGGGGGAGCCCACCTCTACCCAGAGAGATGGGGCACATCAGGGGAGGGAAGCTAGAGGCCCTTAATGTTGGGATCTAGTCATCCATTCATTCACTCACTCGTTCCTTCAACCAGTCATTCCTTAAACACCCTCTGAGCGTGCACCATCCACATCCAGGCATTCTCCTAGGCACGAGCAATGCAATGGGGAACTTGCCCCGTGTTCATGGAACTTATGCTGTAGGCAGAACAGACAAACATGCAGGTATAAATGAAGCCATGTGGTTGGAGATGTCGGGTGCCATGAACATGAATAAAGCAGGGTTAAAGAAATAGGGAAGCCCAGCCGGCGTGGCTCAGTGGTTGAGCGTTGACCTATGAACCATAAGGTCACGGTTTGACTTCCGGACAGGGCACATATCCAGGTTGCAGTGTGGGACTTGCAGCAGGCAGCCGATCAATGATTCTCTCTCATCATTAATGTTTCTATCTCTTTCTTTCTCGCCCCTCCTCCCTGAAATCAATTTTTAAAAATATTAAAAAAAAAATAGGGGATGTATTATGTAGGTATACATGTGTGTGTGCACATGTATTGTGTGTGTGTACATGTGTATATCTCTGTGCTGTATACATGTGTATGTGTGCATGTATACATGTGTGTGATTGTGCAAGGGGCTGGGAGTGGTGATCCAGGAAGGTCATATGTGAACCAGCATGCTAAGGAAGTGAGAGTACAAGCCATTCAACTCCATGGGGAAGAGCATCCTGGGAGAAGGTGTGAGGCACAGCGTGCTGAGGGGACAGCGTACTTGGAGGAGAGGGAAAGAGAGAGACCTCGGCACCCTTCCTCCACCCTCTGTCCCCGCAGGTCCTGGGGGCCAAGGCAGCCCCTGCCCTCGTTGTCACCCATCCCAGCACCCTGTCCCCAGGGCGGTGCTCCCACCCCTCAGGGCCCCTGGGGAACCTTCACCCTACAATTACCCTCCTCTGCCCAGGGCTATTTCCTGAAGACTTGTAAATAGAACCTCTGTCAGCTCCACACACATTATGGTTTGTCTAAAACGGTGTCAAAGGAGCCAATTTTCCTGAACGGGGACTATTGACGAGAGGTAAAGTTTACAGAGGAGTCCCGCGGGACCGGGGCCTGCAGGAGTCGAAAACAAGGGCTGGGGTGACGCAAGTAAGGGGCAAGGCCAGCTCGACAGAAGGGCAGACCTGGCGGGTTTTCTATGGGACGTGGACATAAATAAGGTGGTTGGGCCCCAACCCAAGCAGTATTATCAGGGAGGGGCCCAGCTCATGCTCGGGGAGGGGCAGGGCCCAGGGCCAGGCCTGGCTTCCATGCTCCCTCCCTTTCTCTGGACCTGCTTACCCTTTGGGAGCAGACACCAGTGACATTGACTTGCCAGCTGCGATGAGCAGCGGCCATCTTGCAGAAGTGAAGGAAGTGTATTAACGGAGGGAGGAAAGAGGGGTGAGGAAAAGATGAGATGGCCCCAAGGCATCTCCACCCTCCATGGAAGTCCTTCGAGACTTCCCAGGCCCATGTGACATTTGTCAATGGAGGAAATGACACAGGGGATGGTTGAGTAGAAGGTAGGCTGGACTGGGGTCCCCCTATGAAGTTGAGATTATTATCTCCATCCTACAGATGAAGAAATGGACACCCAGAGAGGTGCCACGCTTTTAGTGCTCCAAGTCACACATTGGATAAGTGGCAGAGGCAGGAGCTGACCCAGGCCTGCTTGACCCCAGAGCCCATGAGACTTTCACACTCGGGATGCCTCCCAGTCCTGTCCTTGCTTTGCCTTAGCAAGTCCAGGGCAGAGCCCTCTGAGCAGGAACCTCTGTGACCTTGACCTTCCAGTGGCCCTAGAGGAGCATCCTGTGCCAGGTCCACAGCTCCAGCCCTGAACCCTACAAGGCAGACGCTGCCCGCTTTGGCCCAGGTCCCTGCCTCACTTAGGCTTCTATGAATAAAGGTTCAGAGAGCATTTTAGGAACCAAAACTACCTTGTAATCTTCCCTGCCTTTTTTTTTTCTAACAAAGCAGAAAGCTACAACAGATGTTCGAGGAAGATTGTAGCTAGAAAAAATGCGCTCAGCTGGGTTCTATTAAGAGGAACCAGTGGAAAGAGACCCAGGATCCGCTTCTGGACCCACATGTACCTCGAAGTCATTGGACTTCTCTCAGTCTCCGTCGCATCGCTTACCAACTGGAACAGGCGTTACTACCTGCCCTACTAGTATCCCATTTGCCTCAAGGAATAGTTGGATGGCAACAAGACCCAGTGGTTAAGAACACAGGTTTTTAGATCAAACAGACCTGGGCTTGAATTCTCAGCTCCACCATGTCCAGCCGTGTGATCTTTGGCGCCTGAGCGCCAGCCCCCTCTCGGGTCTCGGTTTCCCTAGCTGCAAAATGGAACTCACCATCCTTGCTCTACCTCTCTCCCAGGATGGGTGTGAGGCTCCTGCGAAGAGTGTCCTTTCTCCTGGGGCTTCCTCCTCCCTCGGGGGCCTTTAGTGGTTCAAGGAGCTAAGATCTTGGAGACAGACATCAGACGTGGAAATCTGTATGTGTGGTCATGGCCCGTAGGGCCTTTCGTCATGGTTCATGGGCATGCCTCTCCCCAGGGCATGTTCTTGAGACTGATCCTGGTGTGGCGGTTACTTTGATGGGTCAGTTTGGCTAGACGCTGGCTACCAGTTGTTTCTTCCAACACTAGTCTGGTTGTTGCTGTAAAGATGGTTTTTAGATGTGACCAACATTTACACTCAGTTGACTTGAAGTAAAGCAGATCACCCTTCATCATGTGGATGGGCCTCATCTAATCAGTTGGAGACCTTGAGAACAAAGGTGGAGTTTCCTGAGAGAAGGGATTCTGCCTCCTGAATGCAACATAGAAGTTCTGTCCGTGTTTTCAGCCTTTGGACTCAAGACTGCAACATCAGCTCTTACCGGAATTCCAGCCTACCAGCTTACCCTACGAATTTGGGACTTGCCAGCTCCCATAATTATGTGAGCAAATTCCTTAAAATAAAGCTCTCTGTGGATAGATAGATAGATAGATAGATAGATCTTCATGAAACAAGGCATAAAGAAAGATGATAGACAATAGAGATAGAGATAGAGATAGAGATAGAGATAGAGATAGAGATAGAGATAGAGATAGAGATAGAGATAGAGGTAGAGGTAGAGGTAGAGGTAAAGGTAGAGGAAGAGATGATAGAGATAGAGATAGAGATAGAGATAGAGATAGAGATAGAGATAGAGATAGAGATAGAGATAGAGGAAGAGATGATAGAGGTAAGGATAGAGATAGAGATAGAGATAGAGATAGAGATAGAGATAGAGGTAGAGGTAGAGGTAAAGGTAGAGGAGGAGATGATAGAGATAGAGATAGAGATAGAGATAGAGATAGAGATAGAGGAAAAGATGATAGAGGTAAGGATAGAGATAGATAGAGATAGAGATGATAGAGATAGAGATAGAGATAGAGATAGAGATAGAGATAGAGGTAGAGCTAGAGGTAGAGGAAGAGATGATAGAGACAGAGATAGAGGTAGAGGAAGAGATATGGAGGTAGAGATAGAGATAGAGATGATATAGAGAGAGATAGAGATAGAGATAGATATACCAATGTGCATAGTATTAGTATTCACAATGATATACATGTATACTAATATACCTGACTCCAGCCCAGATGTCTTGGCAAGGAGTCCCAAGTTGGGAATGTTCAGGAACCTCCAGGAAGCACTTGTTTCTCAAATGTGCCTCTAGAATTGAGCTTTAAATCCCCAGTGAATGCCGATTTATTTGGGAAAATAATATTGGTTATGCAACCTCTGCCTACTTCCACTCGCTTCCCGTTTATCACCCTGTGGGGCGCGACTGTGAACCTTGCCAGATGCCCTGGTGCTTTCTCGAGCCACCTGTCTTCCAGCCGCATGATCTGCCTCCCAACAATGTGCTTGCTGCTCGAGTGAAGGTGGATGGAGCCCAAAGGGCAGGGAGTGGAATCCCTCCCTGGCGAACTGCATGGCCACCCACAGACACAGGGACACACATCGCGCTTGTGAGCAGGTTGACAGCCTGAGACTGCTTCTTGGAGTAGAAACTCCACAGCTCCCAACACATCTACCATCTTGTCAACCTCCCTGGCTGCTTGCAGCCATTTGAGAACTGTGACTTTTTCCATTTAAATATTCAGAATGCTTCCCTGTTAATGTGGGGGACACTCTGAAGTAGAAATGCGGTTGGCACTCAGAACCGTCTCTTAGGAGGCTCTGACAACCTGCACTCCAGCCATTGAGATGTGCCATGTTTTCTCTCAGCCTTGCTTGCTGCTTGCAGGGCCTCTATCTTCTCAGCTGTGTGAGACACTGGGGGATGACTGGGATTTGGGGTGATTAGACTGAGATTTGAGTCCTACATCCGAATTTTTCTAGCTGCCTGACTTGGAACAAGGCCTTCAAACTCTCTGTGCCAGAGTTCTTTGTTCTGTAAAAAGGAGATAATAGCAATTGTAATTCCTACCTTAACTAGGTCTATCAGTCAGGACAGGCTGGGTCATGCTGCGTAACAAACACCTTCAAAATTTCAGTGGTTGGAAACTACAAAGATTTACATGCTCATTCATACCACATGTCCATCAAACATTGGCACAGAGCTCTGCTCCATGCCATCTTCATTCACATAGTCTGACGGAGGCACCATCTGCAATATCATTGGCTGTCACAATAGGGTGAAGGGAAAGTGACGAACTGTGAATTAGCTCTGAAGTGCTTCCACCCAGAAGTGACACATTCATTGGTCTGGGTCAGTCACAAAACCACACCCAACGTTAAAGGGAGAAAGAAGTGTATTTCCTCTGTGTGTCTGGGAGGCAGAGGAGGGGGAACTAAAAATGGTGTTGAGCAGGACCATACTGAGGAGGAGCATGTGACAAAATCCCTTAGGTTGTAGCGGACCCTGGAGACGGTAGAGTGTTCACATGTGTAACTATTTCTCAGACTACTTTGGCCACTGGGATGACCATCTTATACATGAGAACTGCCACACATCCCAATGTCATGTCTACTTTTGTGTTCATAATCACATTGGTGTCAAGAAGTCCAACTGTGATCATTGAGACACAGGGAGAAAAGGAACAGAGATAAACTTACTGGGGAAAATGCCTTCGTGCCAAAGGAGACCCAATGGACAAATGCACTGTGGACTGTTTCCAGAACTCAAGAGAGTGTTGATGCATCAGTCAGTGGCATATTCTTATCTCAAGTAACGGCTTGGTTTTGGTGAAACAATATTACTTTTCATCTTAAATATTTGCATTTTTAAAATTGATTATTACTATTTTAAAATTTGACTCTTACTATTTATTAGCTAAGTTTATATTTAATTCATCCATGTGTTTGCATTTATAACTGTATTAGGCTATAAGCTAGTTTTATACTAGCTTATACTAGAGGCCCAATGCATGAAATTCGTGCAAGGGGCTCAGCCCTCACAGCCCCGACTGCCTCGGGCCTTACAGCCTGGCTGCCTCATGGCTCCGGCTGCCTCGTGGCCCTGCGGCCCTGCCCACTGGTCATTCTGGAAGGTTGTTGTGGAAGGTCGTTCCTCAAGGTCGTTTTGCTGTCTGGTCTAATTAGCATATTAGCTTTTTATTATATAGGATTTTGCCAGGGACACTTGCTGACCTTCTTGTCACCCAGCATTAGAACCCTCTTCCTATGACAGTGGAATCCCCATGATATGAATCAGGTTCTATTTCTGAATGGAGAAGCTGGAAATGCCAGCCGTTTGCTTTCCTAGCCTCCCTTGCAGCTAGAGAAAAATCACATGACCTGGGTCCACCACTCAAACGCACTCTCACCAGACTGATCAGAAGTTCACGATGGAAGAAAGGAGGAGACTGTGTGGATCTCTCTCAGGGGAGGTTGTTGGCTGTGGCGGCTGCCACACCTGGGTAGCGCATGGGTGGTGTCTCAGAGACAACTCCAGCCTCCGTGCCAGCAGTGGCCCCACTTCAGGCTCTGCAGGACTGGCTCTCTCATTTGATGTGATGTTGCGGGGCCTCCATCCTTGTTCCCTAGTCTTCAGGGAGAGTCTGTTAGCCACTCCATGGCCTTTCATGTTTTCCGCTTATAATAGCCACCGTTGTTTTCTGTTGTTTGCAACACGCATATAAATATGGAAGTGATATTAATATGAAAATAATCCGTGCCAAGCCTCAGCATCCACAGGAAGCACCCCCTTCCAAGAGAAGGGGGTATATCATCTAAATGTGATACGCGCTAATCTAGTGGGACTTTTAAGACTAGAGGCCCGATGCAGGAAATTCGTGCAATGGGCTTGGCCCTTGCAGCCCTGGCTTCATCCAGAAGGTCGTTGGGCTTTCCGATCTAATTAGCATATTATGCTTTTATTATTATAGATAGAAAGACTGAGATATGAATGGGGGGGACCTGCCAGGGTCCCACAGCGGGTGAAGAATGGACTCCAGAGTCCATTCCCACAGAGCAGCCCAGCTGGGCAGTGCTAGCCTTCTCTGGGCCTTGGCAAGTGGGAAGGACTTGAGGCATGAGCTTGAGGAGCAGGTTGAATATAAATAAAAGCAGTGAAGGGACTGTCTCTGGGAACTGGTCATGGACTACAGTTAAACGTCTGCACCCCAGCAGCCGCTCCTTCCAGCATCCTGGCGAGGGGCGCCTGAGGACTGAGCCTTAGGATTGCTGGCCATCGGCCCAAGAGCAAGCAAGGGGTGGGGGCAAGCCCTTGCCCCTGGAGCCACCAGACAATTGCCCTGCAGTCCACAGCCGTCCCATAAACAAGCCGCTGTGCCTGGGAGAACATGATAATAGCAGGCCCTCTCTCCGAGGCGGGGACCGTCTGTAATTACCGTCTTAGCCGGTGCAGATAGGGCGCACAAAGGGCACACATTTGGTGAGACTGGATACAATCTCCCCCTCTCCCTATTCCAGGCTGGGGCTCCAGCTCTCTCCCCCAGCCCCACCCTTCAGATTTCTCCTGCAAGGCCCCTGGTGAGGCGTGCTTAGGGGAACATACCCGCGGAGCCTTCTCACTCATGTCATATCCAGGGCTGCCAACTTACTCAGGCTGGGGTCTGGGGCGGGGAGGGGGGGGGCGGGGCGGGGAAATGGTGCAGAAAGGTCCCTTCTAATGGTCACTGTGCATGGACTTGTTCCATCAGAGAGCCAGTCCTCTTTGGTAAATCCTGGCTCTCAGGAAGTACCTGCTGGACAATGTTTACCTCTGGGGACTTTACCAGATGTCTACAAAGGAGCCGCCCGGCTGGCATGGCTCAGTGGTTGAGCATCGGCCTATGAACCAGGAGGTCACGGTTCGATTCCCAGTCAGGGAACATGCCCGGGTTTCAGGCTCGATGCCCAGTGTGGGGCGTCCAGGAGGCAGTCGATGGATGACCCTCTCTCATCATTGATGTTTCTAGCTCTCTCTCCCTCCCCCTTCCTCTCTGAAACATACATATATATATATATATATATATATATATATATATATAATATTTTATTGATTTATTACAAAGAGGAAGTGAGAGGGATAGAGAGTCAGAAACATCGATGAGAGAGAAACATCGATCAGCCGCCTCCTGCACACCTCCTACTGGGGATGTGCCCGCAACCAAGGTACATGCCCTTGACTGGAATTGAACCTGGGACCCTTCAGTCTGCAGGCCGACACTCTATCCACTGAGTCAAAGCAGTTAGGGCAATAAATATATTTTTTAAAAAATAAAATACAAAATACAAAAGGAGCATATGAAAAAGCATATCTGTGCAGGCATGAGCTGGGTGCCAGGGGGGGAGTGGTCTGAACAGGTCTGCCCTGAGTCTTGAAAAGCAATATGGGCACCCACCACTCACTGTGACCCTAAGACCTCAATGCTGGCACCGGGGAGTTGCCACAGAAGAGGTTGGCAAGTGGAAAGAGCAGGACTCAAGGAGAGTTCCGGAGAGTTCCAGAGAAATCCACGGCAAGCGCCTGGACGGGACGCAGCATGAGCCACTCCCTCCCTGTGTGCTTAGCCTCCTCCTCTGCAAACGGAGGTGACGATTCTCCCAATTAGGACAAGCCAGGTCATCCTGCTGTCTGTCCCCGAGCTTGCAATTCCTCTTTTGCACAATAGAAGTCTTAGGCTCCGTATCCGGGAATGAGCTTGAGGAGCAGGTTGAATATAAATAAAAGGAGTGAAGAGACTATCTCTGGCTTCACCCCCCTCCTCGTTGGGAAAGCGCGCACCCCCTCAGTGCTGAGCCCAGGAAAATCGTTGACATCGGAGCTGTCTGCGTCAGGCTTATGAATCTCAATCCCTAAATTATGGCTGACAGAGGCTTCTTAAAGAGGAAATGAATTGTTGCAACACAATCCATCCATGTTGTATCGATATGATTAGCTAGTTATCCATGGAGTGCAGTAATTTGCTTTGATTTTTAAGTATCCGTTCGCAGCCAAGTCCTAATGAGGCGGCTCTAAATTGATTAGATTCTCCAAGATACAGCACGGTTCACGGATTGTTTCAGAAAACTGTCAAGATCTCCAGGCTGGCATTTCATTGGATTTAACGATTGCTGGAGAAGGTGTGCATCCCAGCCAGATACAATCACATTTGTCAGCATGATCCTTTTAAGCACAATTCAATTAAAGTGTTATTCTCTAATTTTATTAGAACCGGAGCCCAGAGCTAATGCAAGCGCCCGATACTGCGTCAGGAGGGAAGTGTGCACAATTTAATTTCCCTAATTGGAGTTTAGTGATCTAACATGCTTTTCATATCTTAATTCTTGGGATAATCTCCGGTTCTTGCACCTGCCACAATTCTCTTGAATGGAAATAAGGAATCGGATGCATGGAATCCCGGGGTCACATTTGCCTCGTTGAAGGGAGTTTGCACATCTGGATCCTTTGCTCTGACCGGATCCGTCCTCATTGACCTTAGCCTTGACTTGGATGAGAAGCATCTCTAGCCCAGATAGGATCCCCTTTTCCAACCATCAGGCGGTGTTGGAATGAATGTGGTAGAAAGAAAGTGGGCTAGTTTTGGATCTCAGCTCCATTATGCATGCATGCATTCATGCATGCATGCATGCATGCATGCATCCATCCATCCATCCACTCAATCAACACTGAGTGGGTGCCCTGGCTGGTTTGGCTCAGTGGATAGAGCGTCAGCCTGGGGACTGAAGGGTCCCAGGTTCGATTCCAGTCAAGGGCACATGCCCGGGTTGTGGCCTCGATCCACAGTAGGGGGCATGCAGGAGGCAGCTGATCAATGATTCTCCTCATTGATGTTTCTCTCTCTCTCTCCTTCTCCCTTCCTCTCTGAAGTCAATAAAAATATATATTTAAAAAAATACTGAGTGGGTGACAACCATGTGCCGGGCACTGTGTCAGGTGTCGAGGGTACTAACATAAGCAAGTCAGACGTGGCCTTGGATGCCATGGAGCTTAGAGACTGCTGGGGGAGAGGATCCTTAACCATACCAGCCCCAGGAGAATGGCCATGGTCATCAAAGATGTGAAGGGAAAGACTCTGGGAAGAGGCCTTGTCCTGTTCCAGTTGTAGGGACCTCTTTTTCCGGCTGTAGGACCTCGGAGGACATCAGGCAAGACGCTAAGGAGTTTCCGGGGCTGAAGACCCTGGGCGAGGGCCAAGGGACGCCTCATGCAGGACTCGCCGGCTGGCTCAGCCCCCTGCCCGGGGCTCTCAACACTGTGCAGCCAGAGCATCCAGGAGCCGGAGGAGGTATCTGGGAAACGCTGCCCCCATCCCTGATTCTGAGCAGCACCCAAAGAATGACTGAAGGCTTTCTGGTAGAGACCAGCTCAGGGTTGTGGGGGGGGGGGCACCCTCGGCCTGAACAGCCAGGAGCTGAGAAGGAGCCGCTCCTGTTCCAGCTCCCCTGGGGCTGAGTTCTCGAGGACGGAAGCCCACAGGGTGTGCCCAGTGCAAGACGCGCTGCCGGGATGGTGGGCTCCTTGCTCTGCATAGGTGATCTCCCTGTCAGAGATGATTAGGGGTCAAGTTTGTCTGTGAGCCTGGCTGGAGGCCAAGGCAAGGGGAGAGGGAAGATGAGAGGGGGGCTATTAAAACCGAAAGAGAAGCAGACAGAGAGGAGAGGAGGGGGCGGGGAGCGAGTGGGATTGGGAAGGGAAAAGAGAGAGACATATTGAAGCAATTGGGGAAAAGAGTAAAAGGAGAGATAATCATTTGGAGCAAGCACTTTCTAATCTCTCCTCTGCTCCACCCCCCCCCCACAATACTCTTCACCCCATCCCTGTTTCCCTCTTGCCCCCAACCCCCAAAGTCAGTGATTAAGCTATCCTATCAATAACAAATCGAATGAGACTGGGGTCTTGGAAAATGATTTAGGAAAATAAATAATCATCTTCGTGAACACTGGCCACATAAAATGATTCTCTCCAACCTTTCCTTCCAGAGATGGGGCGGGGTGGTGGGGGAGGGGGGCTGGGTCACAGGCCTGCTGGTGGAATTACCTCTCGCCCGGCTCTCTCTCGCGCGGGTGGCGAAGATTCATTTCATCTCATCATCCTGTCTGACTGTCCTGGCCAGGTAAGTGCTCCCGACAGTGAAAAATGACAGGTGGCTCGGGAAGGGCCCCAAGAAATAAAAGCAGGCCTCCAGCCTCCATCCCCGCGTGAGCGCCCGGTGCCAGCACTCAGGGTGTCAGGGAGCCCGGGGCTCCCCTTAGACACCAACAAAGCCTGCAGCCCTGCGTCCCCAGGTTTAGGGCAGGAGCCTCTGCTACCCTCCTGGGCCCCAGGGAAACAGAGGTTTGCCCCTACTGATGCCCCTGCCCCTATTGCATGGAGTGGGCTCTGTCGCTCCGGGTGCTGCTCCAATTTCATGGGTTCAGGCAGAAAGGTGAGGTTGTCCCCCAAAAGAGCAACTTTTGATAACAGGCATTTCTGGATGATTCTAAACCCTAAATGCAGAGCGTCTGGTTAGAATGCCTGGCCCAGGTGAGCAGCCCTGAGCTTGTTGTTTTTCTATTTTATACGCACAGTGCTGATGGCAGGGCCTCTGGGTTTCCGTCTCCTACTTGGGTGTGACTCTGCCTTTCCTTCCTTCTCCCTCCCTCCTTCTCTCCTTCTCCCCTTCCTCCCTCCCTCCCTCCTTCCCTTCTCTCCTCCCTTCCTTCCTTCCTTTCTTCCTTCCTTCCTTCTTCCCTCCCTCCCTCCTTCTCTCTTTCCTCCCTCCCTCCTTCTCTTCTTCCTCCCTCCCTCCCTCCTTCTCCCCTTCCTTCCTTCCTTCCTTCCTTTTTTCCTTCCTTCCTTCCTTTTTTCCTTCCTTCCTCCTTCCTTCCCTCCTTCTCTCCTTTCTTCCTTCCTTCCTCCCTCCCTCCTTCCTTCCCTCCTTCTCCCCTTCCTTCCCTCCTTCTCCCCTTCCTTCCTTCCTTCCTTCCTTCCTTTCTTCCTTCCTTCCTTCCTTCCTTCCTTCCTTCCTTCCTTCCTTCCTTCTCTCCTTCCTCCCTTCCTCCCTCCTTCCCTCCTTCTCTCCTTCCTTCCTTCCTTCCTTCCTTCCTTCCTTCCTTCCTTCCTTCCTTCCTCCCTCCCTCCCTCCTTCTCCCCTTCCTTCCTTCCTTCCTTCCTTCCTTCCTTCCTTCCTTCCTTCCTTCCTTCCTTCCCTCTCTCATTCCCTATTTCCTTTATTTCAACAAATATTTGCTGAGCACCCACCTGTGCCAAACCCTAAGCTCTGGGACTAAATGAGTGCACAAGACACATGAGGTCCCTGCCCTCATGTAATTCGAATTCTATTAAAAAACCACAGACAATACACAAACCACCCACAGCACTCCTGTCAATAGCATTGAGTGCTATGGAAAAAGAATGTACAAGGGTCACAGGATGAGGCAGGGTAGGTTGGGGTGGGCAGGGGGCACCAGGGTCTGCGAGCAAGCAGAAGAGTGGGAGAAGGATGCTCAGATCACGCTGGACCCACCTTGACTCTGGGTGCGAGGGGAGGCGTCTGGCTGCTGCGTGAGAAGCTGGACAGTGAGGCGATAGTCCGGGTGAGAGGTGGGCCAGGTGTAGGCAGTGCCAATGGTAAAAGTGGGGGTAGGGCGTGGGGGTGGGGTGGGGGTCGGGGAGTCCTGGATGTATGTTGCTGGTGAGCTGGTTGGATTTGCTGGGGGAGTGGAGAAAGGGTGGACTCATTCTTGGATGCTGACAGGGGGGCGCCCCAGTTGCACTGAGCACCTCCACTGCGGGCGGGCGAGCGGCGGCAGACACCTTGACCCCCCCCCCCCCCCTGAGCTCTCTGGTGGCCAGGGAAGGAGAAGGCACGCCTCACAGGACGTTTCCTCTTCTCACCCGACCGGATGCCTCTCTGCAAAGTGTCATTACCCCCATTTTGCTCAGGGAAGACATATCTAGGCCTCAATTTCCATTGATCCAGCCTGAATCAATGCTTTTAAAAAATCTCACGCACATTTGGCTTAAGAGCCAAAGCATGCATTTTATGGTTTGACATGGTGTCATCGATCGGAAGCATGCGTGTGTGTGTGCGTGCGTGTGTGTGTGTGTGTGTGTATGTGTGTGCGCACACACACGCCCCACCTGCGCGAGCCCCCTGCCCACCCCGGCGGCCAGCCTGGTTGCGGTGCGTCCTTAATGGACTTGCCCCCGCCTGCACCTTCGATGCCTCCCCGCCCTCAGCGCGGGCCCTTTCTCGGGTTTTTTGAAAGGATCGATCCGTGCTGAGGCCTCCCGCTGCTGCTGTCACTCACACTCTGCCATACCATAAATTATGCATCTGCCTCCCCCTCTCTCCCTGGCGCGGTCTCATTTCCATTGCAGTCAGTGGCTCTGCCATGGTTGACTCTTCTCGGCCTCAGAGGCAGGGGGGCAGCTGAAGTTTAGTGAGGACACGGGTCGGGGCAGCAGGCCGAGGGAGAAGGGCTGTGATGGTCGAGAGGGTGGCAATAGCTGCTGGTAGAAAGCAATAAATGGCCCTAGCTGGTGTTGCTCAGTGGATAGAGCATCAGCCTGTGGACTGAAGGGTCCCAGGTTTAATTCCAGGTCAGGCACATGCTCGGGTTGGGGGCTCGATCCCCAGTAGGAGGCATGCAGGAGGCAGCCAATCAATGATTCTCTTTCATCATTGATGTTTCTCTCTCTCTCTCTCTCCCCCTCTCCCTTCCTCTCTGAAATCAATAAAAATGTATTTTAAAAAGCAATAAGTGGTTCCTACAAGAAAAAAAATAGAAAGAGGGGTGTGAGGAGGAGGGGATGAAGAGGAGGGGGAGGAAGAGTGGGAAGATGATCCCAGGGCTTAGGCAGGCAGGCCACCAGGGAAACAGCAGAGGCGGAGAAGGCTGTAAGTGCCTGCCCCACCTGCAGGGGGCAGCACTGACCCATCTTCAGAGGATAGCTTTTGCCCAGAAATGTGGGGCCAGATTTGCCAGGTCTTCTGACTTATTTTAGAGAAGCTGGAAATCCCCCAATTTGTTTGTTTGTTTGTTTTTGCAATAGTTTCTGATGTTTAAAAATATAGTGCAGCCCTAACCGGTTTGGCTTAGTGGATAGAGCATCGGTCTGCAGACTCAAGGGTCCCAGGTTCGATTCCGGTCAAGGGCATGTACCTTGGTTGCGGGCACTTCCCCAGTGGGGGGTTGTGCAGGAGGCAGCTGATCAATGTTTCTAACTCTCTGTCCCTCTCCCTTCCTCTCTGTAAACAATCAATAAAATATATTTAGATAGGTAGATAGATAGATAGATAGATAGAGCAGGTCAATCAAAAGGGCCTTGCGTTTGCAACCGGTTTGAGCTTTATAGGTAGAATCACTTCCTTCCCAGCAAAGGCTTCTTGGTGGCCATTGAGCCTGATCTTGAGGACTTGGTATGACTGACATCTGAGGTGGGAGGAAAGGATTGATAGGGACCTTAGAGAGAATCCAGTTCATCTATTCCATTTCACAGATTGGGAAACTAAGGCCTAATGGGACTCATTTCTTTCCATTGCTAGTTCATAGAGAACATAAAAATGGGGGAAGTGTGGAAGAGTAGGTTGGCGACAAATTATGGGGGACCCTGAATGCCAGGCTAAGGAATTTGGATTTTAAGAAGCATGTATGCCTAAAAGCTAACACTGAGTGCAAACTATGTGCCAGGCTCCATGCACCCTCTCACTTTATCTTCAGAGTGCAATCACTGTCATCCCCATTTCACAGGTGAGAAAACTGGGTCTTAGCAAGTTTCAGAAACTTGCCGAATTCACACAGCTGGCAAATGGCAGAGCAGGTACTCAGACCCCGGCCTTTCTGACCCCCACACTGACTACCACGTCATGCTGAAAGCGGAATACGAAGCAGTGGGTTTTCGAGGGATGTTCCATATTTGTAAACCCTCTAACTCACTCACTCCTGTTTTGTTTTATTGACTTGAAGGTTAGGTTTCCACATTTCTTCAGAAGTCTCTCCCCACCCCTTTTTTAAACACAGCTGTCTTTGAGGGTGGAGAGGAGGAGTGTTTTAAACAGGAGTTGTTTAACTAATTGCCAATTATCTCTGAATAGGGTATGGTTTCCAACAGCTGTAAGGGATTTTGGTCCCCATCCATTGCCTACTGTTGCTGGTACTTGCGAGTGTGTTGAGATATTCTTGGCCTCTTGCTTCAAAGAGACAACCCAGGGCTTCACCCCCTCCTCCATTCTCGAAGACCATCTCAGCCCGCTTCTGTACAGACTGGCTGGCTTAGGAGGGCGCTGACTGCTTCTGACTATAAGGTGGGCAAAGACTCTCTCTCTCTCTCTCTCTCTCTCTCTCTCTCTCTCTCTCTCTCTCGGAGTGGTTTGTGGCTTGGCATGTGTGGGGGCAGAATTCTCCCCCAGGACTTGGTACCCATGCTCTCATTTCCCAGGGCATTTTAACAGCCCCCACCCACACCCCCCTCCGTGTATGGAGGGCTCTCGTTCAAACATGAGAGCAGGCTTTGCCTCCTTCACCCCCGATCCAGCAGAAAGCTCACACATGAGCTGCCGGAGGACCCCACTGTAGACGGGTGATGTGAATTGCCCCTTCTGGCTCTGTCTGCTGGATTCCTGGGAACAGGCCGAGGGGCAAACCTTTGTAAATGTTAATCTCCTTATGCTTAAGATATCACACTGTCTTTGATGTTCTCAAACATGCTGACTCCTATCTTGGCTGAGGGTGTGTGGCCCAGACAGGCCAAATGCTTGTTTTGTCTTTTGTCTTCCTCCAGGAGGGCTCATGTGATGATATGTTCATCTCCAGCTGAAATATGAACAAGTCCTTCTTCAAAGCCAGGTTGAGGGGGAAGGAGGGAGGCAAGATGCAGTGACACTCAGGGCCACTCAGCCCCCATCCCCAGAAACCAAACTTAACATGAGTCATTTTCTCACCCAAGTCCTGTTGGATCCAGGTAGATGACCTGTCCATTACAAAATCCTCCCACTGAAACAGAAACGGTGGGGGGAGGGGGGTATTTTTAAAAATCCATTCATATTTTTTATGATCAAGGTAATGCTAGTTGCTGTAACAAATAGAACCAAAAATGTATAATAGCTCAAATGCAATGGAAATTTATTTTTCCCTGATGTCAAGTCCCAATGAATGCTCCTGATTGGAGGTAGATTTCCTCAAAATGATGATTCAGAAACCCAGATTTATTGCCTTGTGTTCCTTTTATCTTTGACAATGGTTGCCAAGCTTGCTATGTTCATCTGTAACCAATGGTGGGAGAAGGGAGAGTAGGGAAAGCACACTCAATTTCTTAATTGCTGATGCCTGGAGATAACAGCTATCACATTCCATTGGCAAGAACTAGTCACATGACTTCCCCTAGAGGGAGGCTGGGAAATGTAGTCCTGGCAGTGGCTTCCCATGGAAAACCTACCTAGTACCCTTCAGAATTGGAAGCAGGAATCTGCGGGGGGGGGGGGGGGGGGGGGGGGGAGTTAGCCTCTCTGTCGCGTACTTGAGCTGTGAGGAGACAGCGGGGGTACAAGAGGAAGAGAAAGCAGTAGAGCTGGATCAGTGGGTATGGATTTGAGTTTCAGAGTCTGGCCATGTCCCGGTGTGTGAGTCACTTCACCTTTCCGAGCCTCCGTTTCCTAATCTGTAAAATGGAGATAATTCCCAATGCAAAGAGCTAATAAGGGTGACCCTGTTATATACTATCAAACGTTCTGCCTGCGGTTGCTCACTAAGTTTGGATGGCACAGTAGTATTTTAGGGGAAATGTGATGTCGGTGGCGATTTCTATGGATTTTGACAGAACTAGCGACACTGGGCCTACATTCCTGTGTGGTGACGATCAGCTAAGCTGAATGTAAGTAAGGTGTCACTGTGAAGTTCCCTGCAGTCCCCACCACTCCCATAAGGCCTTCGGTGTGCCTATTGACGTGGGCCGTTCAGCCCTTGTCGGCAGGAAAGTCTGAGTCACCTGAGCTACACAAGTGTCCTATATGTTAATGATGAAGATCGCATTCAAGCTTCAGGAATGTTTTGCTTCTACTTTTCTGCTTTCCAAAGAACTTCGTCATTGCCAAGCCTGTGCCCCAGCTGCAGGATCTTGAGCACTGGCCTAATTAACCGATCCGCTCTAGAAATTGCTTATTAACAATGAAGGCCAATGTAGCTTTTTTTAATCATCGATTTTTTTTTTTTTAAATCTTGGCAGAGCTCTATGTTATGAATACCGTAGCACAACCTTCAGGATCGTGTTAATTGTCATAAGCTAATGAGTGGGGATTACTGGAGAAGGTTTTCTTCCAGAACTCAGAGCCCTGTGAGCCCAGTAATATGATTAGGAAGTTGGCCTGCTCATGCCAGTGCTGGGAAGGATGCCTGACTGACGGCTGCAATTGATTGGCACCGGTGGTGATGCCAGGGGCATGGTTTTGTAGGGGGAGGGTGGTTATCTCTGCCAATGCCCACTTGGATATCATTGGGAAGGCAGGAGACAAACAATCATGGATGCCTTTTAACATCTATTGACAGAAAATAAGAAATCGAGTTATATTTGACTGCTGGGCAAAGCAGGGCAGCATTGGGAGAGGGGAAGAAGGAGAAAGAAAGGTAAGAAGGAAGAGGAGAAGGAGGAGGAAAAGTGGGAGGAGGAGAAGAAGAATTCTGAGTATATTGTTCAGGATAGACTAAAGTAGTGGTCAGCAAATCACGGCTCAAGAGCCACATGCAGCTCTTTGGCCCCTTGAGTTTTTAGCAAAGGCCAGCTTAGCAGTACCCTAATTAAGTTAATAACAATGTACCTACCTATATAGTTTAAGTTTTAAAAATTTGGCTCTCAAAAGAAATTTCAATCGTTGTACTGTTGATATTTGGCTCTGTTGACTAATGAGTTTTCCAACCACTGGACAAAGGACCCAAAATCTCAATGGCTTAAAACAACAAAGGTTTATTTCTTGCTCACGGTACATATCCATCGAGGGTCAGCAGGGCTCTCTGCTCCACGTTGTCCTCAGTCTGGGACCCAGGCTGATGGAACCTCCACCATCTGGAACATCATTATGGGAGGGAAAGAGAAAGTGGTGAATCGTGCACTGACTTTTGAAGAGCCCACCCAGAATTGACCCAAATCACTTCTACTCGCATTTCATTGGCAAAGGAAGTCACGTACCACATGCCTTCCGCACAACGCGTGGGAAGTACAATCCTACCACATGCCCAGGAGGAGGACAACTGGGAGGTTTGTGAACAGCCTGTATATCTACCTCTCAGAAGATCCCAGGATTCTGGGTCTGGAAAGGATCTATACTAATTGGGGCTCTTTGGGTTACAAAACTAGAAGGTAAAACTCAAACTACTTAAACCAAAGGGAATTTATTGCCTCACAAAAAAACAAAAAATCCAGTGGTAGCTCTGTCTGTCTTCAGGCAAAGCTTAATCCAAGGGCTCCAAGTCTCTAAGGTCTGGTCCCTTTCCATCGCTCAGCTCTGTTCCCTTCCATGTGGGCTTTGCTCTCGGGTTTCATAGTCCCAGGGTTCAAGTTCAATGGGAAGAGAAGGCCTCTACCTCTCTTCAATTTTAATAACATCTTAGATCTCAATATTACGGAGCCAAATGGGGTCATGTGCACATTCCTGAACCAATCACTGTATCCAGGGGCAGAGACTGTTGGTCAGGCCTAAATAATACGTCTTGCCCGAGAATCAGAATTGAATTAACTTCATGAAAACCATATGGATCCAGGAGAAAGGAGAGATGGTTCCTGAGAAAAATTAAGGATACTGGACCAGAATAAGTGTCCAAGAATAATGCACAAATAAAATCACACGTCTACCACGGATGTAGAGATGCTCCCACCCGTCGTTTTCCAAGTGTTGTTTTGTAAACATACTTCGGGGCTGCCTGCAACGTCTATGAGAGGGTCCCTGCACTCGCCCATCTCCCTTCCAATTTGGGCAATTGTGCTTTACTTGTTGTATGTATTAGGATTCCATGTACAATTTTTTGGAACTAAAAAAAAAATTGGTGCCCTAACTGGTTTGGCTCAGTGGATTGAGCGTCGGCCTGCGGACTGAAGGGTCCCAGGTTCGATTCCAGTCAAGGGCATGTCCCCAGTAGGGGGTGTGCAGGAGGCAGCTGATCGATGTTTCTCTCTCATCGATGTTTCTAGCTCTTCCTCCCTCTCCCTTCCTCTCTGTAAAAAATCAATAACATATATATTTTTTTAAAAATTGAGATTCCTCTACTCTTAAAAAGTAGGGGGTGGGGAAATTAAACATCGCTGTTCTTTGATCCCATCTCCTCATTTTATACAAGTAGAGGCTGATATTGAGAAAGAAGTAGATATCTATCTCTTCATGTCTCATTGGCTAGAACTGATCACATGATCACCTAGCAGCAAGGAAGGCTAAGAAAGTGAGCATCTGGCAAAGGGAATTGGAAGGATCTCAACCGGCCTGGACATAAAAGGTTCATCCCGCAGGTCTGGGTACCTGGCCATGCCAAACAAAGTTGAGGTTCCTTAATGAAGAAAGAAGGAAGGCAATGGCCCTCAAAGAGCTGGGAGCCCCGGTGGTATGAATCAGAGCTCATGGAAAGTTCCTGAAGACTAGGACTGGGCCTGCTGCCTTTGTGCATTCCCCTGCAGGTCTATGAAAATGTGCCGCAATGATCTCCTTCCATCCTCACAACAATCCTGTGAGACACTGAATCATACATTGACTTTTGAAATGTCCACTGGAATGGACTCTTATCACCAGGATGGTGTCCCATGTGACAGATAGAGAAACTGAACCTCAGAGGCGAATTAAGTTCCCCAGGTCACAGACTGGTGAATTGTGCTTCTCCCTTACTTTATACCTCTAGCACAGAGAGGGGCAGAGCACCGAGGGAGGAGGGAGCTTCTACTAAACACAGACCGTTTACTATGGCGGCGTTGACTGTAGAAAGGTGAAGGGGAGAGTGACAACCTGGGCAGGCCAGGCAGAGGGAGCAGCATGTGTGACAGCCAGAGACAACATAGGGCACAGAAACGCCCCAGGGTCACAGGGTTAGAGCACCGAGTCTGAAGAAGCATCGTGCTCTGGAGTTGGGGCCTGGCATGAGGGCAGCAGCCAGCCATTAAATACTGCAGGGCGGGGAGTGCATCTGTCTTCAGTGGGGAACATGGGCTCACTGCTGGGAACAGGACTCATGCTGGGGAGTCACTGAGGGGGTGAGAAATGACAGTGGCCTGGGTCTCAGGGATGGAAGTAGGGATCTAGGAAGTTGAACCCACCGAATCTCATCCAGATTTGGTCACTGCAGGGAGGGGGCGGTTGGCACTTTGGAGAAGATGGCAAAGGCTGAGTCTGAGTCTCAGGTTCCTTATAGATGGTGGTGTCATTGGCTGGGGCAGGGCGGGGGAGGGAGGGCATGCGGGGACAGGAACACAGACAGCTTGGTCCCCCAGCCTCTCTTCATCCCTACGTGTTCCAAATCCCGGGACCTGTCATTCCATAGGAAGAGCCAGGATGCAGGACTGGGCCGGGCTGTTGAGGAAGCCCGGGTGGAAGTGGAGAAACTTCCCGCACTGGATGTGGGGGCACTGGAAGTCCCAAGTCCTCATGGGCCTGCTCCACACCCGGCCAAGAGCACCGAGGTCACTGCTTCCTCCTGGTCCCGCCCCCACCCGCCTCAGAGCCGCACAGGCCTTCCCCTCCCTCCCAGCCACCCGAGGGGCGACGCCTGGGCCCTCAGCTTCCCCCAGCACTGGCTCCCAGGGGTCTGGAGGTGGATGCTGATAGAACCCTGGCGTGGACGTTCTTACGTCCTCAGCCTGTATCCTCAGAGCATCCCCTGGATGCTCTCGCCCCCATGACTCTGAAGCTAAGACACACTCTGGTTTGTACTCCTTGTAGAGTCTGCAAAGATACACGATTTAAGCCCTTGATCAGCTCGTCCAGGACTCTGTGTGGGGGAATGAAATGCTCAGCCCACTGGTTTTGGTAAAGAAAAGCAGAAAGAAAGGACTGCCCTCCCGGCTTGCAGACGCCCTGCAAAGCCCTAGTAAGACACACGGTATGGTGCAGGCTCGAGCCAGTGGACCACGAGAGCTCGGAACCAGATCTAGGTGCGCGTGGAACCACCCAGGCCAAGGAGCATCCTGGTTCCGGTCCTTACGCGCGGTCGCTCAAAATGTCACCAGTGAAACATACTGGCTCTGCAGGGACCCTAGAATGAGTGAGCGGCCCCCCCAGCACTCCACAGGCATGCTCCCAGGACTCAGATACCAACGTCGTCACTTCACTGCGGTGAAACGGAGGCTCTGACAGGTTAAGCCACTCACCCAAGGCGACAAAGCTGGCACGTGGCAGAGGTGCAGTGCAAACCCCGCTTGACTGACCCCAGAGCCTGGCATTCTGCCATCCCTTCCTCAGCAGCAGCCCCCACGAGCCATTGAGAAAGCCCTAGAAGCTTCTAGAAGCACTTGAGTCCATCTCAGAACTGTGAGTGGATTTAGACAATGTGATTGGGATGGACTGCTCTGAGGCAGAAGAACCCGCCTCAAGGATCACCTTGAGGGAGTGACCTTTTAGCCAGTGTGACCCCATCAAAATGCCCATGAAGGGTTTGGGGAGACGGGGTCGCATCGGAGAGTGGGGTCAGGCAGATGAAGAGCTTCAGATGGCAGAGGGAGGAACCGGGACTTGAATCATTTGGAAGTTCAGCTCTGGCTTAGCCCTTCTCCTCCTCTACAACCTCCCGTAGCTCCCCTGGCCTCTGTCTCCCAGCTGGTAAGGTAAGAGCATGAGGATGGAAAGGTGCAGGGAGGGCCTGGGGCCGGAGAGGCCGGTTAGGGGGCTGGTGTCACAGTCTCAGAGGGAGACCACTAGGGCCTGGAGGGGAGGGGAGGAAGAGCATGCACTTTGGGGCAGGGTTTTATGAGATGCACCCCCCCACACCCCACCTGCATCTGACTCCTCTCACCAAATGGAGGATCACTGCTTCCCTGCAGCATCAGATAACATTTCAAGCTCAGAAAATAGCCGGTACCTTAATCTACTCCCAGTAGACTTGAGCCATGAATAGCCAGAAAAACAGCGAATGCCTAAAGCAGCAAAGAGCAGCCAGTAACTCCGCCCCGCCCCCCCAGCTCCATCAAGGCCCAGAAAATGAGAGTCAGACATTCCTAGGTTCATCTCCCACTCTGACATCTCCTTACACAAGTGAACCATTCAGTGCCTTAGTTTCCTCATCTGTAAAATGGGGATAATAGTAGCACCTACTCCATAGGTTGGATGAAGCTCTACCGAGATCATGTATGTAAAGCCTTTAGTCCAATAACTGGCATATACTAAGAGCTTAATAAGGTAGCTATTATTGACAACAAAATAATTATTTAGGTAATATGTTAACCCTTGAACTATGCTATTAGCAGCCATTAGCAAAGGTGTGGGAATTCTCAAACATCATTTATTTTACCCCCAAGGTGGAGACATGAGCCTTATGATTCAGAAATATCAGATGAAACAAATTTAATTCCATGCTATTCAAGAAGTTATGAGTTGTCATTCCTCCTGTTATGGAGATTGCTAATTAAAAATTGGTAGAGAGATAGATGGACAGATAGCAAATCATGAAAGCTAAACATAGTTTCCCTGTTTGAAGTACTGATGGCTATTTGGAAGGAAAGAAGGAAAGAAGAAATGGAGGGAGGGAGGGAGGAACGAAGGGAGGGAGGGAGGGAGGGAAGGAGGGAGGGAGGAAGGGAAGAAGGAAGGAAGGAAGGGAGGGAGGGAGGGAGGAAGGAAGACCTGTTCTCCCTCCACAAGCCCGTGCTTGTGTGACAGAAGTCCATGGTATCACCGCTAGGAGTTTTCATGATTCAGCAGATTTGGGAATGAGTGATTGATGTAATTAAAGTTATTGGTAAAGAAAGACTCAGTTACCAAGGAACAGATGAGTCAGCAGAAAGTTTAAGTAATGAAATAATGTTCCAAGGAATGATTCTTAAAATAAGCTTCTTTTTTTTTAACTCTATACATCTTAACCGTTGCTGATCAGCAAAAGTTATAGTGAAGGACTGGGGAAAACACGCTACACGATGTTGGAAATTCTCACAGGGTGTCCTTCATGCTAAGATGAAACCGTATTTATGGAGTAATAATGGTCAGAGCTTACGTTGATGGAGAGGGAACCAGTGCGCTGGTGGGCTTGGCTTACATGACCTCCTGTCACCCTCACCCTCTGCGGGAGGTACTGCTGTTTTTCCTGCTTTATAGGTAAGGACACTGACTTTCTGAGAGGCTGGGCTCACCTTCTCCATCACCTCGGCCCCGCGCCCTCTGTGTGGATTTCTCGTCATTTAATGTCTCACTAACACACTCAAGGCAAGGGAGTGCAGTCAGGACTTGGCCTTCCCTCTGTCTGCCCCAGCGCTGTTTCAAAATGCAGAGCCTCCCGGGAAGATACCAGCAAGGACACTGCCCGGGGGGCCCTGCGTTTGTTTTCACTTGCACCAACACTATTGAAGAGGCAGCGCTCCGGGCCTTGGCCTCTGAAGACGACTGGGGCAGCGAGCCGGGCAGGAGGGGCAGCTGTCGTCTGTCCACAGATGACACAGGCTCCGAGGAGAGCAGAGGAGGGGAGGGGGTTGAAGAACTCTCAGAAGGATCTATGGTCGTGAGGAGCGGCTGCGTGGGAGGCAGTGGGGGAGAGGTCTGCCTGTTTCCAAGCCCTTCCACCGGCAGCGGCGACTGCAGGAAGGAAGGCGACTGCAGGGAGGAAGGCGACTGCAGGAAGGAAGGCGCCTGCAGGAAGGAAGGCGCCTGCAGGAAGGAAGGCACCTGCAGGAAGGAAGGCGCCTGCAGGAAGGAAGGCGACTGCAGGAAGGAAGGCGACTGCAGGAAGGAAGGCGACTGCAGGAAGGAAGGCGACTGCAGGAAGGAAGGCGCCTGCAGGAAGGAAGGCGACTGCAGGATGGAAGGCGACAGAAATGGATCTGAGGCTGAGGCGAGAGGAGGAATTGTGAGGGACTTGACTTTGGTTTGGGGCATTTTGAGTTAGAGTTGCTGGTGGTCCTGCCGGCTGGCGACTTACTTCAGCGAGTGGGCTGTGCGGCCTGGAGCAGGGCTGAGAGCTGGCGCTGGATGCCCAGCCCAGCCAGGTGTGCTGCAGGGCCACCGACGGGCACAGGTCGGGGAGGTGCTGCCCCATAAGCAAGCTCTGCTGAAGGCCCTCGTCCAGGGAGAAAAGAGAAGGGCAAGGCGTGGGCGGGGGTAGGGGTTGACTTTGGGTGACATTACAGCCAGGAACCCAACAGCCTCCCACTTACTAGCACTAAAGGAAGTTAGCCTGGCCCGGCTGGTGTGGCTCAGCGATTGAGCCCGGACCCGTGAACCAAGAGGTCGTTGGTTCGATTCTCAGTCTGGGCACATGCCCAGGTTGCCGGCTCGATCCCTAGTAGGGGGCATGCAGCCCATTCATCGATGTTTCTGTCTCTCTATCCCTCCCTCCTTTCCCCTCTCTCAAATGAATTAAAAAAAAAACAACAACAACAACAAAATCCAGCCCGGCCAGCATGGCTCAGTGGTTGAGCATCAATCTATGAACCAGAAGGTCATGGGTTGATTCCCGTCAAGGGCACATGCCTGGGTTGCAGGCTCAATTCCCAGTGGGGGGATGTGCAAGAGGCAGCCGATCAATGATTCTCTCTCATCACTGATGTTTCTCTCGCTCGCTCTCCTTTCCTCTCTGAAATTAAAAAATATATATTTAAAATCAATAAAACAAACATATTTTTTTTAAAAAGAAAGTTACCCTGTGTCCCTGTGGGAGGCTTCAGGAAGGAGGGGAGTGGGATGGGAACCTCCCCCTTGTGAGCATCTGAAGAAAGGATCTTGAGGGACCGCTGGGGCAGGAGCCTCCCAAAGGGAGGCAGTATCCACCCCTCAAGCCCACCAACCCCTTCTCCTAACTTTGCTCAGAGCTGGGGACCCCAGCCCCCTCTCCTTCCCCCACAGAGAAAATGACAAGAGCCAGAGTCCTTTGTGGGGTCAAAGAGCATATTGGGTTGTGGGCCTTGGCCTCTTACCCCCAAGCATGACCTGTTGTGGAGCTAACGCGAATGAATGACCACTGGAGCCCAGACCAAATTAAAATTTAGGGAGCCTTTATTAGCCAGCCTGCCGGCTGGCCAGCCAACTAGCGACTGCTCTGCCTTTCTCCACGCAAGGAGACCAGAGAGCAGCAGCGACCCTTTGTGTAGGACCGCTTTTAAGCCCATTAACCACATCCGGTTTTTGCAGAACAAGTAACCCAAGACAAAACAGTTTTTCCCAAGCAACGTCAGGATCATGCCATTGACGACCATGTTGTTCACAGGGTCATCCTGTTCTCCAGAAAGCTGACAGTGTTCTGTGAAAGAAGGCCTACGGGCTGGGAAGGGGCCATGAGACCCTATCTCAAGGCCTGGCCTGGTGTCGGCACTGACAACTCTGTCTGGGGCACAGTCCACGGCCTCAGTAGTGCTCAAAAATTCCCACGCTCTGCCGAAACCGGTTTGGCTCAGTGGATAGAGCGTCGGTCTGCGCACTGAGCGGTCCCAGGTTCGATTCCGGTCAAGGGCATGTACCTTGGTTGCGGGCACATCCCCGGTAGGGGGTGTGCAGGAGGCAGCTGGTCGATGTTTCTCTCTCATCGATGTTTCTAGCTCTCTATCCCTCTCCCTTCCTCTCTGTAAAAAATCAATAAAATATATTTTAAAAAATTCCCACGCTCCAACACACCCACAGACATGAAAAGGGGGCTTGAACCTTGTAGAGCCAGACCAGGGGGATGGAAGGAACAACAGCACAGCAGATTTGTGGGTTTGTGAGGGGCTCCGGCCCCGTTAAGCACACCCTGTGATGGGGATTAGCGTGCAAAGGGTTATTAAGAAAGGGACAGTGCAGGGAGCAGGCTGGGAACAGGGAGGCAGCCCCTCCCCCCTCCCCCCCACCGCTTTGTCAACCAACAGCTGTGTGATCTGCAGCAAGTTGCTCTACCTTCCAGTGCCTCAGTTTCCACATGTGGGAAATGAGCAGTTACTGTTTTCCAAAGTGTGGTCAGCACATCTCTGGTGGGACATGCGATGACGTTGCGGGGGTGGGGGGTGAAGAGATGCCCATGTGGCCCCCGAGCTTTGAGGGCAGCCCGCACAGCAGGAGGCATGGGGCTGGGGAGACCTTCAGGAACAGGCAGAAGTGCTGAGAGATGCCCGTGGTTTTCAAAGCCCAGGGGCCAAGGACTTCATTCAATTAATTTTTTTTTTGTTTTAATAATTGTCTTCCATCCATGGAAAGGGATACTGGTTTCTCCGTTACCGTAGCGGCATCAATATTTCTTTCAGAATAAATAAGTGGTGACAAAATTTGAAGGACATTTTTCTGCAAATGGTAGTTTCAACAGTCGGAGGCTAAGATAAGTGTCTGGAGGGTGGGGTTCAGATGAGTCGGTTTCGAGGGGCACTGAGCAAAGTGAGGGCCCCGTCCTTGCAGTCTCCGGTTCTAGGGAGGCTTCCAGACATCCCTACATCTGCTGGGACCTGCCAGCCATTTCCCAGATTAAAAGGGAAAGTTAAAAAAAAAGAAGTAAGAAAGAAAAAAAAAAATCTGGACAGAAAAACAATTCCACCAACCAAAATAAACCAGGCCGACGGTTTTTCTACCACCTCTTCATGGAGCGGAGAGGTGGTGTTTACTCCCAATGAGCCCTTCTCTCTAAGTTGCCACTCATCCACTCTTCTCTGTCATCCAGGAAAATCGGTCCCCGACAGCCAGGGAACATCTGCACGGAGGAGTCTTTGGAAAAAAAAAAAAAAAAAAAGGAGCCACAGGGTTTGGATTTAGAGGCTGGCTACAAATAGAGGGCCAACAAAACTAACAAACAAACAAAAAAAACATCGCGGTTTGGATCTAAAAAAAAAGGCCTCAGCAATGACAACTGTGTGGTTAGTCTGAGGGCAAACCGCATTAGCCGGGAAGAAGGTGTCTGGGCGGAGCTGGGAGGGTGTTCGGCACCGAGAGCTCACAGATGTCTCACTCTGCTCGAAAGATGTCAGGGTGCTGATCCGAGGGCCGGTGGGTTCCCTGGGGACAAAGCCACCGAGAGTCTTACAGAAAACGTCCCGAGCTGAGGACCACAGAGACAACACAAGCAGTCAAGAGAAGGATTGAGGGGGGAAAAACAGTCAAGCTGAGACACAGAAAAAAGGAAGGAAGGAAGGAAGGAAGGAAGGAAGGAAGGAAGGAAGGAAGGAAGGAAGGAAGGAAGGAAGGAAGGAAGGAAATAAATAAATTCAAATACATGCATGAAAGCCCCCTCATTCAGGAACTCGCCTCCAACTCAACTCTCCGTTTGCTAGGAGTTGCTCTGTAAAATGACGGACCAAGGAGCATTCATTGGGGCTTGCATTAAGTGAGATCATGGTGGGTAGGCTGGGAATCAACTTCCAACAGGAGAAATGAGCAAATCTTTTCGGGGAGCAATTATTTAGGAAAGACCGCCCCCCACCCCCGACAGGGGCGACAGTCCCTGCTCTTCCTTGCCATTGAGTGTCTGGGAGACGTGGCACCTGCCTGGCGTTCCCCTCCTCTGCACGGCGCACACGGAGGCCTGCGGAGGCAGCCCTGCCCGGCGGCCTGCAGGAGGGCTAGGATGTTTCTCAGCCCGGCCTAAAAATATCTCCCTTGACAGCCTGTCACGGTGTCTGAGGCGCCACCATTATAAATTCATTCTTCTCTGTTACAGCGTTTAGTTCCCAGGAGTTCCCTGTTAAAATAGAGATATCCCGGAGAACTTAGATTGGGCGAGGCAGAGGGAGAGAGCCTGGGAGTCCAGAGACCTGGGTTTGCAATGGGGCTCTGCCTCTCCGCTCCCGTGTGAGCCTGGGCAGGTCATTTGCACTTCCCGAACCTCAGTTTCTCCACGGAGAAAAAAATAAACAAGAAAGACGGGTATAACGAGAGGATGCCGTGGTCAGAGCTCTGAGGCCTCTGGTTTGCCACAGTTTGACATCTCAGCAAGCACCAGTCACCCTTAAGCCCCTGGGTGCTCAGGCCCAAATCCTTGGTGGCATCCAGAATGTCCCTCCTCTCGTCCTGCACACCCAATCCATCAGCAAAGCCTGTTGACTCTACCTTCAAAACACAGCTCAAAGCTGACCACTCCTGCCCGCCTCTCTGGCTACCTCGCTGGTCCAGGGCAGCATTACCTGCCCTTGGATTCTCCATCAGCCTCCGAATTGGTCCCTGCTTCTGCTCTTGCCCTCCAAAAGTCTTAGCTCTTCACACTTGACTTTAAACCATACATTTGATCCTGACACTCCTCTTAAAACTCTTCGTCTCTTCTTCTCTCTCATCATAAAACCCAAAGATCTGCCTGGCCGGTGTGGTTCCGTGGTTGAGCATCAACCTATGAACCAGGAGGTCACGGTTCAATTTCTGGTTGGGGCACATGCCTGGGTTGCAGGCTCAATCCTCACTGGGAGGCATGTGGGAGGCAGCCAATGGATGATTCTCTGTCATCATTGATGTCTCTCTCTCTCTCTCTCTCTCCCCCTCCCTCCCTCCCTCTCTGAAATCAATAAAAACAAATTAAAAAATAAAGATCTCACCAGGACCAAACAGGACCTATAACCTTGCTAGAGCCTTAGCCCCTCCCACAAACGTCTCCTTGCTGCTGTTTGCACCTGCTCCCACCTCAGGACCTTTGCCCGTGCTATTCCTTCTGCCCAGAACTCTCCCCAAATATCTTCGTGGCCCAGTCCCTAATTTTTTCAGGTCTCTGGTCAAATGCTACCCCCTAAGGGGCAGCCCTCGCAGAATGAGCACACTCCCTTCCCAGTCCGACCCTCCTTCATTTTTCTCCCAGCACTCATCACCCGGACCTCAGGATAAGCCATTATCACACTCATTTGTTTGCCTTCCGTCTCTCCTCTAACAGTAAGCTTCAGGGCGGGGCGGGGCAGGGCAGGGGCTTTGTTTTGTTTATCTGCATCCTGGGCACCTAGAACCCTGCCTCTGGGATATCATAGGTGCTCAATCAGTGTACGTGGGAGTCGGGGAAAGGAGCAGTTTAAGAGGAACTGCGCTAAATGGAGGCCAGCCCCAGCATTCAATTGGAGAGGCCAATGTCAGGGTCTTTCCTGGGCTGTGTGTCCTCAGAGCAGCATGTGCTAGGGAGTCACAGGTAGAGCGATTGTTGGAAGAATTGGGCGGGCCTGTGAGGGCAGCGGGGAGGGGGGAGGAAGGCAGGTAGGTAAAGAATCCCAGCTAAATGTATCCGTTCATAAGGCTGCAGGTTCTTGACCAGAGGAAGTAGCTAAAAGGCCCTGTGGACAGATTTCAGAGGACAGGAGCCTGCAGACAAAGGGTGGGTTATAAGTAGGAGGAGCTCTGAATTGCCCTGGGGACGAACCTGAAATTCAATCCTATCCCAAGTCAGGTCCAGCCGGCTCCCCAAAGTTCAACCCTGATCAGGTCATACTCCTGTCTCACTGCTTTTCCAGGCTCCCCAGTGCACCCCCAGACCAAGCCCAGGGAGGGGTGCCTGGCCAGAAGAGGTGGGGAAGAGGAGGCTTTTGCTAGTGTCTCATTGAAGTGACGTTTTAGAACAACACCGCCCTAATAACTGTACTGAACAACTCTATGCCACCCACTAGAATCCTCACAAACCAGGGCCCCTTTTACAGAGGAAGCCACTGAGGTGCAGAGGGGTGATTGGATCTGAGGAAGACACACATCTTAGTAAGTTGCAGAGGGAGGACTGAGCCACCAGGGCCCAAACCAGTAAGCCACAACCCAGGTGTCCCTCTCCACACTGTCTGGGCTGCCCTGCTCACACTCGAGTCCTGTTTTCTAGGAGACTGAGGGCCCCAAAGAGGCTCCCTCCCCTCTCGGGCCTGCAACCTCAGGAGCCCAGGTCTCCCCCAGGCTGAGCAGCCAGCCCGCAGGGGGCGATGGTGGCACAGCTAGAACCTGGGGCCCAGATCCCAATCCAGCGGCCAGCAGAAAGCCGCTGAAGTCAAGGAAAGCGCCCAGGGCCGTGGTCGGTTCTAGGAGAAACCCTGTGGGCGCTCAGCCCAGGGAGGCCAAACCCCAGTTGTGTTGAGCGCCGCCTCCAGGCCACCGGTGCGAACCCGAGCTCGCCAGCCCTTGTTTGATGAGCGGCGGCCATAAATTCATTAATCATCATTTTATGCCTCATCAAGCCCCCTTCAAGCCCCTCCATGGGAGTTACACAAATTAGCTCCTGAAAAGACAGTAATTTCAGTTTAGCGAGGTAAGTGCTTTCTGATGGGCTCGGCGCACAGAGCTCTCCTGACAAGCCAATCCATCAGCGCCCGGGGGAGACGGGGCGCGCCCGCCGCCCTGCCCAGCCAGGCCGCACCCCGCCCCGCCTGGCCCCGCCCGCCGGCCTGCCTGGGGGCTACTGGGCGAGGGTCTCCGCCGAGGGTGCCCCCTATGCCCGGCTCCTTTGCACCCATCCTCGGCCTGTTCCGTGCGGCCTCCTGCCCTCGCCCACACCACCTTCCGCCCCGGCTCTTCTGAGCAGAAGAGAAACTTTTCGGGAAAACCGAGGCCCCAAATCGGGGGACGAACCTGAGGGTGGCGGGGCAGGGCGCGCCGGCGCTGAAGTTCCGAACTCCAGCCCCCGGGGAGGAAGGCATCAGGAAGCCCTTTCTCCTCCCAAACCTGGAAGTTGGGGTTCCCAGACTCCATGAAATTACACGAAGGGCTGCGTGGATACCGCGCGCGTCCGTTATCGGGGGGAAGGCACCACCCGTGGTTTCCAGCCCGTTCCCAGAGATCTCCGGCCCCACGGGCGGGCCCTGTGGGGACAGAGAAGGGCCTTCCGTCTGCAGGGCGGCTTCCCAGGGCCCTGCCGGACAGGAGGTCCGAGCCTCGTCCTTTCCACGGCCCGCTCATCTTTCTCTCAAAAACTGCCACCGGGGAAGGACGCCCCTGGGCCTTCCAGGACGGCCCGGCCGGTGGCTCCTGCGCGGGGAGCTGGGTACGAACGGAGGGGCACCGGCCGAGAATGCGGTTAGGGGGTGAGGGGCTTGCAAGCGCGAAGCCCACGCCGCGCCGTCGCCCGTTCCCGTCCTGGTGCCCAGACGGGCCGCGGGGACCTCCCGGGCGGGCAGGTCGATGAGGGACCGCAGCCCCCGCCGAGCGGGCGGCCAGAGCTGGAGCGCAGCGCCTTCGCTGGCCTCCCCTCCACGCGGCGCCGCACGCCTCCGAAAATAAGTTAGCAAACGGGGAGCCGTTTATCTCTTTCATCTTGGGGCCCGATCCAATTAAAGAAGTGCACATTTACATTTGCGTCCATCAGGCGGAAGCGCTGAGAGCCGGGGTTTGCTTGGAGCAAAGAAAAGCAGATTTCACTGGGCAACGCGGCGTCTGGGCCCGCCGGGCTCCACGGGGCGCTGAAAACAAGCGCGGCCTGGCCGGCGACCTTGGGGATCTGGGACTGGGGCCTGCGGTCCACAGGAGGCCAGAGACCACAACAGCCCCGGGGGGCAGGCCAGAGCCAGGGGTGCAGCCAGAGCTGCAGCATGGCCTCAGAGGCCATCCATCCCGTTAGTCCACAACCTGGGCCACGCCTTGTGCTGGGATCCAAGTCGCATTTAGCGCTCAAACGAAAGGGAGACCAGCTCCAGCCGGGTAGGCGAGGGAGACCCGCGGGGTGGGGCTCGGGACAGTCCCTCGGCTTTAGCCAGTCCGGGGCGGTGCCGGCGGCCAGGTGCTGGTCAGGCCCGTTTTTCCTCCTGTTTGGTGGCCGGTGGCCGAGTGGTGAGGGATGCGCAGAGCCCAGCAGAAGGCGCGCTCACGTTTCCCCCCAATATCCCTGCAGGGAGGGGGCAGTTGATTCCACCCTTTGGCGCTTAGGGAAGGGTGCTGGGGGCGCCCACGTAAGCACCTCCGGCCTCGCCTCGTCGACCTCGTTAAAGGTTCTTTCGAAACAGGAGGGGTTGAAGCATTGCAGGGCAGTTTTGTTTTGTTTTTCCTTTTCCTACAGATGTCCAAAAGTCAGAACCGGCCTTAGGGGCAAGGTTGCACGGCAGACCTCAGATATGCTGAACCGCAAATTAGACAAAATTGTGCGGGGCCCAGAGCCTGGGCCAGCAGACACCCAAGTGCAGGCACCTCAAGGGGCGCGGGAGCCCCGGGACCCTGACTGGCGAGGATGCGCACAGCCCCCGCCCCACCCTCGGGCTATTTCAGCCGAGGGCCTATTTCTCCGTGGCTTCCCGCCGGTTTGTCCAGACGGTGCCTAAGTCACGGTGGGAATCTGTAGGATTAAAGTAGTTCTAGTCGCAGGTCCTGCTCTCCAAATCCCCAGTGTTAAGTGGGCACTGGGTCCCGAGCAGAAGCGAATGAGGTGGTGGAGCGGTTAAAGTTTGACCCGCTTGGGGTTCAGAGCTAAGGCGCAGCTGTGGGTGGGGGGCAGAGCCTGGCGTCGCCTTATTCCTCCTCTGCTAACCGCGCGGCGCCGGAGAGCCAGTAGGCGGCGCCCTTTCTAAGCTGCGCCGCGCCCGGCTCTCTCCCGGAGCGGAGCGCAATCACATTCCTTTCACTTTGGGCGCTTTGCTGAGCGCTCTTCTAGGCTTCTGCCGAGCTGGCAGCTAGTGGCAGGGGGTGGGGGTGGGGTGGAGGGGGGCGGAGGGGGAAAGGTGAGCTGAAAGACACCGCCCGCGCGACGACCCCCTGCCCACTCCCACCTCCCGCGCCCCAAGAGTCGCGCACTTACTTCACCGGGAATGAGCGGCCCCCCGAGCGCTTTGCAAACTAGGAGGCCTCGATGCAGGCCCCGCACCCAGACCAGGGAGCATGCCAGGCCAGGAGCTTGGGAAGTAAAAGCCCCCTCCACAGCCTCTCCTCGGCGCCCTCTTAGGCGTCCTCGGGGATTGACTGGGCTGTTCGCTCCTCATCGCCAAGTCCCAGGCACGGATCCCTCCGGGCACCGAGGGATAAAGGAAGGGACCCACCCGGTCCCCCGTTGGGCTCTGCCTCTGGGGGGATGGACTGCATAGACCCAACTCGGTGATCCCATGGTTTCTATTGCCAGGGATCCAGGGCCTACTGGTTCCTAAGTGCCGAGCCAGGCTCGCCTTGGGGGCTGGTGCCAGTGCAGCCATGCGCAGGTGGCAAATGCCCCCCAAGCCCCAGCACGGGGGTGTCCTAGCCGCTGCCTCGCTCCACTTCCGCGCCCCAGCCCAGGCCTGCGAACTAACCGCATCCCAGGCCGGCCCTCGCCGGAAGTTTCCCTCCCTCTCCTCCAAGGCGCATTGCCTTGGGCTCGGCCCAGTGGAGGCTCGAGGACCCCGCAGACACGCAACTACTTCTGGGATTCAACGCCCGAGGCGTTTTCTAAATGCCCAAACCTCCATCTGCCCGGCAGGCCGCCCCCAAACTGCAAGGACTCCAGACATCCGAGAAACCACTGGCCTCCAAAAACCCAGCCCCGCAAAGGAGAAACCCGTAAACTTAATTGAAGACGAAGCACGCAAAGGAAACCGTGGACCCGGCAGAGGCCAAGGGCGGGAGGGGTGCGGGGAGGAGGCGGCGACGCCGGCACCAGCCTTCTAGCCCCCCCACACCCCCACCCCCCCGCCGTTAGTTTTGCTCCCCAGCCGCGGGGCTCCTTGAGCGGCACCCCGTGGAGGAGAACCGCCTAGGGGCTCCCCGGTGTGCGGTTCCTGTGCCCAGGCAGCCCCGCGGGCGTTGGCCTCCCACCCCCCGAGTCCCCACAACCAGACTTGGGGCGGCCCGCGCCGCGCCATTTCCATATTCCTGGGAACACAGGGAGGCCTGTAATTTTCTCTTGAAAAATCGCCGGGCAGGGTGTCTGTCGGGCCGGGGCTTCCCAAACCCAGCAGAGTGGAGGTCGTCCTGAAACTCTCTCTCCAGAGGAGAGGACCGGCCTGTTCTTCTGACTTTTTGAGAAGACAAGGTGACTCCTGGGGCTGCATAATCAACAGGGCGAAAAGCTGATTGTGAGCCGGCTGCGGGGGGCGGGGTGGAGGGGCTGGGGCGCGAGGGGGATGGGCAGGGCAAGTCATCTCTGGAATTCAATTGTTTAAAAAAATCATTTATAATTAAAGGGACAAAATAAAATACGATCGCCTCATGCATATTTAATCATTCACTTCCAGCTTTGAAACCATTTTCCCTGCGTGAATTTTCTCACTAATTTAAAATCTGAAGCCGACCGCTGTTCGGGGGGTGGGGGGTGGGGGGTGGGGGTAGAAACACATCTGGAGAAAGCTTTCAAACTCGTTTAAATTAGGAAAAGCTAAAGGCGCTCCGTGGCTGCTTAAACAACAACAACAAAAAACCCAGCAAAAATCAAAACTCCGATGAAAGTTGGGGGGGGGGGGGAGGTGTTTAAAAAAGCAAGTAGGGATAAAGTAAGCTTGAGTCGCAATGCAAATCAGCGCACCTTGATTTAGCCTAATTAAACCAGTGTTATGTGCAAACACATTCTCTCTACACTCAGGCATGAGTTTAATAGAGCAAATTAATTCCCCTCGCTGGAGTTGTGTGTGTGTGTTTTCTTCCAGTAAACGCTCCCCTCCCCACGACCGCTGAAAATTTCCCACGAAGTAAAACACGTCCGCGGTTCCGCACGTCCGCGCGCAAAATGGAGACGCGAGCACCGACCGCGTGGAGGGCCCGGGGCACAGGGCCGGGTCTCCTTTCTATGGGGATGGAGTCGCATCCTGACCTTTCACACGCTGGGATGAAATGTGCGGGATTAAGACGAGAATATAACAACCTCAGAAATACCTCTGTAGCTATCGGAACTCTCGAATCGGAGATAGAAACGTGCTAAAGCGCTGACAAGCCTGGTGGCGTGCACGGCGGGCCTCGTTATCGAGGCGCATTTCCTCCAACTTGGGAAGGCCACTTGAACAAAACGGGGCCGCTGCAGGGGTGAGGGCGGGGGCGGCTAGGGCTCTCCAGATGCGTTCAGGGTCCCCTCTCCTCCCTCAAGCCCCTGTGGCGCCCCCTCCCCCCACTTCCGCCCACTCTCCCGTCTCCCACTCTGCAAAGTGCAGGCTTGAAATTCAGGACAAGTGTGACACCTACCTGTGAAAGGGGGGAACCGTCCCCTCGCCGCCCCGCGGCCCCAGCCCGGAGACTGTGCGGGGAACCTACGGGCCACCTACCCTCCGCACCATGCACAATAGGACATTGACTAATTTGATCAAATCCAAGGAAGAGATCAATGCCCAATTTTGAAGGGGGAACGCAGACAAGTGACTTGGGACGGCCTTCTCCTTGGCACCCCCTAACGCTTCCCGCCCGCAGTAGCCCGCAGCACCTTTGAAATAGTAATAAGGGCTAAATCCGGCATAAAATCGAACTCATTAGCAAAGTTCACCAGCTGATTGCTTTGCATAAAACACGACACTGATTGGAAGTAATCAGGTTAAGCGACAGAGCTCGGCTGGTGCGTGCCTCTAGCTGACTTTGCCATCCTCTCTCCCTCCTGGGCATACACTTGGGTCTCTCTCCTCCTTCCTCCAGGGTCCAGTCTCCCCCAAGCAGCCCCCATCAGTGACCCAAACCGCCTTGGGGGGGCCATGCTCCCCAGGGCTTGCAGCCCGAGATGAGCCCCTGGCACCCCGAGGTTCTGTGGAATCTTTCCCTCCCCACTTGGAAAAAAAGTTGCAGTTTGCACCTTGTGTCCTAGGCGATGGACAGTGTATTGAGGCTTCTAAAAAGCAACTGAGGCTCTGATTATGTTAAAATCTCTTTTAATTAAATACTTTGCATTTTACAAAGGCGGCTGCAGTTCCTTTTACTTTTTAAATCTAAGAGTATAATCTGATTCCTTTCTGTAATAATAGTTTAGCTCATACCCAGAAAAAAAATCAATAGGTGTAAAAAAATTAAATTAAACTTGTATTTTTAAACTATGAAACAGTTTTTTTTGGAGGGGGGAACACAAACGTATATGCTTATATTACAAAAAAAACATTAGATGCCTGTATAGGTGTCTTAATTTCATAATTTACTTCAAAGATATTGAATTATCAATTTAAATACAAAATGCTACATTAAATATACAGAATAAGATTTAATACAAATCCTTTTTTTTAAACTTTTCTTTTCGGTGGGTTAAGACGTGTGTGTGTGTGTGTGTGTGTGTGTGTGTGGAGATGTTTACATTTTTTATGTCATCCATCTCCATGAACTATAAACTTTTTAATAGGAGGGGTAGTTTTTTCTCTCTTGTTGATGGAAAAATAACTGCCAAGGCCATGTTTTGTTTGGTTTTAAATAAATTAGGAAAGTCCGGGAGCGACGCAGCCCGCGTTAAATGTCGGACATACCTTTCTTCAGTTCATAGGGAGAGTCTTTGCACAGGTCTAGCTGGGACTGGCTCCGCAATATTTTCGGATCTTTAGCCAAAGCGTCCGCTCGATTCAACACCGTCTGGTTTAATCCATTGAAATGCGAGCCCGGACCGGTCGTGGGGCCTGGCCCGGGCCCAGGGTGGCCGTGAAGGTGTCCGAAGGAGCCATAGTTCGTGTAGCCGGGATAGAAGGGCGCCGTGTAGTAAAGAGGCCGGGACAGGACCGTCCCGCCGGGGAAGGGACACTGCGCTGAGGGCGAGCGTGACGGCGCCGGGGCCGGCGAGGCGCGGCTGCCTCCGAGAGCTTGCGCGGCGATGGGCCCGGCGCAAGGTGGGCACGGAGAGCTCTCGCCCCCGCCGCCCCCGTCCTTGACCTTGTCCGAGGATGTAGCGATCTCCGCCAGGGACCACAGTTTGGGCTTGGCGAGCACCGCCTGGGGCGGCGGTGGTGGCGGGGAGTGGATGACCGAGGGCCCGCTGGGACCGGGTGGCAGTTCCCCCGGGGCTGGGTGCGGGCCTGGGGCCGGGGCGCCCGCAGGGTAGTGAGGACCCTGGTCCTCGGCCAGCCGCGCCGCCGGGGAGGGCCCGCTGGTGCGCGTGGGCCCAGGCAGCGAGTCGAGGCGGCCCTCGGAGGGCGGCTCCTTAAAATCCGAGTCGCTGAGGCTGCCCTCGGTCTCCTTGCCGGCGGGCGTGGACGGCCCCTGCAGCCTCTCGCAGCCCGCGGCCGCCTTGGGCTCCGCTCCTCCTGCGGGCGGAACGCAGGCCGTGAGGCGCCTGGAGGCCTCCGGGCAGGGGGGGGGCGTCCCATCCCGCACAGCAAAGACTCCAACCCCACCTCCTGGCCCTGTGCGCCCCTGCTCCACACGCCCCCCTTCCGCCTTTCCCGTGCCATTACTCTCACTCCACACACCCTGCCCGTGCGCACCCACCTGCTTCGGGGCCCGCGGGGTCGCCCTTGTCCTCAGGCTTCTGCGGCTCGTCCTCGTCGTTCTTCTCCAGGTCAATGTTCTCCTCCTCCTCCTCGTCCTCGCTCCGGTTCCTCGGGGTCCACGTCATCTTGTTCTCCTTCTTGAGGCGCCGGCGCGCGTTGGCGAACCAGGTGGACACCTGGGTGAGGGTCATCTTGGTGATGATGGCCAGCATGATCTTCTCGCCCTTGGTGGGGTAGGGGTTCTTGCGGTGCTCGTTGAGCCAGGCCTTGAGCGTCGCGGTGGCGTCCCGCGTGGCGTTCTTTCGGTACGCGGGGTCCCCGTACGGGTAGGAGCCCAGGGGCGCCGCGTAGGGATGGTACCCCAAGGAGCCTGCCATGCCCGGCGTGTGGTCGTAGGGAGAACCCTGCAGGGAACAGGCGGAAAGAAGGTGAGAGTGGGCCATGGTCCCCACTGCCACCTGGGCGACCGAGTACACTGTCCCCGCGACCCGCGGTCTGCGGGCGGGCGGCGAGGCCCGAGCTCCGGCTTCCGCTGGCGGGCACTGAGCTGAGGGCAACCCCTCCCCCTCCTCAGAACGCAGCGGGAGCGCCAAGTCCCGAGTCCGGTTCTTAGTGGTTGTTCGAACCATCCCGGCCTCGGCCCGACCCCTGTAGGCCCCGGGCGCCCGCTCACGTTGGTCCCGGGCGTGCAGATCCGACCACCGCGCTCGGGCCCTCCACCCAGAGAGGTCCGGGCAGCGGCGGCGACGCTCCGCTTCCAGCCCGGGTGGCTGCACCTCAGGCGCCAGGCGGGAGAGCCCGGGAAGGAAAGGCGTTTTCCTCTCCCAGAAAGACGAACGAAAAGCTCGGCTGGCCCGGCACTCCGCCCCTCCAAAAACGTTACCCCAAACCGGAGCCGCGGCGCTTGTCCAGAAAGTGCGCCCGGCCGAGAAATCCCGGATGCACCGCAGCGCGGCCGACTTTTCGGAAATGTAATACCTCCAAATCGGATTGCGGAGATAGGATTACGGATTTGCAACATTTCGGAGGACTAATTAAAGGCGAAGCCAAACACATTTACATAAACTTAGCATGCTTCTGCTCAGATTCCGGGTTTATACCTTTTGAGCTAGTTTTCCAAAATTGCAAAACTTAAAAAAAATTAAAAATGCAAATTGCAGGGCGGCCTGGAGCTCACGTTCGAACCAAATGCTGCTCTTTAATTGCAGCGATCTCTCCTCCCAAAACACTTTCCCCAGCTCAGCGGTCCAAGCAAGACACGCTTCTCCGCTCCCAGCAGCTCCGGAGCCGGAGGCCCGCGGAAGCCGAAGGAGACAATCGCCCAAGTTTGCTGGGGCCGCGAGGCTGGGCGGGGGCGGCCCGCAGTGGCGCCGAGGCCCCCGTCCCCGCAGCCCCCGCAGCCCCCGGCCGCCCTCGCCCGCCGCGGCCCCGCTCACTCACCACGTACGAAGAGAAGGCGGCCGCGGCGGCCGCGGCGGGGTCGGCGCCGTACTGGAGGTGCGAGTTGTAGCCCGGCGAGGGCGCCGTGAAGGCGGTGGAGCCGGCGTAGGGTGAGAACGCGGAGCCCGACGACGAGCGGCCGAGCTCATCCGTGCGGGGCCCCGAGAGGACGCTGGTGCTGTACGCGGGGCACGAGTAGAGCGCCAGCGAGGCGGACGGCTGGTACAAGTAGCCCTGCGGGTAGGACATGGCCACGCACGGGCATGGGGCGCGCCGCGCCGCGGCCGCCAACGAGCCGGCGGCGCCCTGCGAGGGCGAGCGGGCAGGCACCTGGCCTCCGGCTGCCCCGGGCCGTCGCTCCTCGGGCCCCGGCTTTCGAGCGCCGGCTCGCAGCGCCTCCTCGGTGGCTTCCCGCGCGCCTCCGACTGCGACCGCCGAGCCCGCTCCTGTGCGCGCCTCTCTCGCCCCGGCCGGGTTTCTCCCCCTCCCTTGCTGCTTTCTCTTTTTCCCCCTCTCTCTTTGCACTGGGGGGCTCTGCTTTTGGCTTCGCAAAGGTCCTGCCAAGATGCTAAGTTGGAAATTGAAGATTCTGACGCCTTGTGCGCGCCTGAAGCTCCTCCTTCCCGGGGTGTAGTCGGTGGTTGGACTGGCAGGAGCCTCTGGGCGGCCGCAGCCAACCCGGCCGCCAGGCGCGCCTCGCCCTCTCCCTCTTCCTCCCCGGCTCCCTCTCTCGCTCGTTGGCGCTCCCCTCGCCCCTCCCTCGCGCCCGCCCCTCCACCGCTGCCCTCCTCTCCACCCCCCTCTTTTTCTCCCCCCTCCCTTCCCTGGTCTCTCTGCCCCCCTCCCCTCCCCTCCTGCGCCCTCACCCCCACCCCGCCTCTCTCTTAGACTCTCGAGCGCCAGCCCCAGGATGACAATCACATCCCAGGCGCGCCGATCTCTTCCAACTTTCCTCTTCGGCTAAGTCCGGGTGGAGCGGCGAAGCCGAAGCTCCGCGGGCCCTGGTGGCGGGCCTGACCGCCCCGAAGTACAAAGAGACCGAGGCGGAGGAGGGCGCAGCGGCGAGTTCTGGCTCTCTCCTCGCCACTGCAAATCCCGGAGTTAGCGGATTTCTCGGATCGCCGCCCCGCCTCCCCTAGCTTCTCCCACAAGACGGGGGACCCCAGAACGAGCTGAAGGTTCGGAATGAAGGTCCCTGAGAGAGTGCCACGAGTGCCCTCGTCCGGGGCGTAGAGAGTCCGGGAGACTGTCCCTCTCCGCCAGCAGCAGCAGGTGGGCAAGAGACGGGCCTTGGGCATCTGCACGTATTAGACCCGCTCTTACTTCCACCAACTCCCTGCCAGATTTCGAGGGAGAAGACACTGGGGGCCTGGAACGAGAGGGGGGGGGTTAGCCTTTCTCTAGAGGGGAGGCAGCGAGCAAGAGCTGCCAGACGGAGAAGCAGCCCCACCGGGGCAGGTCTCCGGACCCCACTCCTCCTCCCCAGCTGTTCCGAGCCTCGCTGTTTCGTTCTGGGCGCTTTTCACCCGCAGCTCGCCCTGCCGAGGCCGGTGGTGTGGTGGTGGAGGATGAGGGTCCCCTTCCCCTACGAACGCGCTCGCACCCCCGCCCAAGCCCCACTGTAAACACTCCACGGAGCAGTGCCCAACCCAACCACTGTTTGCTCAGCGAGGCGCTGGCAAGGCAAACACACACAACTGAGTCACAGGCAGAGCCCTGGCCCACCCCGGCCACGCAGTCAGAGTGCAAAACAGACTCTGCAGGTCTCTCCACCCCGCGCCGCCACGAGCCACAGACGCGCTGGATCTCAGGGACAGACAGGGGCGCTGCTGAACCAGGACGGGGGCGGGCACCTGGCTGGGCACTCCGCTGGCGCTCACTATATCGGGGAATTGGTGCGCTTTTATTAATGGGGTCACACGCAAGCCGAAGCACGACTAGACACAAAGTGTCCCGTGATGACTTTGATGGCGAGAAACACACATCCTGAGCTCCGCCGGCCCCTGGCGCTGGAGCTCTGGTGCGCGACAACGCGCACGCGCGCCGACTCCTCCCCCTCCGTCGCTTCCCAGGCTCCGCCCCTCCAGCGGCTATTCTCGGGGACCCTGGCGATCCCCGCGGCTCCCCCAGGTCCTGGGCCCGCCTCCCTGCGAGTCAGGGCGCCGAGGGGCGGGGCGTCGGCGCGCTATTGTCATGGAGACGGGAAGCCAGCGGCAGTGGTGGCGGCCCCGCCGCGCAGAGGTGGCTGCGAGCCAGCCGAGACCCAGCGAGGCCGCGCGGCCGGACCGCCGGACGAGAAGGGGGCCGGACC
Organism: Cnephaeus nilssonii; assembly: GCF_951640355.1. Taxonomy (NCBI): domain Eukaryota; kingdom Metazoa; phylum Chordata; class Mammalia; order Chiroptera; family Vespertilionidae; genus Cnephaeus; species Cnephaeus nilssonii. The sequence continues at coordinate 3,098,722 of NC_137091.1, forward strand.
CGGCCCGCGGCGGCCTCCCAGGCACCGAGGCCCGGGGTCCTCCGGGGCGCGGCGGGGCCGGGGTGGTCGCCGGGAGCGCCTCGCAGCGTCCCCGCCCTGTTCCCTTCGCTCCCGCCTCCGCGGCCCCGCCGCCGCTCAGCGCCCGCCCCCGGCTCCGCCCGCCGCCAGCTCAGCCCCTCGCGGTAACGGTCGGCAGCGGCCCCAGCGGCCCGCGCGCGCCGCCCGCCGGGGGCTCACAGCGGCCACGAGGGAGCGTCCGCGGCCCGCGCTCCCGCGACGAGACTCCGAGGTGAGCCCTGCGCCCCGATCCCACCGGCCCGCCACCCTGTCGCTCCCGGCTCCCCCGCCCCTCCAGCCGCGTCCGCGTCCCCTCGTGAACCGGAGGGACCCGTGGGCAGGGCCTGCGTGAGTGTGGGGTGGGCCTCCCCAGGTGCCACGGCCCCGGGCGCGCGCGCGCGCGTGTGTCCCCTCCGTCCACGCGCGGCAGCTTCACCCTCTGGGCTCTCGCCCAGGCTGATTTCCGAACCGGGCCCTGGAGGTGTGTGCCGCCGAGCATCCCAGCCGTCCCACAGACACGCTCTTTACGTCCTCCTGCACTCGGGCCGCCGGGCCGTGCCCACCCCACCCCGCCGCGCCACCCCCTCTCCCTCTGCTGTCTTCTTCCTTGGGTCCGGGACCCGGGAGGAGGACTCCTGAGCGATGGGGCGCGTTCAGAATGTGTGGTTGTGTGCGGTGCCGGTCACCGCCGCTCCGTCAGCGTTAGACGTTTCTCAGGACGTTTCTCAGGTCGGCTCTCAGGTCGGCTCTGCTCCTGCCGTTCGCACCGGGGCTGGCGCGGACCCGGACTGTGCGCACCCGGAAGGGCAGAGCGGCTCCTGCCTTAGCGGGCGGGCGGGACTCGGGCAGCCACGGGCGGGTTTTCTCCGTTTTCCTGTGAAAGCTTTCAGGTTTGGGCCGGTAAAAGCGAGGTTTTAAACTTTTTATCTTGGCGGTGGTGACCTCCCCCTCCCCCTCTCTCCCTCCCCGTTTCCCCCCTTTATTCATCAGTTTTTTTCCGAGTGGGAGCCGGTTACTTGTTAGCAGTCCTGTCCCTGGGCTGTTGTTACTGGAGCTTTCCGCCCCAGCAGAGGTGGGAGCTACCGCCCTCTTATTTCAGGTTACCAAGAAGACCGATTCTCTTTTTTGGGGGGAGGGGGGCGGTTTGGGAGGTGGGCTTACTATTTATTGCATTTTCTCTTTCTGAACATTCTAACTGAGACTAGGGGATAGGTCTGCCCTGATGGTTCTTCATGTCAGACTTCACATGTTCTCATGAGAAAGCTTTCCGAGGATTTACTGGTGTGTCCTGTCTGCACCGGTCCCAGCTATGCCCAGCTCTTCACATGTACAGCTTTGGCCCCAGACCCGCAGCTGCCCTGGAAGACGTGGGCCTCCGAGCTCGCTCTTTGAGTTTCGGCTGTAGAGCTGTCATTGTGTAAATCAAGTGCAAAAGAGGTTATTCCTGTTTATTGAGTGTAATCAGTGTTTACAGTGAAAACTTTAAAGACTCATGAAAGTAGGTCTGCTGTCTCCTGAAGGTCTCATCATTCTTGTGGGAGACACAACACCCACAGTAGGAAAGGCAACAGATTGCTTCTGTCATATCACTTGGCTGTTCTGGAGTGTACTTAAAGGATTATGATTGATAAGGCTGTCCTGCCGGAGAATGTTGACACAGGTGTGCATCGTTATCTTAATTAAGATCCTGAGAAAATGTTGTCTATAAAATGGTGACATAAGAAGGGCGGCGTATTTTTTGTACAGTTTTGCTTTGGGAGAATTTAATTGCACTTGAAACCTGTCTTTGAGCTTCCAGATTTTGTGAGCACTTTGGCAATGGAAGTTTGAGAGAGAAATGACCGTTTACTGTTAGGTGTTCTGGCACGTACTCATAGGCCTTGTGGCTTTTGGGCAATGCCTTTGTCGGCGTTGTTTGTGCACTATCTTTGTGGAATAATGGTTACTCATTTAGAAAGGAAGGCACAGAGCAGTCTATTAAGCAAATGCTCATTAGTGTTGGGAATAAATGTGTAGAGGAAGGCATGCTTGATGTGCAGACACAGAAATCAGAAGGTAAACATATGAGACGTTTATGCCACTTGATTATTTGGAAAACATTCTCCTGGAATGTTTTATTGATCTTAAACAATTACTGTTTTCATATCATCAGGCACTTAGGTACATTGCTTATGGAATGCCTTGTTTTTATTTCCAGAAATAGAAAAAAAACTGTTTTATTTTTTCCAGAACATTGTTCTGTAAGTTTGAATTGGTGAGTGAGTGAAGATAGTGCATTTAGGCTCTTAATAGTTTAAGGATCTGAATCATAACCTGGGTGACCAGTAAATTAATATTGCCGTCCTTGACTTCAAATCTCTGAATGCAAAACCAATAGCAAAGACGGATGCTGTTGATCATATTACCCTTGGCTTACCCAGCACCTAATACCCTTCAACATAAGTATTGCATTAAGATTTCCCCCCCTCTTTGTAGATCATGATTTCCAGGAAGCTGGCTGTCCATCATTGTGTATATAAGATGTGTGAGTGTTTTTCTTTAATATTCAAACTCGCTGTAGAGAGAGGAAATGAAAGTGGAGGAGGCCATAGGCATATATGACCGGAGAAGCCAGGTGTAGAGAGAGTCACAGCTCATTCCTGACTCCAGGGATAATTAGCTGGCTAGAATTACCTGGTAAACTAAAATCAAAGAAAGACTTATTTAGATTTGTTTGCTGAAATTCCAATAAGAGCATTAATTTTTGAGGATAATTGCTTCACTGACCCCACACCTCCCCTATCAGAATTTATTTTTCTGGCAGCCAAGATCAGCATCTCCAGGCGCTTTTCCATGTATTATTTTAAAATTTGATATGCTGTGTTAAAAGAAATGAAACAGGAATATGAGCTAATTACTTATCATTCATTTTAATTAATAACACAAATAATCATTAATGTATGTTTACATCATAGGAATCTTAAGAAAAATTTAAATGTTCTTTAGATGGTAACATTCAAGTAAATGAAGTCATTTAATTCTGAGTGAATTATAGGTTATGAAAACAGTATTATATTTTGGGGATGATGTTTTAACTCTGAGATAGCACAGCCTGTTTTGTGTGGTAATGTCTCAATATCTTTGTATATTTCCCTTCAATTTCTACATTGTGTTGACTTTTGCATTTTTAAATCTTTTTTTGTATGATTATTAGCTGCCTCATAGAAAAGAATCATTCTTAATAGAATAGCAATTGATGCAACTCTAAGAAGATGTAACATCTTGGAATTATTTTGTCCTTATTCAATAATGATCCTGGTTTGCTTTTATCACTATTCTGATGTGTGATTCTCATGACTTATTTCTACATAAATTTGCAGTATTTTTATTGCCAGAGTAAACCTAACCACCAATTCAGCTTGGCAAATTAACTTAGAGGCTTCAAAATTGAAAACGAGTATATTCTAATGTAGTTTGAATTTAAGTCTTTATTAGTAAGGAGGCACTTAACATTTGTTCAAGAGGAGGGAATGTAATTTTCTGCTGCAGTTGTCATTTACGCAATTCGTTTTTCTAGCCTTTTCTCGGGCTAATGCTGTTCCACACCTTGATAGGGCCTTTATTTGTTTATTTGCCATAATATAGAGTGATACCTTGGAGAAAATTAGATTAGATATTCACATTTAATATCCCCAAAGTACTTAACCAGTCTTCTGGGTTTCCTTAAACAGAATCATTTCCATTCTCTGTGCAGGTGATAAGTAGGATGCTTCCAAAATGCGTTTGGATGTTTTCAGCTAAGCTGACTTCTGAGCCGTGGGGCTCCTCCAGATGTTGGCTGCACTTTGTCCTTGGATATCCCCGGCTCATCCTCCAGTGAGTGTCTGCACAGGGTGCTTGTGTGTGGACTACACCCCAGATAGCACCAGTGTTGGTTTTACCAAAGTATTTATGTTGCTAATAGAGACGAAGTACAGAATGTCACTTGAGGCCTTTGGTTATATAATTTTATTAATGCATTCAACCAAGGTTCAGCAAGTAGAACATTTTTTGCTTCATGGAAATCTGCTGAATAATTTATTTTTAATGATGTAGTTGAGTAGTGAAATTTATAAACTCAGTGCTTTTCATAAAAATTAAGACTAGTGCTATATTTTAGAATAATAGAATTATTATCGAAAGGAAATACTCTGATTCTACCAAATTGCAGCTTTTTGATTATTTTCATTACCCAGTTCTTTTCAGAATAAATTTAGTGGGAGGATCAGCGCCAGTCATGAGACCAAACTCTTTAAATGACAAGGAGTACACAGTTATGTGTAAAGTGTCATTTTTTCATCAAAATAGGGGCTGCTGGATACAAGTAGGTGAGAAAAGCAATGAGAAAAAAAGTATTTTGCAAAATATTTGTGTTGTACAGTGAGGAGAGCAAGGAACTGGAATTAGTGATAAGGAACATTTGTTAAGTAAAAAGAGGTGGTTGTGTGACCAAAAAAAAAAGCTAATTTTACAGAGGCTTCTACAGTTAGCAGAGCCCGCAACAGAACAAATGCTTCTCTGTGAACACTTTCAAAGGCATGAAAGTGATTTTCCACGTAACACAAAGTAACATATAATTGTACTTAAATAACACACTGGTGAACCCCTATCGCTGGTTAGGTCTTAGGGAGATGAGGTTTCATGTCTGACCAAGAGCTGAAGCATTACAGCAAGTTAGAAAACACACAACACAAAAATAAAGAAAATGGTAAGCAGTGAGCATTCTGATTTCTCTTTGTTTGCCTTTCAGCTTATTTTTTTCTGTATTTTTTTCAAACTATCCGTAGAGTTGTTGTTGAATTTAAAAGATAAGAGGATTGTTTTTTGTTTGTTTTTTCCTCCTAAGGATAAATATAGGAAAAACGTAAACATTAATGTGAATTGGCTGAGTTTTGTATCTGTTATCAGCCCAAATATATTGTTTCATATGTCATGCATATTAATAGTATTCAAACATATTAAAACTAAGACTCTTTTTATATAAAATAGGTGTGTGTGGGGGGGGAGGAGGGAGGTTCCCCACTCTTCTGAGAATATTAAGAAAACAAGTCCCTTCAGCAGTAATAGGTTACGGTTGATTAATTGAGAAGCTTGCACTAAATGTTCTCAGTGGAGATAGCTGGGGTGTGCTCTTTGAGAAATGTATCAGTCGGTAATAAAATCGCTTGAAGTATTGGTAATTAAATTGTAATTCAATCAAAGAAGGAAGTCGCAGTAGGAAAGATGAAGCTAACTATTGCCGTGTTTCTTTTTAAGAATCCGCAGTTCATAATGGAGCGGCCGTACTGACTACTGGAAGGAGGAGACTCTGAAGATTGGGAGGTAATAGTTCTTATTTTAAAAGAATACTTTCCTCTGTCACCCCAAGCCTTTATTACATAGGAGCATGTTATCTAGTTGACAGCAGTTTCTTTCCATTTGAGGTAAGAAATGACCTGGTTTTCCTGGGCCAGGTGCTGAGCTGCTTCTCCCAGGGCCATGGTTGTGTTGGGAGAGTGGAGGGATCTCAGGGAGGCGTGCTCAGCACCCTTAAAATAGCGGCCTTCCGAGAATTCCACCTGCGATGGCGGCGGCACGGCGCTGGTAGATAGCATTTTAGTTTGTCGTCGATGTGGGTGCATGTAGCCAGCTGCTTGGCTGCCCTCATGGCCCTCCCAGGCTCCGAGGCCTCCCCTGGGCCTGCTCTCCCGCAGGGCCAGCCGCCACCTGACGCTGAGCTGAGCGGGACGGTGTTGGACCGCAGGCTGCAGAGCTCTGCCGGGAGGTGGCCGGCCCCGCCTGGGCAGCTCTGGGCTCTCCTGCCCGCAGGCCAGGAGCTCGGGCTCCTGGGTTCTCCTCCCGCTCGCAGCTTTCCGTCCCTGTCCCTGTCCGTAGTTTGCATAGTCCGAGGCCACGGGTATCTGTCCTTCTCCTCTCATTAGGCTGGCTGGCTGCTGGCTTTGCAGCTGTCGTGGGGATTCACAGGGAATGGGGACTCTGGCTTCTTCTGGATGATGTTTTCGATCATTTATTCGCGTGCTGTTTCATTTTCAAAAACCTAGTGTCGGTGTTAAGGAGTGAAGCTAAGATTCCTCTTTCTTTTTTTTATTGTCTGAAGTTTTACATATGTCTCCCTTTTCCCCGATTGACACCCCCACCCCCAAAGCTAAGATTTTTGAAGAGCAAATATTATGTTCAGTTTGTGTCCATCAGAAGAGCTGCTATCTTCTCATGCTGCGCTACCACATTGAATGTGCAGGTTCAATTCCAAACGTACAACCCGCTTATCAAGGACTAGTTCCTGCATCTGAACATGCTTAGACAGGCTTCAATCGTGTAATGGTGTTTATGGCCTTTTTTTTCATTTTTGAGAAAAATTACATACTTTTCTGGTCCTCAGAAACATCTCCTCCCTGAGCTATGTCTATGGAGGGATATTAGTAGAACGATAAAGGGCTTCGTGATGTCTAATTATATAATGAGGAAATTGGTAAGCAATGTGGTAACTAAAATTAATGTATTCCATTTAAGGAGCTAGTATACATTTAAACACAAAAACCTTCAGGAAAAGCCTATTTAATCTTGAAATTAAAGGATGTTTTTGGTTAACACAACAGGAAGGGGGAAATATACCAATCTCAGGTTCTTTTATTCACACCTAGGTAGTAAATAGCCGAGGGAGCCATTAAAATGTAGCCTAGAAAAATGGTGATATCAAAGTGATTACTTGGAAAGCAGTTTACATTTGCAAAACAATTCCGTATTATAACCTTGACCAACTTTTACTCTTCATGTACTTGGCTTATTACTCCAGGGTGTGAAATAGCAGTCTGTGGAACAGCTTGTGTATGGAATGCCAGGGTCTTTTTGAATGAACTAATAGGTCTTGATGGTCATCTTAAAATATTCTACAATATTACAAAGTTAAAATGTAATATTTATTAATAGAAGGAAAATATAAAATTTAATATCTGGGCAACGGAGACCTTTAAACCTACTTTAAAAGTCTAATCTTGACATCGATGACACTATTTTTTGTCTTTGTTATGTAGATAGAATTATGGCTATTTTACATTCCAAATGTTTTATTTATTAATTCCAAATTTTATTCTCTATAATGGACTTTTAAAAGAAAAGGTGTGTGTGCTTTAGAGAGTAAAATTCTGAGTCCCGGACTAATTTATTAAGCATCATCAGTACATAGAAACCAGCCTTGATTAATTTAGAAATCTGGAAGGGGGCCGGTAAAACGGGTTTCAACTAAAATACCCTAATGCAGCAACCATTTAAATTAAATGTTTGTTAACATAACAGTGATGGCATTTTCTCCTCCTCCTCCTTGTGGTTTTGTCCAACTGGATGTTACAGTGGCAGTTGCACTGACTGTTAAGTGTTTAAATGATGACACCATTATGTGAAGTGATTTTGAAATGAGAGATTCCAGCCAAGAATTACATCTGCTCCCATCTCCCTCACATCATCCTCTCTGGCAGTGCAGATTATGATTGATTTGTTTGTGACAGATTGCAGGAAACAGTCATTGATTTTTCAATATTTTACCTTAAAATTATTTACAGTTGTAACCATGGGGAGGTATTTCCATGGCTGTCAGCCCCTGAAAGACTAGGATAATATTCCCTGCTCTCTGACAAGACAAATTACCTGTAATGAGTGCAGTAGCTGAAGGGTATACTTTTATTTTAAAATATGTCAATAACCCCAGTGACTAAACGAATATTGATTTAGCATAATGAAGCCTGAGTAATGTGAAAATGAGCTTTTTCAAGGAGCAGGGGAGAGACTTTCTCTCTGGCTGCTTGGAAGAAGCTCTCCATTCTTTTCAACCAGCTTGTGGCGATGAGGGGTTTATATGCAAACCACCAGGAATGGTAGTGCTGCTTGTGAAAAGCAGGGCCCCAATATTGTGCCCTCGCTTTCCTTGCGTCTTTTTCAAATCTCATTTGGAGTCTTACTTTTGGTCACATAAAATGGCTCCTGATTTGCTTGATCTGATCTTTGACCCACGTAATATTTTTACAATTTCAACATATTTTGCATTAGAACCCCCGGTAATGAATATTAAAATATAACTATATGTACAATCATGTGGAGGTGACATAATCATTATCTTCAGACATTTCTAATGGGTTATTGTAGTATTTAATGTGCCGTATTTTATGGTGGAATAATTCCCAGTCCCTGGACATCGGATTGCTTTCAGTGGGAATGAAGATTAATTTACTTAAGTCCTGCTATTGTGGGCACCAGTGCGTGCTTTCATTTTTGTCAGCCTTCTCCCCCTTTCTCAAAGGTAATCCTCACCTTTTTTATGGATTAAGATCTCAATAATAAGGCCCTTCAAGCAGGAATGATTGCAGAGAAGTACTTAGCTTTATTTTATGGTCCATCAAGGAGCCTGAAGGTTTTATGCCTGAATAAGCATCTCCATATCTAACTTGGGAAGGAGAAAATGGGGCAAACGATGCCGGTGATACCCAGCAGAAAAGTAACTATTTGAACAAGATGTCAAACTGATATTTCACGGGAACCTAGCATAGTTGATGACAACCAATAATAATAAAGCCTCATTAAAAGCCATCGGTAAAGTCCCTTTAGGAATTAAAAGGAGCTAAGCTTCCGAGAACACGCGGATTTCTCTGTGAGCGCCAGCTCTCCTGTGCCATCGACATTGGAAGCGTTGCAATAAAATGAAAAGTATAAACATGTCTTTTAATGAAAAAAGGGACCGGCTCTAGAACAAAAATTTATCATTTAATTCCCCCCCCCCCAAGTATTTGCCTAAGGGTGGGACACAGATGATCTTTGTCACTCGTCTTAGTTGTGTCCTGCAGTAAACTAGATGCTTTATAAAATGCCAGTTCCATGGTTTCAAACGCTGTAAGATTTCATTTCTCCATCACCCGCCCCCAAATTCTTTCCCTGTTTCTACATAAGAACCTTTGAAAATAGAAATCTGAGGGATGTACCACCATTATATATAAAACCGGTAGTCCAAATTCTTCAACCATTAATTTGGTTTATAGTTTTCTAAGTTGATATAGTATCCACAGAACTTACCTATGAATAAGGCATATGTATAGTTATGCCTTCTAGGAGAAAAGGGGTATAGATTTTAAAGTATTTTAAATAAAGCATAGTTTCTTCAGATAAATCTATGCCAAGGAAAACATCTGTATTGTTGTTTAGTTTATTTTGGAGTAAAATAATAACTATGCCATAGTCAGTATGTCTTGACCCCGTCATTTAGTTTCAACCTGTGTGTTCATGTTATAGCACATGTGTAGAACTATTTTGGATACTATGCCATTCCCCATTTCCTTTCTCCCCCCAAAGACAAATAACCTGCCTTTGTTGTTATCCTTTAAGGTAAAACTATATAAAGTGTTTTCAAATCATGCAAGTCACTGCCTCGGGTTGGTTAAAACAGTTATTTTTTGAAAAGGAGGAAATGCCCATTTGTAAGATATTTCTTGTATTTGTACCTCTTAAGATAACCAGTTCACTTTGCTATGGTACATACCAATCTACTTCATTAATTTTCCCCAGAATTCATTTTACCATGTTTGTTTAGACCTTTTATGATAAATTAATATGAACAAATTAGCATATAATTTTATTTTCCATGTGGCCTCAGCTAGTTGCAGAATTATGCTACCACTATGGTGCGGGGGGGGGGGGGGCAATTTGATAGTTTATGTAGACTATAAAGTGTTTGCAAATGCTCAGTGCTTCCTGGCTAATGTGTTGTCAAATATGTTTTAAAGTAAGCAGTTTGGAGAAAAACTCACTCCTGGTTCTGAGTTATTAAAATGCCTCCTAAGGTAGCATTTTTAATTAGTGTGCATAATTGATTACTGATTTATCTTCTCCTAAGCATAGGGCAGCAATGCAGAGTCAAGTGCAGTTGGTGAAGTATAAGATCTTAGGGATTGATGGTGACAGTGATCATGACAACTAAATGGATTATTCTCTCTTTGAGATTCAGCAGTCGGTCTGAAATTTCCTGTGCTCTGTGCACTGTAGATGCAAAGGACGTGGAAGAATCAAGTGCTCGAGTGGTTTAAATACGCTTTGGATGTTCCTATTTATAGACGAAAGTATTTTTCCAATTACAATTCTCAGTTGTCATTCAGAAGATTAGGTGCTTCTTGATCATCAATTTTAAATGTCTAGTATTAGAGTATTACCATTTTCTGTTTTAATCAAAATATAGAAAAAAATCAATTTTATATGTTGACTTTTTTTCTAAAATGTCTTTATCGCATGGCATGAATGTTTACACCTGAAAAAGTGGTCTCCAGGCAACCCCCTTCTCTATCACGGAAACTCTCCTGGCAATCCAGCATCATTAGAGTAGGGTTACGATCACTGTTTAATGTGACGGTGTTATATTTGGGGGAAGAAAAAGACTTGACAGCTATATATATATTTTAATTCTCTATATTCAGTGCCTCTGGAATAGAACACTTTCTCCTCAACAAATCTATTAGCTCAGCTCACATACAAGAAACAGTTGCCTTAACTGGCAGAGCATGTGCGATGTGTTTAAATATTTGATTTATGTAAAGACGGTTGCCATCCAGTTTCCCCAGACTCCTTACGTCGGAGGAGACTGTATCCTGAGGAGGTGCCCGGCCATTGGGGAGTTCCTGCTGGTATCCTCGGCAGTGGCTGTGGAGAGCGGGGGGACCCCCCTGTAGCCGGTAGGCCGGGGAGCACTGTGAATGGGTGTGGCTGGCTGGAGGCCGCCCTCAGCCAGGGACCTGGGGAGGTTCACAGAGGCTGGGGCCACGTGTGCAAACTGCCATGCGTTGCACTGTTGTGAGCAACCCAGTTGGTACTTCCACTTCCCTAGTTGTTATAAAGAATCAAAGTGCTATGTGATGGCTTCTTAAGCTCAGATCGCAATATGGCAGCCTGTTTACTAGGCTAGAGTATTTATATTTTACTAGAGGCCCATTGCACAAAGATTCGTGCAATAGGCCTTCCTTCCCCTGGCTGCTGGTGCCGGTTTTCCTCCGGCACCCGGGACCCAGGCCTTCGCTCTGGCCGGAGCCTTCAGCCTTCTCTGCTCAGGCCGGAGCGCCGCTCCTGTAGCTCCCTCCGCCCCCTGCCCTCCCCCTCATAGCAGGTGTCCTGCCCCGCCTGGCCACTCCGGCTTGCATATGCAAATTAACCTGCCATCTTTGTTGAGTTAATTTGCTTACTCACTCCTGATTGGCTGGCGGGCATTATGGAGATATGATCAATTTGCATATTTCTCTTTTACTAGTATAGATTTTTATTTTTAATTAAACTCTATAGTGTGAGCTAATTATAGACTTCACATGCAGCTGTATTAAATATCGGAGAGATCCCTTGTCCCCTTTTCCCAGTGTCCCCCAATAGTAACATCGTACAGTAGATAGTGCGATATCACAACCTGGACATCAACCCCGTGTAGAACATCTCCATTGCCACAAGCATTCCTCAGATCCCCCTGACATCCGTACTCACTCCTTTCCCACCCCTCTGCCTCACCCTAGCAGCAGCTAGTCCGTGGTCCAGTTCTATAATTCTGTCTTTTCCAGAACGTCACATAAATGGCATCACATAGTATAATCTTCTGCGATTGGATTTTCTCGAGATCCCACTCGCAGATATCAGTCATTTGTTCTTTATGTTTGGGCAGTATCCCATGGCATGACTGGCCCATGGTTGGTTTAACCACTCACCAGTCGGGACAGGGTTGTTCCCAGTTTTTGACTATGATAAATAAAACCGCTATAAACATTTGCGTATAGTTTTTTTTGTGTGAACATAAGTTTTCGTTTTTCTGGGATAAATGCCCGGGAGTGCGATTGTGGTTCGTATAATTGCAGTGTTTCTTTTTGAGACTAGAATTGACGTTTTGTGTGTGGAAGGGAGGACGGAGGGCATCCACATGTTTGCAGCGTTTCTGCTGTAACGGGATTTGTTTAGGATTTTAAAACACGCAGACATCATACATAACTTGTAGCCAGATATAAAAAAATACAATTTTCACAACGTAGATGTTTTTCCTGATTTATCCTAAACAAATACTTCTTTAAACATTGCTTTTTCTTGGAGGTAAATAATTCCTATGTAAGGGAAATAAAAGTAGACATATACTATAGAAAAGATGTTGCAAAGATGATAAGACATGTGGAGAAATTTTGGGGAAATTCCCCAAGTGTTAATAAAGACGTGACATTCAAGGATGTGTTGTGATAGCCTCTGAATTGATGGACTCTAGCTTTTGTCGCCGTCATCTTTCCTGCAGTTTTTATTTGTAGATTTAATTAATTACCTTTAATTAATAAAGATTGTGTTCAGTGCTGTTGCATTTAATGCTCATTTGATTCTCAACTATATGCACTTAGTAGGAAAAAGAAATAAATTATTTTCTTCCTAGTGCACAGCCCCTAAAAACACAACTACTTTACAGGAGGTTTAATGGAAGAAACAGCTCTGTTCCAAATCCTGCTGGAATTATACTGTTACATTATACCTACGGAGACATAGTGAGCTGGGTACAAAATCATGTGTGCTCTATTTTTGGGGAGACCCACTGAAAGGATATGCAAGGATAATTTTACTCCGATTTTCACCATCTAGGTTGTCTTTAGAACGCTCCTGGAAGAGGCAGCTCCATTTTTAAAGAAACCTTGGCTGCGGTTAACTGGTTACAGTGACCCTTCTGATACAAGACATTATTATAAACCTTTAACTTGTTTGAGTGAGGCACGAGGCTCAGGGGACCCCCAGCTTTCAGTGCTTCCAAATACTATTTCATCTTTAGCCCATTATGGTAAAGACCACAGTGACATAAATGACATAAAATAATAAAAAAAAAACACCTCGCCCTTAAGAACGACCTGGTAAAAGATAGAATAGACACATGGACTCTTTCTGTGCCAGCAGTCATTTATCCTATGCAGCTATCGAGCCCCCCATTATCGAGCACTTCCAGGCGCTGGGGACCTGTCAGTAAAAGAGCAGTCCCCCCCTCCCACCCCTCGACACACACACACACACACACACACACACACACACACACACACACACTGTCCTCTTAGCACAGTCCTCAGAGGTCTTAGCTTGGGCAGTGGGGACGGGGAGAGGAAAAAGAAACTGAGATAGAGACCAACATGGTTGTGCTTTCTAGAAATGGAACCTTCAGAATTCAGGAGAGAGACTGGGGAGCCGCCCCTGCTGGAGTCGGCCTCTCAGAAAGTGGCAGGCTTGCCTTCTGAAGAGCGTCTGCTAGTCTGTGATCTGGAGGACACGGAGGGCTTCAGGTAGGAGGAGGGACGTGAGCCCGAGGCGGGTGCTTGTTGGAAGTGGGGTGGAATCTGGTCTGGCTAGGACTTCCTGGGGCATCAAAGGGATCGGTCACTGCCCAGGGTATATTTAACAGCTTCTGATGTGCTAGAGAACTCACCAGAAATGAGGCTGGCTTTTTTGGCATGCTTTTTTTTTTTTTTTTTTGGAAGAGTAATATTTGAATTTAGGTATGTGGGTTTGAGTGAAAAAAACAGTAGATGCTCTTTCTCCTAAAAGTGGGGCTTGGCCTTTAGGTTATGAGGCTCGATCTGTTTGTGTGTGTGAAACAAAATATTATTTTCCTCTTTTTATATTTAATAACAAGTATATTTTATACTTCTCTAGTATCTTAAATGCATAATCTGTACGAGTATAATACTTTATAAAATTTTAGTTTATTTTAGGCTTAAAATCACATTAGAACTTAAAGGTTTTTTTGAAGGACTCCAAAGTTAAAACTGCAAGATGACATATAGATAAAAAGTTGCACAAAGCATACATTTGTAAGACCAGAGATAGACCTGCTGGCCTTACTGAAAACTGTTTTGAGCACCCTAAGAAAGTACAAGTATTTCTGTGCATTATTTTTTTTTAACTTCTCAAGGTAGCAAGAGAGTTAAGAGCCTTTTCTAAATATGCATCTAATTTTAGGTGGCTAAAATAGGAAGCTGTAATATGACTGAGGCCCCTTTCGCTTGGGAACTTGGAAAAAGAAAGAGACAGGATCCATTATAGTTTCTTTAAATGTGGATGAATCATAGAGCGATCACACTGGTAATAAAGACAGTATAATCAAGGTAACACGGGATTTTCTATGTAATAATATTGATTCCAGTATCTCCAACTCTATGGCATTGCCAATGTGGAGGCCAAGTGAATTGTGTTTTGTGAAAGAGCTACATTAGGTCGGCAACTTAGAAGTTCCTTAGAAGTTCTGAGTAAATATAATGGCCTAGCATTGTGGAATCAGCTTGTAGTACTGTTTATCTAGTAGTTAAAAAAAAAAAAGAGAGAAAGAAAAAAGAAAACAGTGCAATTTTAGACAGTTTTAAAAAAATTTTGCAAATATTGCAAATCATAGGTTGGTTACCACTAGACTTCCTGACTCTGCCGTGATTGCTGTACTCTCTGTATATTCTTTAAAGATGCCAGGCACTTTATAATTTTGTCTATAATTGTTTATATATATTTTCTCCACAAAATGTCCTTAGAACAACTTACTCCTGGATGTTCCTAACCCACTTGTCATCTTTAAGCTTTCTGGGTGAATACACTGCAGTGGCAGTGGCAGACACATTAGTAGTCTATTTTATTTTTTTCCAGGAGCCTTCCTATTCAAAATACCTTCTAGACTCAATGCATAAAAATAGCAGGCCGCGTCCGCCTGCGGGCTTCGGAAGCTGGCGAAGACTTGTTTTCCCGCACGAAGAAGCTGAGTCCCAGGAAGATGAAATGACTTGCTAATAAGTGATAATGAGGATCTTTTGACTCCAAAGCACATGCTGCCAATTTGAAGGTGCGTGTCCCCAGTTCTGGAAATTCAATTTGCAGATACTTGTATCACAACCCTATTCTTAGTCATATTTTATTCTAATATTTTACATATGGCAGAAATACACTGAGTGGCCAGATTATTATGATTTCTGAACGCATAATAATCTGGCCACTCAGTGTGTGTGTATATATATTAGAGGCCCGGTGCATGAATTCATGCACGGGTGGGGTCCGGCCAGCCTGGCCAGGGGGAGGGGACATGGGCGGTTGGCCGGCCTGCCTGCTGGTCGAACTCCTGGTCGAGGGGACAATTTGCATATTAGCCTTTTATTATATAGGATATACACGGAGTGGCCAGATTATTATGCGTTCAGAGATCATCATCATCTGGCCGCTTAGTGTTAAATGCCTACTGTCATCTCTCCATGTCATATAAACGTGTTGGCACTGAATATGGGTACAAGTAGCAAATTACAGTGTGTTAATCTCAGAACTGAATTGTAACCCACAGAACGTTCCATTTGCTCCTTACCATTTATGCATGCCTACTGATCACCCCCCTTTACCTGCTCTGCGCCTCCTCCTTGCTTTTGCCCTCCACAGCATTTGTCTTGGTGCATGGCACCACCCTTGCCCTAGTTACCAAATTGGGTCAGTGTTACTCTCAGCTTCTCACAGGCTGGGTCAGTTCTGCCTTCTAAAACCTCCCAAATCACACACCTTGGCCTGTTCGCAAGAGATACTTGGACATACAAGGTGGAGAAACCCAAGTCTTTGTACCTAAAAGGCCACAGTCCACAGTGTAGCCATAAGTGTGGTCCATGGACTGTGACAGGCCACAGACTTTTAAAAAATAGTCTTTATTTTTAAAGCAGTTTTGGGTTCACAGTAAAATAGCAGAAAGTACAGAGATTATCCGTATACCTCCTGCCCCCACACATGCTAACTTCCTCATTACCAACACCCCAACCAGAGTGGTACATTTGTGACAATTGATGAACCTACACTGACACATCGTTATCACTCAAAATCCGAAGTCTACGTCAGGTTTCACTGTTGGCGTTGTACGTTCCAGGAGTTTGGACAAATGTATAATGACATGTGTCCACCATTATAGTATCATTAAGAATAGTTCTGCTTTAAAAATCCTGTATTTTCTGCCTAGTCATCCCTCCCTCCCCACAAACTGTTGGCAACCAGTGATACCTTTTCTTTCTCCATAGTTTTGCCATGTCTAGAATGCCATGTAATTGGAATCACACAGTCTGTGGCCTTGTTCAGATTAGATTCCTTCACTTAGTAATGTGCACTTAAAGTTCCTCCATGTCTTGTCATGGCTTGATGGTCTATTTCTTTTTAGGGCTGAATAATATTCCATTGTTTGGATGTACCACAGTTTATCCATTCACCTAATGATGGACATCTTGGTTGCTTCCAAGTCTTGGCAACCTATAATAATAAAAGCGTAATATGCTAATTAGACAAGACAGCTGAACGACCTTCCGGATGTCCTTCTGGATGACCTTCCGGACGAAGCTGTGGCTGCGAGGGCCAAGGCAAGCCACCACAGCTGCAAGGGCTGTGCGAGCCCCTTGCATGAATTTCGTGCATCGGGCCTCTAGTTATCAATAAAGCTGCTATAAACAGGTGTTTGTATGGGTAAAAGTTTTCAACACATTTGAGTAATAAACCCAGAAGCATGATAGATTGCTGGATCATATAGATTTTGTAGTTAAGATATTTAATACACATGATTACTTATTTCTTTGTTTCTTTTGATCAGTCGAGAGAGGTGTCAGAATCTCCCACTGTGAGTAGGTTTATCACATAAGCCTTCATTTATTTATTTACTTATGCTCATGCTTTCTTTATATAGATATGAGTTTCTGAATTATATCATTTTTCTTCTCTCTAAAGAACTTTTAACATTTCTTGCAGACAGATCTATCAACAAATTCTCTCAATTTTTGTTTTTCTAAGAAAGTTTTTATTTCTCCTTCATTTTTAAAGGATAAAATTTTAGGGTACAGAATTTTAGATTGGTAAGTTTTTCTCTTTCAACTCAAGTATTTCACTCCATTCTGCTTGCATGATTCTAAGAAGTCGGATGTAATTTTTATCTTGATTCCTCTGGTTTCAGGATTTTAAAAAATCTTTATCTCTGCTCTTCTGCAATTTAAATATGATATGCCTACATTAGTTTTTGTGCTTTTTTTTTCTTTTTGGCATTTACCCTTCTTGTTCTCAGTTTCCTGGATCTGTGGTTTTGTATCTGACATTAATTTGAGGAAATTCTCTGTCATTATTACTTCAAATATTTCTTCTGTTCCTTTCTTCTACTTTTGGTATTCTCATTATGCATATGTACAATTTTTGTACTCATCCCACAGTTCTTAGTTATTCTGGTCTTTTTTTTTTATCCTTTCAGCGTCAGAGGTTTCTACTGAGATATCTTCAAGCTCAGAGATTCTTTCCTCAGCCAGTGTCTAGTTTATTAATAAGCCCATCAAAGGCATCCTTAATTTCTGTCACCGTGTTTTTGATCTCTAGCATTTCTTTGTGTGTTTTTTTCTTAGAATTTCTCTCTCTCTCTGCTTACATTGCCATCTGTTCTTGCATGCTGTCTACTTTATCCATTAGAGTTCTTATCCTGGAATCATAGTTGTTTTAAATTCCTGGTCTGAGAATTCCAGCATCCCTGTCATATCTGAGTCTGGTTCTGAATCTTGCTCTGTCTCTTCAGACTCCGTTTTTTTGCCTCTTTGTATGTCTTCAAGTTTTTTCCTGGTAGTCAGATGATGTCCTGTGTGAAAGGTAGGCCTTTAGTTGTGTGGTGCTAAGGCATGGTGGGTGGGAGGCATGCGTTAGCCTTATGATTGGGTCTCCGACTTCTGGTGAGCCGGGGCCTCTTGCCTGAACTTCAGAAGTGCTTCCCCCTGCGGTGGGACAGGGGGGCTGCGGGGGCTGGAGTTGTCTGTGCCCCTTCTCTGTGTGGAAGGCTAGAGCCCGCTAGGAGGGGACGCTTCTCTTCCCCAGGTCACTGAGGTTCGATAAAACCCCGCAGGGTAGGTGCTGCTCAAATGGTTTCTCCTGAGAGTGCGTCTGGCTGAGAAGGACAGAATGCTCTGGCCCCTTTAAAGGATTCCTTTTCCTTTCCACCTGCCTAAAGCTCAGGGGAGTTTTTCTCTGCTCTTCACTGCGAGAAGCTGGCTGAACTCCTGGGGGGAAAACTCACCAAGTGTGGGGACCCCCTAGGACTGCATCCCCTGGCGTATTTTACTCTCATAGCTGTCCACACGGAGCCTCAGCAGTTCCTCGGTTACAGTGTATGTCCCCTACCCGGGCGTCTGACTTGTGATTCTCGCTCCTCACCTGCCTGTCTCTCCAACTGGGGAGACCGCGGTTTGCCCTGTGGCCTCCTCTTACCGATCTAAACCGATTTGTTGATTTTTCAGTTTGCTCACCTTTTTACTAGCTGCTAGGGTGGGGCAGTGGTGACTGACTTCCCAACTCCTTACCTGTCAGACCAGAAACTGGAAGTCCACAAACCGGTTTGTCTTTTTTAATCAGCTCGTGACAAGATAAATACCCCAAATAAGAGAAAGCATTTGGAAACTCAAATAGCAATTTTAGGTTCCTGTGATATCCAGGTACATGAGTTTGTACTTTACAAAACGATCGGCCCACAGAAATTGGAATTTGGAAACAAAGCACTTGGTCCTTCACTGCAGATGGATGGAGAAGTGTGGGCCTAGGCGGCAGTCAAGAAATGATCATTTGGGCCCTAACCGGTGTGGCTCAGTGGATAGAGCGTCAGCCTGCGGACTCAAGGGTCCCAGGTTCGATTCCGGTCAAGGGCATGTACCTGGGTTGCGGGCATATCCCCAGTGGGGGGTGTGCAGGAGACAGCTGATCAATGTTTCTCTCTCATCGAAGTTTCTAACTCTCTATCTCTCTCCCTTCCTCTCTGTAAAAAAATCAATAAAATATATTTTTTTAAAAAAAGAAATGATCATTTGGAGAGGGAGCGACACCATTTTTGTAATTTTCTTTATGAGACCGCCGTGAGTTCCCCCAGGAGAGAAGGTCAAACTGCCTGGAGTGCATAGGGAAGCATGACTAGGGGTGTGGAGAGCAGACGTGGTGGCAGGCAGAGCAGCAGGTGGGATTGCGTAGACCTCTCCACCCCATCTACCTGGCCCCTGCTGTCAGAACCATCTTCCTAAGAGAGAGATCTGATCAAATCACACCCTGTTTCAACCCTTGAGCGACACCCTTCTGCCTCACACTTCTCAGCTCTCAGCGCCATTCCTGGGGCCACTCAGCACCTGATGGAGGACTCCTCCAGCTCCGTTCCTGCCGCCCATGCCGCCGGCCGTGGGCCCTTCTCTCCGCAGCTGGTTTAACTGGAGACCCCAGCACGCGCTGCCACCTCCACGCCTGCGTGGGTGTCTCCTCCCTCTCCTGTTTGGAAGGCCTCCCCACCTCTCCCCTTTCCTGGTGAAACCCCCACTTCCCTTAGCATCGTCTTCCTTGCGGCTTTCCTGTACTTGACATCGAAGGCACAGGCGGCGGCCCGGATGCTCAGTCAGTGTGGCGTGAACGTGGAGCGAGGGAGGGAGCCTACACCCGGTCACATCCCTGATCATCCCACGCCCTGCGTCTTCATGGGCATCTCACAGCTGGAAGGAGGAGGGTGCGTTTCCGGCCTGTAGGCAGGAGTCATTGCCAAGCCACACTGAAACCGGCATCTGGCCATCTCGGGGTTGGGGGAGAGCGGCTAGGGGTCAGGGCAAGTAGCTCTCCAGGTCAGAGGCAGATTCCTGGGATCCCCATCCTGCTCAGAGAGAGACCCTCAAAAGCAGGGCTTGGCGAACTTCTTCTTTTAAAGGGCCATGGAGTGAGGGTTTTCGGCTTTGTGGGCCAGACAATGTCATCGTGACTCAAAAGCCACCATAGACACGTGGGTGTGGCCGTGTCCCGATGACAACCTTATAAAAGTGTTACGAAAACATTGGCGGACACAGGCCGCAGGCTGGATTCAGCCCACGGGCCGTCGTTCGCCAAACCCTGCTCACAGGAGAGAGAATGTCTCCCTTCTGCCCCGTCTCGAAATAGCCTTTCAGAGGCCTTGCTAAGTTTACCTTTAGAGTTCCTAAATCCCTGGGTCTTTCCCTCTAAACTAGCATCGACAATGCGTGAGCCACCCCTACCTGGCAGTCAGCTGCAAAGACATGAAAGGTGGGTGAGCGGTGCGTGGCATGCACCCAGCACGGCGTAGGGGTGGTGTAGGTGCTTGTAAGTCATACACAGCCCAGCTCCTCTGAGACGGGCAGGGAGGACTCACACCTTGCATGGACACTGTGTAATGTCAGCAGTGTCTGCCCGTGTTTCGGTGGCTCCGAATTCTGGACGTGGAGCGTGGAGTTAAGCTTTTCATAAACTGGGGTCAGGGTGGAGACCCAGAGGATGCGTGTCCTTGGTCTGGTATACTGTCTAGACTTCCCAGCCTGGGGGATGGGGGAACAGCAGAGGTTACTAATACCTTTGAGTTAATAGAATGGTAGAAAGCATAGCAATGCATACATCTGATCAATGTTTCTCTCTCATCGAAGTTTCTAACTCTCTATCCCTCTTCCTTCCTCTCTGTAAAAAATCAATAAAATATATTAAAAAAAGAAAGACATTAAAGCCAAACTTTGCCTCTAACATGCCCAAACCGGATAGCCATGTACATGAAAATCTAGAACAGCGGGGTTACTAAAACCCTGACCTAATGGGCACAGGGAAGGTGAAGCGGGTTTGCTATTAATGCATAAAGGCTTTGTCACCTCCCTCCGCCCCAAGGGCTCCACGGAGCTCACCCTGCCTCCCTATTTCTCCAAAGCCAGGAATCGGGGCGTCTTTTGTCAGCCTCACCTGGTAGTGAGGCTAGTGCCAGGGGAAGTGTGAGGCGGGACTCTGACCTGTCCTTGTCATCTCCTGGTGCTATGTTGAGTGTCTTCAGGTCAGCCACCATCTCCTATTCTGGGAGCTGACCAGAACTGGACACGAGCCACCCAGCTGCTGTGCCCCGGATGCAGACCAAGTTGACGTGTGCTTTGTAGCCATCAGTGGAGTGCTGCCCTTTAAAATCTCAAACTCTTCTCTTTCCCCTTCCTTACGTCTTACATGCCTAACCCTCCCATCCCTCCCACACACACACCCGAAAAGCTGGTGTTCGTCCTGATATCTCCCATCCTCTATTTCTATGACTTCCAAACCACTTCTACATTGTATTCAGTTCAACAGCAATTTGTTGAGCGCCTACTATGTCTTTATGATATAAGATCAAATGAGAATGGGGTAGAATATTACTCGATCATCACACAGATGCATAAACTAGGTTGCTTTCCTATAATTATTTAGAT
Organism: Cnephaeus nilssonii; assembly: GCF_951640355.1. Lineage (NCBI taxonomy): Eukaryota > Metazoa > Chordata > Mammalia > Chiroptera > Vespertilionidae > Cnephaeus > Cnephaeus nilssonii. Next base: position 3,120,027 of record NC_137091.1, read on the forward strand.
TTCATCAAAAGGGTTTAAGTTATCAGTTTTAAACCGCTTTCTCACCGTTTGCCGTTGGGCACTTAGCTCTTTATTTTGAAGGTGCATTTTGAGTAAATGTACCCTAATTTTGAAGAGGACTAGTTTTAGTTTATCCTAATGTCATGTACTTTTATACTTGAATTACTGACTATAGGTTTGGTCATTGACCTAATTTACTTGTCATTTTATGACACATATTTCCAGTGGAGACGCTTAGGCTAAGCTGTATTTATGTATACCACAGTACATTAACCATAAAACTATCTAACTACAGTAAAACCACAATAATCTGGAACCCTCAGGGAGTGGGTTATTCAGGATGGCCAAGTTTTTAGAATAACATTGACTATTTGCGATGGAAACCTATTTAAACTGTATCATAACTTGCCCTTTTATCTTGAAAATAATAGGCATCTCATTGAACTTTGATAATAACTCACAGTCACTGGTAAGAATTGACTCTATAACTCAGCTCTCATTATGGACTTAGGTGTTTTGTTTTAGTTTTTGAATTTTCATTGGCATTTCTTAAAATAGTTCTGTTTCTTCAATTGCTGTCATTTATATTCTCACTGGCTCCAGTTGTAGTCCTCTCTCTGCCCCTCAAATTGCTGCTTTTATGCTTCTGTGGACGTGGAGACCGAGTAACGGAGCTCCTTAGAATACACGGTCGGGCTAAAGTAGGTCTTCAGTTGTTCATACGGAAAATAACACAATAATCTATGTATATAAAAGCCTAAGGGACTGTTATGACTGGTCGACCGGTCACTATGACGTGCACTGACCACCAGGGGGGGGCAGATGCTCAATACAGGAGCTGCCCCCTGGTGGCCAGTGTGCTCCCACAGCGGGAGCGCTGCTCATCCAGAAGCCGGGCTCGTGGCTGGTGAGCACAGCTGCGGTGGCGCTACTGAGCAGCAGCAGAGGCAGGCGCAGTGGGCAGGGAATGAGCGGAAGTGGCTCGAGCTCCTCCCTGGCCTCCTGCCGCTTTGTGCACGGCTATATCCCTCGGACTGCTGGTTTTGCCTGTCTGAAACCAGCAGTCTGACATCCCCTGAGGGGTCTTGGGTTGCGAGAGGGTGCAGGCCAGGCCGAGGGACCCCACTGGTGCACGAATCCGTGCACCGGGCCTCTAGTTAATAAATAAGAATGCAAGAATAAACTCTGTGTTTCTCATACTCACAACGGCAAACCTATTGTTTTGGAATAAATTACGATTCATTTCTGAATACAAACAATATCTGTACCACATGTATCCAAAGCATAGGTTTCCTTTCCTTTTAGATTTTAGAATATAACTGTCCTTCGAGCTGGGAAAAAAATAGTCTTTGGCAAAAATAATTTTCAAACTGGATTTAATATTTCTTATACCCACTTTATGGCTTTTTGTGTTAATATTTTTATTGATAAGGTTATATTAAGCCAATGATTTTGAAAGTATATTAAGATATTCCATGTAGAGCAAGGTTTAAATAAATCTTAAACTTATATATGTATATTTTGATTTGTGTGTGTGTATTTGCTGATGGAGTGGAGATTGCTTCTTGAGAAGTCAACCCAACCCCAAATTCTAAAATGTTCTCATTATTCAGTTTGATTTTTAAAAGTCAGAAATGTAGGCTGATTTACTTATATTAACTAACTAGCACTATCAAGTTAATCCTCTAATTAGAAGTCATTTCTCAAAGATGTTACGAAAACCTTAGAAATAGTAAAGATTTAAACCCTAAAAATTGGTATGGAGATACATTTTCCCTATAATTGTTGCCCTCTCTCCCAGAGTGATTAATTTCACTTCCTGTGTCTTATTCCATGAGCCGCCCTGCTTTTGCTGAGATTCCTAAGTCAGGGAAACCTGTTTAGGGGATCATCTCGGTAAGGAAGACAGCTGCCGAAAAGGCATTCCGTTTCTGAGCGTGGCTTTCAGATTAGGGCCAATCGAGACTCGGAGCTGTAGAACACCTGTCAGAGATGCTTTTCTACAAGGAGATGGTCTCTTTCATCAGATTTCATTGCACTTCAGGAAAAGATTCATTTTAAAATGTGGGTGAAGTGGCATCTGCTCTTAGGATTCATCCTCACCATCCTCTTCAAGGGGGGAGCCAATTTAGAGCTTATTTATGACATCGTTCTGTGGTCGAGGGAGAGCCTGCAGCAAAGTGCTTCAAAAGGAAGGACTTTCCCAGATGTTTGGTTTGTAACTTTCTGTTGCGAAAGAAATCTAAAAAAATGTAATGGTGAACTTTGTACGTGAGCATAATCAACGATAGGAATTCTTACGGCCGACTTACAGTGTTTCAGCTAACCTTGTGCACACACGTAATGAAAGAAACCTGCGAAACTCTCCTGTTGAAATCTGTTGCATTTATCTGTGAACAATGGAGAGGATTATTGATGCTGACTGGTGTTTAGAGAAACTGCTCTCCGCTTTCAACTCTGCGCTCATTAGAAGCACCATAAAGTACATACAACACAGGTACTTTCTCACATCTGCAGGCTCCAATGAGGACCAGCAGAAGACAAACTTCATTTCGCAAACTGTAACTTCGTGGCATAACAGCGTGCAGACCGGAATATCAGTTAATTTTCAAAACATTTTATTCCACACCAATTAGCTCGGGTCCTGGAGGGCAGAATGACAAGAGGTTACTCGTTCGCTATGTATTTAGTTAATTGAAAATCGCTCCGATTGCTTTTACAGTTGTTATTAAAAAGTAGAACCAGCGTTGCCAGTGCTCAACCATAATTGGAACCCCGGGGAATTAAATATTTAGCATTAGTAATGTAACAGCACTTAGGACACAAATTTCTATTTTCGTAATGAAAGCTGTACACTGTGAGTGCAAGCGGCTGAGACGACAGCTGTGACAAGCGAAACGGCCTGGGATATTTCAATAAGACACCTCATTGGACAGCGAGTCTCACCACATTACTCGTTGGTAAGAGATCTGCAAGTTTAATTCCCAGCAGAAACCCGTTACCCAAGTATTTAGATTTCTAATTGCATGCAGGATGAACAGTTGGGCAAATGTCTTGCCTTAAGTGGCTGAAATGTATAGTGATTTCCAAATAATCCTATATAAGTTCATGCCTTTGTCAATTTAAAAATAGCGGGACTGTCAGGGAATAAAGTTCTTGTTTGTTTTAAGTTTAATTACATCTTAAGCATAAATGCGTTCAGTGTTACAATGAGGGGAGTTGGATGTGGGGCTCTAATGAGCTGCAGCGGTAGACGGCTGGAGACCCTGAGGGATTCCCTACGTAAATTAACTGGATAAAAGTACTTGGTTAGGATAGAGTTGATGGCTGAGCTGTTCTTAAAACCCAGTTATAGAGCTGTCTCTCACTCCTGTTTTCATTCTAAACAGCCCTGCCGAGACTTTAACAGCCGCCTGTTACAACTGTTCAGCTTGTCAAAATGTATTATATTACTCCACTAATAAACAGTATTAAAGGGTATTTGACTTCATTTCTCGTTTTCAGAGGGGATCAGGTTGATCAACACAACTGGCTTAGGTTGGCCTTATTTTAATTTGTTTATGTCATCTAAGTAATATTGAAGGTCCATGATTTGAATTTTTAAAACATTCTTTCTCTTGGGATTGTAAAACTTACAAAGTAGTCTGAACAATGGGAACAATTAATGGAGGCTATGTATTGTAATCTTTGTCCTGGGAAGATGGATGACTTTGACATTTTTAGCCCGCATTCCAAGTATTGGGAACACCATAGCTAAACAGACATCCTTCAGAGCATAACTAGACTGATCCCTTTAGCAGTCGTTCTGTCTTTCCTCGGAAAAAAGCACTTGCAGAGAACAAATTGACTTCATAATTCTCGTTTGCTTACCATTGTTTCTGTGTCAGTTTTGTGGGAATGTATTCTAACTGATCAAGATTTCCTTTCTGTTGTCATTTTCAGAACAATACATGCTTATGTTAATAGAGAAGAGAAAACTGTAGATGTTTATTTGATAAACTCTGCCTTTTACCCCCCTTCTCCAGCCCACTGTCCTCCCCTTTGGTACCTTAGCTAACAATTTAATGAGACCAAACATTCATAACATTTTTTTGTGCATATTATACAGCTACATATGTGCATACATTAAATGCGTATAGCATATTTAAAGATCATGCTTTGGATCATTCCCTAGAACAGTGGTCGGCAAACAGAGTGGCAAACCATGGCTCGCGAGCCATATGTGACTCGTGAGCCGCGGTTTGCCGACCACTGCCCTAGAAGTGTGTGACTTGCTTTCCCCCCTACCTAATTTATCATAGAAATTTTCCTATATTGGTGCCCAGATCATCCTCATTTTTTTTAATAGCTAATTGTCATTCCAAATTTTGGAGGTAAAAATTAATTTATCTGTTGCCTACTGATATCATTTGAAGTCATCTCCAATTTTTTGCTGTGGTGAGTAATGTTACAATGAACTTTTGAGTGTGCCTACGTGTGTGTGTGTGTGTGTGTGTGTTTTCAGTATGTATGTGTGCATTTTTGTGCACATGTCATAATAATATATGGAACTAGCATTTATAGAGTGACTCCTTTGTGCCAGGCAATATTCAAAGCATTCTACATATATGTGTGGTGTGAAGAAAAGGTCAACACTTCTATTTTCCAGTAATGCCCACAGATTCATTTTGTAAATTGTCCATTTTTTGTCTCCATGGTTTGAAACATAATCTTTGTCAAATGTGATACCCCTCCATACATGCCATGTCTTTAGAATATTCCATTTGTCTAATTCTGCAATGTTGCACTTGTTAGCCTTATAGCATAAATGTAAGTTTAAATCTTTAAAATTAAAAAGAATCTGCAAAATACTCTTAATCTTAAATTATAAAAAGTGACAAATTTATATGAACAAATAGCAATAGTTTAGAAACATAGACAGTTGCAGTAAGCAAGGGTGACGACGTCCTAATTCCTGGGAATATGCTCCATTCCATGGAGAAGGGAAATTCAGGTGCAGATGGAATTAAAGTCACTAATCAGTTGACCTTAAAATGGGGAGATTAAACCAATGACCCAGGTAGGCCCAGTGTGATCACAGATGTACAAGAGGGGGGCAGGAGGGCCAGAGCGGTGCCACAGAGAGCCCACTGAGCCTTGCTCCGGCCGGCCTGGCAGCTAGGGAACGGAGGCCCGACCGAGGATGGCGGCCACCACTGGTCACCGGACAAGGCAGGAGACAGGTTCTCCCCTGCGGCCCGGAAGGATCAAAACTCTGCGGACACCCTGACTTTTGTGCAGTGAGACCCAATTTGGACTTCTGACCTAGAGAACTGGAAGGTAATAATTTTTTTGTTGTTGAAATTGTCAAGTTTGTGGCAATTTATTACAGCAGCAATGGAAAACTAATGCAAAGGTGAAAAGTAAAAATTTTCCAATTTCTGCTGCCCTCTCTAGACCCCTAGTCCAGGTCCAGTCATGACAGGTTATAACTCTGAACAGTTGTGGGGTGTGTTCTTGGTGGGGGGAAGGGTCATCTGCAGAATTGTGACTGTAGAGGTTTTTAGAGTATGTTTTGATATCTGTTAAGTCTTTTTTTTCTTCTAAAGAAATTTTAAGTTTCCACGCATTTGCTTTTTCAGATGAACATTTGACTCAGTCGTGTTTCTAATTTATGGGCATTAGTTTGTTGGTTTGTTTGTTTTATACATAGCTAAAGAATGGGGCCACCTTCGGCAATCTATTGAAATTTCCTTTGTAGTCACTGTTAACTTTTGTAAACATCCCCTGTATGCTTAAAAAGAAAACGTATTTCCGCCTTAGGAAAATTACCTTAAGTTTGGTTATTCAGTCAAGCTTGCTAATTGTGTTTTCCAATACTCATGATCTTATTTTCATATACTTCACCCATCAGTTTCTGAGAACTGTGGTTTTCAGAAGTCCTCTCGGATTTTCAATAATTTGTTTGTGGATTTTGATGCTTTGTTTTTTCGTGGCGTAAAGGTTTTGTTTTACTCTCTCTTCCTGACGGGTTGTGCCTTTACTTGGTGTGAAATGCCTCCCTTTGTTCTCACGTTCTCTTTGCCTGGAACTCTGGTCTCTTCCTCCAGGCCTCAGCCTAACTCTCACCTCCTGAGAGAGTCCCTCCTGGTTCTCCATGACCTCTATCCTGTCTCACCTCGCCTCCTCTCTGGGCTGCCAGCTCCACCTCTCACCACTCTTTACTCCAAGCCTGGCGCCTGCTTGATAGATACTTGTAGAATGAACAAGACTTCTAGACTGGGGGAAGTGGGGCGCTTTCCTGTGCATATGCTGACCTGGAGGAAGCTGCTGTCAGAGCACCTGTGTTGCCTTGAAATGTGCCGGATTCCTCATGCTTTATGAAGGGGTGAGGTTGGGATCCGTGTGGAGAGGCAGATCCCGGCTGCTCCTCAATCCCCCCACATCTGCGTTCCAGCTGTGATGATGTAAGCCCTGTCCCTTTGGGAGCACAGCGTGTAGATCAGCACGCTGGGGTTGAATGTTAGTAATGTCACTCATGAGAGCGCCCATTTATTGCACATTCGCCAGGTGCCAGGCACCACGCTTCCTGTGTTAACGTGCATGGTCTCACTTCATTCCCAGGAGGTAGAGCATCCCTGGGATTCCCATTCTTACAAGCGAGGAAACGGAAGCTCAGAGAAGACGAGTCCATGGATTCGGGAATGAGAGGACTAGGACTGTATCCGGCCTGCCTGGCGCCAGAGCTTCTGTGGTCTGGTCATGCTCTTCAGTTTCCTGCGGTGCGTCCTCCCTCCACGTCCAGCCTCGCAGCATCAGAGGAAGAGGCTGGAGGCCTGACATCGCAGAGGAAGACATGATCACAGGGGTCACCTGTCTGGCCCGACTCTGGTGGCCCTGAGGAGAGAGAGGAGCCTGACCTGTGCAGCCACCGGTCACTGTGCAGCTGACCCTCACGTGGGACAGTGGGACTCGGCCCTGCAGCCACCAGGCGAAGAGGAACAGGCGGGCTGGCCCTGGGTCAGTTTTGGCAAGCGCGCACAGCTCTTCCTCCACGGGACTTCAGGAAGCGGTCCTCTGGAGCAGCTTAAATGAGCACAGCGCCTGGCCTGAGAAAGACACTTTGGGGACCTTCTCGGACTTACAATCAATGTAAAACCCCTGAAATTTTAGTGGCCAGCTTTGCAAATCCCCTGCGCCATGCGGCTTTGAGTTCAAGGCAACACTCTTGCAGCCCGAGATTGCAGACTCTTGGGACAGCGTGAATAAAAACATCAGGACACGGTTCCAAGATTTACTATCCCGTACACATTTTGGACTAAAATCACAAGACATTTCTCCCCACTCTCCCCCCAAGTTCATCTACCCTGTCCCTTGGGTTTGAAAAGATTTGAGGGCGAGGGAAATACCACCGAAGCAAGTAGTGGATTTCACATCCTAGTGATGTTTGTGTAGCTGCCACATGTGGCCCAGTGTTAAGTCGCTGAACATTACTGCTCGCAGCCGCCCACGTCAGCCCTCACCTCCTAGGGAGGTGACTTCAAACGGCATTTCAGGGGCACAGTGGGGAGGAGACGCAAGGGTTACCACTCAGGCTGCAGGAATTCACTCTCCCTGTCTGTGCTTTCTGCTTGTGAGAGCCATGCCAGAGCCGGAAGTGCAGAGGAATTTGAAGGGTGCCTTCAGATAAGGCTCTGGGAACCCCGATATTTGCAGGAGAGCTTGCGTTCTCCTAGCAGCGGCGTCTTTTAAGGCATGACTAAACGTAATTTTCAGTTGGGAAGGTTCCAGATCGGGTGTGCAGGGCATGCTGAATCAGGGAAAAGAACCTTGCTGTGAATAAAAGCTCACCTCTGCATTTCTTAGGACAAAAGCAGCCACTCCAGTGGCTCCCGCAGCACACGGTTCTGCTGGGGCAGGAGGGCCGGCCTGAGCACTGCTCGCAGGACGCGTGCGCAGAGTCACTGACAAACCCTCCCTGTGCAGAGCTGGGACGCCTGAACGAGGCTGGAACAAATAGGAGCTGGCTGGACACCCCGGCCTGGGAGTCCCATCGATGGCTAGCCTGTTGAGTTTTTTCTTTGTTTTCTTTGCCTGGTAGACTTTCTCAGAGCTCAAAGAGGTCTTCAAGGTCTTCCAGATAGCTTTCTATATTGAAAATAAACCAATATACTCGTCGTTTTGTTCTACTGCCTATGTTGAATGAAAACTTAAGTAATAAAATAATTGATTTTTAAAAAATTTGCACACTTGGCAGAATTTTTAGCACAGTGCAATACGTTACTACATGAGCCAACCCTACTCCAACCGATGTAGTAGAGATAGCGTCATCTGTTAGGTTAAAAGAACACTAATAGACTGATTTTTATTTTAAAATGTAACCAGTCCACAAATATTCATTGCTGGGCTGCTGCTAGGAACGCTGCTAGGTACCGCGGGGCCTCACATGTCTGGGAGGAAATGGCTGAGAACATCGGCCAGCCTCCTCTGCTCTCCCTCCACAGGGATGCTCACTGAGTCCTGATTACTGGGGGGGGGGGGGGGGGGGGGGGGGCCCTCTCAGGGCACCTGAGCTTGGAGTGTGCAGCGCTGGGCTGAGTCGGTCTCTCTGTCACTCTGCTTTCTGTCTCTCTCCCCTTTCTAACCCAGGGGTGGACTGTGGTTGGAGCTGAGCTGCAGGTTTCTCTGCGTGAAGCTAATTGGCCCATTTGGGGCTTTGACCCAGATTCTTAACTTTAGCACCTTTCTTTAGACAACTGGGCTGGTGCTTTGGAGCTTTGGATGCGAATGCTAATTGTCAATCATGAGGAAAGGCCTCCTCCAGTGCCCGCCCCCCCCCCCCGGGGGGTTCGCTGCTGCTGCATCCGCACCACACCCACTCCGGCCTGTGAGTGCTGGTCCTCAGGGTTGACTCCGAGCTGGGCGCTATGGGCCAGCATGTCCCCTGTCACATTGCAGAGAACAGCTCCTGGGCAACAAGTCCCTCCCTCCCCCCAAGCCCCGACCAAACCTACTCCACAATACTAGGCATTTCTCAGGGGTTACACATCCCTAGAGATTGCAAAGCCATCGAGGCACATAGGTAGCCACAACCTATTTGGTAGCAGCTGAAAGGCTACCATCCCCATTATGTGACTTTAAAACCCCAGCCGTCACACACAGTCATACTCTATACAGTACCGGGGGTTGGGGCTTCAACCCATAAACTTGGGCTGGGGGACACACGTCGGCTCATAACTGTCGAAGCTTCACAGTTTTGGAATTGAAGATGCCATCCTTATCTCCATTTCAGAGACCCACCGGTTCCCAGAAGCCGAGTCCTTGGCTGATGACCTTCACGCAGCCAGCCTGGCACACCCTTCACGTGCTCGGTGATTCCTGCCCAGCTGTGCGTGTCACAGGTATCTCGTTTATGGAGTGAATTTTAAAAGGCACATTGAAATTCTAGATTCCTTTCACAGGAGGTGTATTGGGCTTAGGCCAAGTCACGCCCTGGGAACATGCTTCCCCATTGAGGCTGGACATGTTAATCAGTTCTGACTTCATAGCAGCCCAGGTGTCAGCAGGGGCGGGTCTAGATATGTAAATCCAGTAATGCTGGGGCCTAGTTAAGAATGCAAATAAGCTCCTTTGATCCTAAGTTTTGGTGTTACTTCCTGGATTTCTGGGATATAAAATAAACCTGCTGGGTGGCTCAGGGTCGTCGTCTTCATGCTGCCTCTCCATGAGAGAGGAAAGATGGCGTCCCACCCAGCCCCAGCTTCATGAATCTATTTCTGTGTCTTGTTTTCTTTATTTCTATTATTTCTCAATCCCTGGCCACCTCCACTTAGAACCGGTTCGTTCATCTCTCTTTCCGCGCGGGATGCGGAAAAGGGAGATCCCCGCCATGTCTGGCCCCCGCCGCATCAGGCCCCCCGCAGTGTATGGAGCGGCATCGTTAATGCAGCTTCTGCTACTTACCAGCTGTGTGACCTCAGGCAGCTTGCTCCACCTCTCTGGCCCTTGGTTTTCTGGTCTGTAAAATGGGGATATTAATAGTACCTACCTGAGAGGGCTATTGTGAGGAAGATGAGGTCATCTATGGAAAGTCTTTAGAATAAAGTCTGTACAGGGCAGGTCTTCAACATTTGTTCATAGCTACCTTTTTAGTATTCTGAGAAGGATGCATTTTCATAATGTGATGAAGGGGTTATTATCATTCCGCGTTAACATTTGGAATTGTTCTTCATGCTGGTTGTTTGGGTCTGTAGGTTATCACAGTTTAAATATTATCATTTTCAGGCTGTTCTGTCATTTTACGTTGGCCACGTGTCAGAGGCTGGTGTAATATGTCAGAAGTGGTTTCATTCACTGGCTGCGCGTTACCGATGGGACAGCACCGAGAATCGGAGCAACACTCCCCGCTCCTAGCACATGTTCGGTTCCCTTGGGGTTGGGCGACATGCTGAGCTGCTGTAGCAGCTGGACAGTTTGCTGGGGAGACCCCTTCAAGTCTAAAGAGGACTCTAGATATTAACAACCACGAAACCTAAAGCAATGCTCATCCTGGGGGATTTTTGCTGATTTGGGGCGGGGTGGGGTGGGGGGGCGGGTGAAGGCCACCTCTGGGGTCTAGGCCTTCCCAGTGCTTCTCTCACCCCTCCTGTGAGGTACTCACTCCCTGCTGTGGCAGCAGAACACGTGATATCACAGCCAAACGGTGATTTTTAAAAACACTGTTAGTGTTACAGAAGTCATACCGTCCACTCCAGTGACTGAAGGTTTAAACAGCTACTCTCTGTCCCATGCCCACCCCTCCACAATGTGCTGATGGGTCTGTGAACATTGGGGTAAAAGGAAAGCGGTTCTGGAAGGCGTGGTGCACTCCGGGACATGCTTGACTTCTTCAGGGAAGAGAATCGGAAATTTGAATAAAGACATTAAAATTCTCCCAGGTAGCTTTAAATAGTTTATGATATAGTTTTCAACTCCTTTGTATAACAGGAATCACAGCTATAAAACTTAAACTATGAAGGAAAACTGTCATCTAAATGACAGAGCTTCTCAAAACCTTGATGTGCAGATGAGTCACCTGGGGACCTTGTTAGAATGCAAATTCCCATTCGGTTGGGGGCTGGGGCAGCAGGACTCGGATCTGCTTTCCTAACCAGCTGCCTTTCCTCAGACCCCAGGGTAGTGGGATCTAAAACACACAGCTCCTGGGCATCCTCCCCCTCCCCCCGTGTTCCTCTCTTCTTTCCTGCTCTGGGCACATGATCTGATAGGACTTATGTGTGCACATGCACATACTTTATATATGCCTTTATAGTCTTGCTTCCTAAACCATTAATTGAGAAAGAGGCCATTGTTACAGAAAGCACAATGAACTTCATGAAAAACCATTGGGTACAAAGGCAAAGCATTGACAAATTGGTACTTTCTTGCTTGGTCACGCCTGATTTAAGAAAATGAACCCAAAATAGGTTTTCAGAATTGGAAATTGACTTCAAGCCCATTTAAATCGTTCCCCTTTAACATATTAGCAGCGGAGTGCATAAACCAATATTTATTTTCCAATCAAAGGTTTGCAGCAGATGAATGAAAGAGATGAAGGAAGAATGCTTTGAAATGTTTCTAGTGCCAGACATGGAAATAGGATATTTTATTTCTTTAAGTGGCAGGCACAGGCCTCACCTACTAGTAAAATCCATCCTGCCCTGGGCAGAGGAAATGGTCTTAAAAACTGACCATTGTGTAAAAGCCCAAGGCCAGCGCCTTGCCGCCAGCGCATCGCAATACGTATTATTCGGCGGGAAAAAGTCGAAGATCCAGCTACGTTCAGGGAGAATCTATTCACAGAGTAATTGTATAGAGAAGACCCCTTAAGAAAAGCTCCCCAAATTCCATTATCTGAACTGTCACTCGCCACTCGGGGTTGTCTTGGCGCTGTGTGTTTTCATGAATTACCCGGGCTGTTTGTTTTTCCTTTATCAGTCATCACCCTGTCAGCTGGGCCATTCATAACAACTTTTGGCAGCTCATCAGGGGAGTTCAGAGCTTGAATAAGGACCCTATCAACTCTCACACCTCATTGTGTGAAACTGTTTACCAGCCTTGCCTTTTTCTGTAAATATTACAAGCCGTTCCCTGAAAGGAGAGACGTGCGAAAGCAAAATGGCCTAACGGCGGCCTAGCAGTTGGCGGACATGGCAGATCTGGGCTGGCCAGAGCTGGCACGTCCTGGGGTTTCGCTTATTTGACTGAAGGGTACCTCGCCGCTGGTCTTGGCGCCCCGTGGACGCTGGTTAATTAGGCAGTGTTTAATCTGACTTAGCATTTGTGTCAGTTGGGCGAGCGGGAGACTTTGTAATGAGGGAGCACAGATCGGCTCCCTGTCACCGTCCTCTCTGCCTCTAATTGAACGCACACGTTCCCAGCGCCTTGTCAAACGGGATGCAAGTCCCCCCGCTGTCTTTCATGCTCGACTAGGAACAAGGTGCCCGTATTGTACAACCAGCGGCAAGTGGACTCGGCCCCCTGGACTTAGCGGGTGAAGCTGCTGCCGGATTCACCCATCAGAACTAATTTCCTGTTTGAAACAAACGTCAACAATTCTGCATAGAAGGGAACACCACCGACCAGGAAGTGGGTATGGTTTCTCCATGGACTTTATATGTTTACGGAAGTTGGCTATGCCCGGATTTTAAAGTGTCAAATAGTCTCTAATTATGTAAGAGAAACAGTGGTCTCTCCAGAGGCAGATTCTTTAGAAAATCACTTCATGGTGAGAAGTTGGTTATTTGCCTGTTTTTGAGTGTTTCATGAATTGGAATCATATTGTGACTTGCTCTTTTCATTTATCATTAAGGCAATTTTTAAAATTACTCTTTTTTAAAAAAAGCAAGGTAATACTTATCTACAATGAAAGGCACAGGTTTTATTTTACTTTTTTAAATGTATTTTTATTGATTTCAGATAGGAAAGGAGTGGGAGAGAGAGAAACATCAATGATGAGAATCATTGATCCGCTGCCTCCTGTACAACCCACACTGGGGATGGAGCCCGAAACCCAGGCCTGTGCCCTGACTGGGAGTCGAACCGGTGGCCTCTTGGTTCCTGGCTTTCCACTCAACTGCTGAACTACACCAGCTGGGCAAAGACACAGATTTTAAATGTACAGCTCAGTGGGACTTAACAAATGAATACACCCAAGTCACTGTGCACCAGTCAAACCATGGAGCATTTTCATCAGCCCAGGAAGTGTCCTCGTCCACCTTTGTAGTCAGTCCGTCCCCTCCAGGAGGCAACCCCTTATTTCTCATTATTCCTCTCATCATAGTCTATGGTTCTAGATTAGATTTTCCTGCTCTATATGGAATCATGCAGTGGGTCATCTTTTGTGTCTGGCTACTATGGCTCAAAATGATGTCTTTGAGAGTCGTACAGAAATTGACTCCTTTTAACTACCAAACAGCATTTCTCTGTGTGAGTCTACCACGGTGGGTTCATCAATAAACTTGGTGGTGGTCATTCCAGTTGTTCCCAGTTTGCGGCTATTGGGTTGTCTTTTTATTAATGACTAGAGGCCCAGTGCACACATTTGTGCACAGGTGGGGTCCGGCTGGGGGGAGGGGCCATGGGTGGTTGGCCGGCCAGCTCCACCCCCTGGTCAAACTCCCGGTTGAACTCCCATTCGAACTCCTGGTTGAGGGGACAATGTTCATATTAGCCTTTTATTATATAGGATTGGTAGAAGTTCTTGTCTGTTCTAGATAACAAGTTCCTTGTCAGAAATAGGCTTGGCAAATACTTCTCCCCGTCTGTGGCTTGCCTTCTCATTTTTTAAATGGTGTCGATTGATAAGCAGAAAATGTTAACTTTAATTGTGTCCAATATATGTCTTTTTATGATGAGTGCTTTCTGTGTCCTGTCAAAGAAATCTTTGCCAACCTCCAGCTCATGCAGATACTCTCCTGTTTTCTTTCAGAAAACATTGAAGCGTCATAGTTCCCAATTGTACATTAAGGTCCTCTACCTCGATCTAATTTCTGTGTACGGTGTGAGGTAGAGGTTAAGGTATTGATGTTTTTTAAATATGGATATCCAGTTGTTCTATCATCATTTGTAGCAAAAACTTTCCCTTCCCCATTGTGTGTGTGTGTGTGTGTGTGTGTACGCCTTTGTTCAAAATCAATTGACCATGCATATGTGCATTTATTTCAGTACTTTTATTCTATTTCATTGATTTGTTTGTCTATTTTATAAGTGTCTTACTTGATTGTGGTTTTATAGTAAGTCTTCAGAGCAGGTGTTATAAGTCTCCAAAAGTTTCAGGTTATTTTGACAATTTATGCATTTTTGATGTACATTTAGTAATCAGTTGTTAATTTCTACTAAAAGCCTCCTGGAATTTTGATTGGGATTATAGTGAATCTATAGATTAAGTGGGGGAGACTTGATACTTTAGCAATATTAGTTTTTCCAATCCATAAGCATGTTATATGTTGTAAGTTTTTATTTAATATCTTTCTGCAATATGTAATAGCTTTTAGAATTTAAGTTTTATAAATACTTTTTAAAATTTATTTTTGAGTAGTTTATGTTTTTCCCGAGATTATAAGTGAATGGCTTTTTAATTTTACTTTCTTATCACTTGCTGGTAAAAATAGAAATGTGGTTAAAATTTGTACATTGACCTGATTCCTGTGACTTTGCTAAATTCACTTTCCAGTTCCTGTAGTTATTTGGTGGTGGTGGTGGTGGAGGAATATGTTTCTTAAGATGTTTTATGTATATAATCGTGTCATCTGCAAAAAAGACACCTTTGCTCTTTTGTTTTTAACTGGTACACTTCTTTATTTCTCACGTTGTTTCCTGCGAGGACCCCAGTGCGCCGTTGAATGGAGGGGGAAGAGGGGCACTTTCTCCTGGACCCAGCAGCGTTCCATCGTTGTCCACTGACATGCCAGGAACTGCTGGTGTTTGTAATGCTCAGCACCAGGCTGATGAAATTCCTCTTCCTGGCTTGTTTTCAGAATTTTTTTCATGAATGGGTGTGAAATATTGTCAAAAATGTTTTTGTATCATTTGAGATGCTATTGTTTTCTCTTTGATTCTGTTAATGTGATGAATTATAAGTATTGATTTTATAACGTGAAACCCATCTTGCAATCCTGGCATAAGCTCCATTTATAAATGACATTTATCCTTTTCATATAACACCGAATTAGTGTTTTAGCAAACAATTGAGGACTTTATATATATTCATGCAGGGTATTGGTCAGTAATTTTTTTTTCTTATAATATCTTTGTCAGGTTTTGGTATCAGGGTTATGCTGATTCTAGTTTTTTCCTTAAAACTTGGATCGAATTTATGAGTAAAGCCATCTATATCTAGGGTTTTCTTTGTTGTGAGTGTTTTAATTATGAATTCAATTTTGAAAATACATATTGAGCTATTTGAATTTTTCTGTTTCTTCCTGTATAATTTTGATAAGATATACTTTTCAAGGAATTTGTCCATTTGCTCTAAGCTGTTGAATTTATAGGTAAAAAATCATTAATGTTTTTGTCTTCTTGGGAAATTGAATCCCTTTTCATTAGGTAATAGCCCTTTATCACTGGTGTAAAATTGTCTGGTCAACTTTAATTTTAATAAAGCTACTTCAGCTTCCTTTTAAATAGTGTCTGCATGGCATATCTTTGTTCATCCTTTTATTTTTAACCAATCTGTGCTTTCACATTAAGAGTGGTGTTTCTGTAGGTTGCCTATAGTTGGGTCTTGCTTTTTATCTAATCTGACAATCTATGTTCGATTTAGTGTGGTTTATATTTAATGTGATTATTGATATGGTTGAATTAATATCTACCATCGAAACAGCTGTTTTCCATTTGTTCCATTTGTGCTTTATTTTCCCCCTTTTTTGATCAATTGAAAATATTTAATGACTTAATGTTATTTCCACTATTGAATTACCATGTATACCTCTTTTGAAAAAAATGCAGTAGTTTCCTTAATATTTACCACATACATCCTATTTAATCAAAGTCTACTTTTAAATAATACTCTGTTCCAGGTCTAGTGTAAGGACAGTAATATACCCCTTACTTCCCCCTCCCACTCTTGTTCTATTGTTGCTGACATTTACTCATACATATGCTATAAATATACAATACTGCTATTTTGCTTTAGATAGGTATCTTTCAAACCAATTAAAAATAATAAAAAAAGAATTTTAAACACTGTTTACTCTTCGTTATTCCTGTCCAGTGCCCTTACTTTCCTGGTGTAGATTCAGATTTCAGTCTGCTGTTATATTCCTTCTGCCTGAAGGTATTTGTTTTAACATGACTTATAGTGTGGGTCTACCGGCAGTGAATCACTTATAGTGTGGGTCACCGGCAGATTTGTTTTTTGTTTTTGTTTTTGGGTCTTTATTTCTACTTCCTTTTGGAAGATATTTTTGCTGGGTATGGAATTCTGACTTGACAGGTATTTGTTATTACTCAGCAACAGAGATATCAATTCATTATCCTCTGCCTTGCATAGTTTCTCATGAGAAGTCTATTGTAATTTGTATTGTTAATTATGATTCCTCTCCATGGAATGTGTTATCTCTCCACCGCCTTCATCATTTCCTCTTTGTCTCTGGTTTTCAGGGTGTGAATATTATGTGCCTCTGGTGTGAGGGTCCTTTTGGAGGGGAACATTTATTCTGCTTGATGTTCTTCTAGTGTCTTGGAACTGTTGCTTTGTATCTCATTTTATTTTTGAAAATCCTGTGTGTTATCTCCTCCTATCTTTCCTCTCTGGAATGACAGTTACACGTAGGTTAGATCTTTTGGTTTTGTCCCATGTCTCTTAGATGCTCAGTTGTCTTTTTCCTTCCACACTTCATCCATCCCTTCTACTCAGTAACCAATGCCAGAACTGTTATAAACCCAGGTATATAGGTGATGGTCTGACAAGACATTTTGTTATTGTTGTCTCCTTTTAATTCTCCAAATCCTGTGTGTGTATCCCTTTAAATGATTTTTTCCTGCCATTTTAATCACCTTGAAAGGGACTGGAAGGAAATGCGTGTGTGCAATCTGCCACCTTTACCTGGAAATGAAGTTTGAATTTTATTATTTAAATTAATCTTAAGTGGTTAAACAAGACTAACTTAAGTGGAGATAAGGGCTAAATTTTCTATTATTTTAGAAATTAATTAGTCTATTATATCTTACTTTCTCGTTTTAATGGACTTTTGTATTGTCAGAAACAGAAAAAAATCACAATAATAATAGCTACATTTATTACATACTTATCATGTGCCAGTGTTGTAAATGCTGCTCTGTATTACCTAATTTAATTCTCACAACAACTTTACAGTGTAAACACGCTCATTATCCTTGTTGTTATAATGAGCATAAACTCTGGGCCAGAGGGATGACGTCATTTGTCCAATGATGCAGAAAGAGAAGGTGACAGACTTGGCTTCTTACCTACTGTGTTCTAACTGCCTCCAACCAATGGGAAGATAGTGGATTCTAGGTGATTTCTTTGCTATCCTTCATGTATTACTGTTAACCTCTCCGAGACTCTTAATGTATTAATCAGCAAACACATATTTAATGCCTGTTATGTGCCCAAAATTATTATGTTTACAAACACAGTAAACAAATAATTGTATGGCAGGCACTTTCTCTCTCTTCCAAAGAGAAGCACCCCCCACCCCCCAAAAAAAATCTGAAAATAAGTTTTATGGAATAGGATGATATCACCATTCAGAAAAAAGGAAGCTTGATTCGATCTGGGTGCTCAGAAACCGTGGAAAACACATAAAAAATAATGATGTTATTCAAGAGTTTGGGTAGCTTCTGGATTACCCATGCTGCTTTTCACCTCTTCCATACCTCTTTTTTTTTTTTTTTTTTTGCATCCTAATTCTTAGCTATTGTACTGCTTATACATATTTCTCCCACAGAGCAAAGTAAGAGGATTATTTATACCATACGCTCAAAAGATCTGTTCAGAGATTTCAGGAGGTGAGGCCATTTGGGGCCTAAAGCATCTTGACCCAGTGGGGAAACCTACGACAGAGGTGTGTGCATGCTCCCTCTGTTTCTCTCTCTCGCTTTAGGAATTGTGAGTGACATTGTGTGGGTATAAGAGTGTGTGGGAAGAGGGGAGATGGGATGGGGGCTTCCCACTTTTAAAGAGTTGTCCTCTACCAAGGATTTACCGGCATGCTCACAGGGGAACATAGGCCGGCCCTGTCAGCTGAGGATGAGACAATGGGATGTGACTCAGTAACGAGTTCTCATTTGTCAGGTGTCAGCTTGCTGATAATGGTCTAAGGATAAGGTGTTGAGTAATTCTTATAAAAATTGGAAATAACCATACCATTTCCACTGTGGTTTCTCTTACAGTTTCATAGCTGTTTTAATTCCACCCAATTGTACGAGGAGCCTGAAATACATAGTATCATTTCTGTTTTATAGATGAGTAAGTACATCCTGAGAAGTGAGATGGCCATGTCCAAGGTCACACAGCTACCGTATTTGACTTCAGACTTGAACCCAAGTCCTCACTCTGGACTTATCTTTTTCCCCCATCCCCCGTGAAACTAAGCCGCCTGTTTGTTGTACAGAATCCATTTCTGTTGACTATTAAGTGTGTTTGCCCACATGCTAGACTTGTAAGAATTTGCATCTATAAGATAATTTACTAATCGGTCACAGTGACTAAAAGAGGCAGCCTGTTTTTTAAATTAAGCCTTTTGTCCCCTTTTGGTCCAACAGGAAGCGAAGTTGGTCACAGGGATGCACCACCTCTCCTGATGTCAGTGAGGCAGCATCCACGCTCTGGGTTAGAAGACTCGAGTCTTCCAGACGCTGGGTGTCCAGAGGAGGCCGGGGTTCTCCTGGGGAAGCTCAAGGTTGTGCCTGTTTCAACCAACCCCTCCCGGAGGGTCCGACGCCACTCAGCAGGAGGAATGGACCCACAGCGGGGTTGGGGGGTTGGGTGGGAGGACGGGGAGGGAGGGGGGGGACTGGAAGGCGTGGCCTTGCCAGCAGGTGAGCTATTGACTTCCTTTTCATCTCATTTACACTCCAGGTGCTGCCTGGGCTCCGCGCTGCTGACTCTGAGGCCTGCGCTCATTGTCTTCCTTGTGAATGGAGAGAAGGGGAAACAGTGCTCCCCTGTAGCTGCAGAGGAAACCCGCCCAACGTGGATCTCTTTCTCCATCATGAATGACACCAGTCTCTGCAGTCCTCCAGAGGCGTCCTTGCGTGGCGGCTTCCTGTGTGTGTGGGATGGCGTCACCCTTTATGAGTTTCCAGGTGACACTCTGTTTCAGGAAGAATTCTCTCCAGAAACCACTTTTAAAATTATTATCAAATTCCTTAATGAAGAATCAGAAGCCAAACTGGCTAGGCTAAGCGTGCAGCCAGGCAGCTGCACGAGCTGATCCGGTCCCTCCCGCATCCACACCGACCGAGAGGATCCATGAGAGAGCTCGGTGTCTACCCCAAGCCACCCAGGGGGAGGGCAGCAGCCACGCCAGGGTCTCCCACGCATCCTGAGCCGGTCCGGTGCATTTCGAAGTATATGAGCCTGTGATGCTTGCCCACAGCCATGCCCTCTGGTGAGAGAGCATGATGGTACCAGTGAACATGCCGCTGGGCTACACTCTCTCAATAGCGGCAATAGTTTGAAACAAGGGTTTGAATAGATCATGCACCTTGTCCAAGGTCACCCGCTACTAAATGGCAAGGTAGGACTTGAGCCTAGTTGTCGGCCCCCAACCATCTCTTCATTGTTGCTGCTGAGATCATGGCTTCCTTGTTGGATCTGGAAAATGGGGGCCCAAGAGAACTCTTAAATATGAAATTACACCTCTTCGCCTTCCTGAGAGTCTTATTTAAAAAAGAATCTGGAGGAAGGTTTCATGAATATATCTATCTAGCATTTGTGTACAATATGTACATTTACAAAATGCATTACAGTGTAATAGAATAGAAAGGTTTTTCTTTGGGCATATAATTGTCTTCTCTTTCATATTCATTTATGCCTTTGATTTATATTGTAGTATGTTTTCGACGTGGTCTTCTGAGATCATGTACAATGGTAACAGATTTTAAATAAGATTAATAAAAGATTACTTCGTATCACTCCCAGGGAAAACGGTCGGGGGCCACCCAGTCTCCGTGTTCCATAAACATGATGCCGAAGAGCAGATGGGCCCCAGAACACGGTCTGTGCGCCCGCTGCTCGTTCCTGGTGCAGTAAAACCACAGCCAGTTCCTGTGGCTCCTGCACATCGGGGTGCCCACCTGCTGCCCTTCAGCTGGTCACTCGTCAGCACCCGGGATAAGGACCTGCCGTGAGCATCAGCCTCACTCCGCCCTTCCCTCTTTGTTCCACAAGCCACGCCCTTCACGGAACTTTCTCAGGGATCATTCCCTTTGCCTAGAAATCTCTCCCCCGAGGGTCACACAACTGCCGCCCTCCCCACCTTCAGGCCTGAGATCCGGGGGCGCCTTCTCCAGGAGGCCTGTCTGACCACAGGTCCCAAAGCCCCGGTCAGTGGCGTGTCCTGGCATCCTCCCTCTTTTTCTTGAGCGGGTAGTGCTCTGTGTTAGGAAACCTGGAGTCCCAGGGGTTGGTGAGAATACATTAAAAATATATTGGTAAGCTTAGATTTTGTCACTGTTAAATCCCATCTGCCGTGAAGTTAGTTAACGAAGGAATCTCCTTAGTGTAAAGTGATCTGAAGGAGGACAGCACACTCCCTGTCTAAGGAGTCAGATCATCACTGTGGAGGGCCTGCAAACACGGGGCCGGGCAAAGGCCTCTCTCTGGTCACCTTCAGGTCCTAAGGACCTTGTGTGTGTGATCAGTAGATCATACAGTCGTGTGTCGCCCAATGGCAGGGATGTGTTCTGAGAACGTCCCCGCGTGGCTAAATTGAGCACACTCCCTCATGACCCCCAGTGGACAGAGGGCATGCAGAGACATAGCGCATTAGCCACGGAGCATGGGGGTTATTTTTATTGCCGCAGAGCCGGTCCTATCCTGACTACTTCAAGGACTTTCCTCAGGAACGTGCCCTGCTAACGCCTTAGAACTTGAATTTACCTCCGGCCTGGCAGAGTGGAGAGAAGCCAGTTCTTTGCCACCAAAGTGTCTGGCGTTATCTGTCTGTGCTCCGCTAAGTTGGTAGACTCAGCGGGAGGGAGAGTGAAAGAGAAGTGATGGCTGTTGACCTCCTCATGAGGCCCCGTGCCGGAGGCTGTGGATGCTGCCAGCCTTTGGGCGGGGTTGGCTTTTACATCACAGACGAAGCCGAGCTCAGGAGCGGGTGAACGGCGTGTCTGAGAACCGCCTGGCCAGCGGACGTCGGAGCGGCACCAGGACCCACGTTCCTGTCACGTGGAGACCCAGGTCCCCTCCCTGTGGTGTAAACAGACAGGTGATGAGCTTTTAATCCCTCAGAGCCCGCTGCATGTCCCTCCTAACCGTGCTCTCTTCACACAAACGTTCGTTGGATCCCTTCTGTTCAAAGCTACTCTCCTTAGAATTATTTTGTTCATTTCTCCCAGATTTGTTTTTACTGAGCCTTGGCACCCAAGGCGCTACAAATTCACGTTTGTTTAAACTCCAGCCGAACACGCTTGTGTTTCAGTCAGGAGATTGTCGCCAAGATATCTGGAAATGCCTCCTCCATGGCTGCAGGCTTTTTTTTTTTTTTTTTTTTTTTTTAAGTGAGCCTCGCCCTTTATGGCAAGGACTTTGCAGGGGTCCTCAAACTTTTTAAACAGGGGGCCAGTTCACTGTCCCTCAGACCGTTGGAGGGCCGGACTATAGTTTAAAAAAAACTATGAACACATTCCTATGCACACTGCACATACCTTATTTTGAAGTAAAAAACCAAAACGGCACAAACACCCGCATGTGGCCCGCGGGCCGTCGTTGGAGGCCGCCTGCTGCAGAGGGGTGTAGAATGCCGTGGAGAGGGGGCGGTTTATGTGCAAAGGGGAGAACAAGGGCCATCTTCAAGTAACAGGCCCTTGGGTCCACGGTGCCTTTTCACTGCCATCTCTGCGGCTGTAGAACCGTACAACCCGTCGCCTTCAGGGAAGCCCGGTGTCAGCCACGGGCCCCACCAGACAGGATGAATCGCCCTGCAGGTCCGCAGCCAGCCCGGCCGTGCGGTGGGCCGGCCCCGGGCTGGTGGCGTGCAGCCACGCCCTCCACGCAGAGGCGGGCGAGGGCAGCCCCGCCTGCATCCTCTGACTCCTGGTGGGACTCGCCCAAGAGAACCGGGGTCGTTCTCAAGTGTAACAATATTAATTACCAAGTCACTTTAAAACACGTGTGATGTATGTGCGCCTTTATTCCACAGGAATGGGATAAAGATTAAATACTTAATGAATCCATTTTTCATATCAAGGGTATATTTGCCCTGCGCCTAACTCTATCTCGCTCCCTTCTGTTTCTCATGAGAAATATCGCTATCTTTATTATGTAATCAGTAATGTATCATTCCTTCTAAGCAGGATCTAATTTTAGCCGCATGATGAATGGCCCAGGCGTGTGTTCCGCTGCCCTCCGCGGAGAGGAATATACATCAGACCTGCTCAGGTGTGTGTCATTCCTTTATACCTGGGACCTCGCAGCTCCCCGCGGGGCAGCCTGGATTTTTCTGGCCGAAAGCCCCAGGTTCTGCCTCCGTTTCTGCCCCGCGTAGACGTTGTTTGGAAACGGCCCTGCGTGAGCGGTAACCAGGTGTGCGAGCTCCAGGCCGTGAGCTGGGTGGCTCTCCTGTGCCCGGGTGTATGGAAGCGGCTAGAAAATGACCAGCTGGGCTTTTGTCCTCTTCATTGACGTGCAGGATCTGCTTCTGTAGGACTCACCTCCGAGTTGCATAGCTGCTCTGCACATCTGCAGCGCCTGACGTCTCCAGGACATTTTAATCTTAAACACTAGTTTGAACTCATCTTTAATTGATCAGTAGGAGAATCAGAATGGTGCCTTATCTACATTTCAGATGTGAAAATGGAGGCTCAGAGAGATTAAACCACCTGCTCAAGTTCTGGGACATGGCCTGGTAAGGAATGAAACCTAACACCCCACACCATCCCCGTCTTTGCTTAACTTCAAATGGCACCTGTATACGATGGAAGACACTGTTCGAAGTGTTGGGTTTTGCAACAATTATATATATATGTGTGTGTGTGTGTGTGTGTGTGTGTGTGTGTGTGTAATTGATAACAACCTCTATTGTCCACTTTCCCTTCCTGTCTAACTTCTTCACTTCACACACACACACACACACACACACACACACACACACACAAAAGCCTACTATGCAAAGTGTCCCTTTGGGAGTTCGACCTACTGGGAGTTCGATCGCTCACTATGATGTGTACTGACCACCAGGGGTTGGTGTGGAACGAGGGAAGACCCCGGCTGACAGCCGGCAGCCGGGGAAGGGAGGCCCCGGCCAACAGCTGGCAGCCGCTAAGGACCATACCGGTGCACGAATTTCATGCACTGGGCCTCTAGTACATATATATGTTACGAAGCTCTGAAATTCTTTGTGCAACTATTGTTTTGTGTGTGCAACTATTATGCTTGTTGATTTTAAGATGTTCTTTTTTCTTGCATTTGTATCTCTGAAACTGTGATACATCTTGTAATCAATGGGGTATCATAAACTAATTGGCAGTGTTTATTTGTTTTTCTTAGTGGTTACAGCAGGTTGATTCTTAAAATGTGCCGAATCCTTGCCCCTCTCGGTATGCATGCTCTGTGCAATGTCACTTTACAACTCCTCCCATCCAGTGGTCAAGTCCATTTCTCCCTGCCTTGACAATGGCCACATCTGTATTTATTGCTGTAGAGGATGCTGTGGGTGCCCAACCCGCTCCCTTTGCCCTGACCGCTTCGGCCTGCCTGGCTTCTGAGTGCACCTGCACTTCTCTGCCTGAGGGCTGTCTCTGGCTGCCAGAGCCCGCTCTGCCTGATGTGATGGCTTAAAAACACGTTTGCAGATACTTTGACATTCCTCCCTCCTCCCTCTTGAATGTAAGCCAGACTTCATGACTTGACTTGCTTCTGTCACCCGGGACGTGGTGGAAACGACAATGGGACTTCCACAACTGGGACATGAGAGGCACCGTGGCCTGCTGTCTCTCAGCCCACTCTCTTTGGGGGCAAGCCATATGCCTCAGAGGACACTCCAGTGGTCACGTGGAGCGGGAGGTCTGCCTGGGAAGAAACTGAGGCCTCCAGCCAAAGCCTGCATTGACGGGCCAGCCACGCGAGTGAGCCATCCTAGAAGTAGATCTTTCAGCTTCAGTCTTTAGATAACAAAAGCCCTGCCAATTCTTAACTGTAACCTTATGAGGAACCCTAAGCCAGAACCAAGTAGCTAAGCTATTTCAAAATCCCTGACCCTTACAGGCAATATGAGATAATAAATATTGTATTAAGCCATGAAGTTTTGGGATAATTTATTGCACGTCAGTGTATAAATAAACCATCCCCGTGGCAGGCTGGAAACGTTGGCGGATTACCTTTTGGAAGCATCCCTTAACCCATGACACGCAGGAGCTTGTATAAATGCCACAGCTTCCTCGGTTACCCCCCCCCCCCCCGCCTACTCCCTCCCACCCCCCCCCACCCCCCCCCCCCCCGTGGCAGCGCCGAACTCCTAGGGTTTCCCCAGGGGCATGAAGTTCCAGGTTCTCAGAATAGCACCTGGGTTGATAACGCCCTATCGCCCCTCCCTTCCCTGTCTCACTTCCTCACTTCCCTGTTGGTGTTTCCTCCCATATTAGTTGCTCCCAAATCCCTGTCTCAGAATCTCCTTTTTAAGGGGAGTGGGGGATGAGAACCAGGTCAGTACCATGCAGTCATTTGCCAGGTCTTGTGCATTACTCATCAAATTTTCTTTCCAACCCAAGCTGATGAAAAGCAATGCAAAACAACAACACTCCCACTTTGCACTTAGGTACGTATGGATGAAAACACATCCTCCTCCCCGGTTTTTGACACAGTTTCAAATTTGAAAGCGATATATATATATATATATATATATATATATATATATATAGAGAGAGAGAGAGAGAGAGAGAGAGAGAGAGATAATATACTGTGTGTGTATACACACACACACTGAGTGGCCAGATTATTATGATCTCTGAATGCATAATAATATATTAATAATCTAATAATAAATATATATATTAGAGGCCTGGTGCATGAATTCATGCATGGGTGCGGTCCAGCCAGCCTGGCCAGGGGGAAGGGACATGGCGGTTGGCCAGCCTGCCTGCTGGTCGAACTCCTGGTCAAGGGGACAATTTGCTTATTAGCCTTTTATTATATAGGATATACACTGAGTGGCCAGATTATTATGCGTTCAGAGATCATCATAATCTGGCTACTCCGTGTATATTCTCTAGTGCCAGCAGTAAAGAGGATACTGGAAGGTACAGTGGTAACGGGGAGGTGAAATGAAAACGCTCACGTGGAGTCAGGAGGGGAGGGAGAGGCTGTAGCATCTGGAGTTCTGAAGTTCTGTGGGGACAGTTCTGTGGGCCTGAGCCCACAAGTGCCAGGGGCTAGAACCAGGCTGCTGCGTAAAGCCAGGGGCGTGCCGTCCTTCTCCACCGTCCCTGAACCCGGCTCCACAGACACCATCCACTGGCCTAGGGGGATGCAAGACAGCTTGTCGTTTTCCTGGCCGTGATAGTAACAGAAATCACAAATAAATAAGTTCTGAAACCGGTTTGGCTCAGTGGATAGAGCGTCGGCCTGCAGACTGAAGGGTCCCGGGTTCGATTCCGGTCAAGGGCATGTACCTTTGTTGCGGGCACATCCCCAGTGGGGGGTGTGCAGGAGGCGGCTGATCGATGTTTCTAACTCTCTATCTCTCTTCCTTCCTCTCTGTAAAAAATCAATAGAATATATTTTTAAAATAAATAAATAAAAACAAATAAATAAGTAAATGCATGAGTCTGTGCCCAAAATGGTAGAAGGCCTGAGTTTCTATTACTCATGTGCCATGGGAACCCACAACTAAGAAATGAACCTGAAGTCTTGCCCAGAATTGGTCAAGCTAAAATACTCTCACAGGGACGCACTAGAGCGGCGGTCGCCAACCTTTCGGACCTCACGGACCACCGGTTGCCGACCGCTGCTCTAAAGCGTGTGAAGCTTCTGTAGACTCCCCTTTCTCTCTCATCTTCATAAAGAAGAGTTAGCATGGAGGAAAGAGAAACAGAAAGAAAAAGAAAAACAGGGCACCAGTAGATGAAACAAATGGGAGAATTTTCATCTCAAGAACTGGAAATAACTGCACAATCTAAAAAAGACTTTAAAGTAAAGTGTTCTAAAACATTTCAACACACAGAGACAGTAACAGTAATCACAAAGCAAATAACACAATTATCTGAAAACAGAGTTGAGGGAAAATCTAAGAATGAAAAGTAGAGTAATAGAAACGAAAACCAAATGGAAAAGTTAGACTAGAAAGTAGATACTGATGATGGGACACTATGTGAATTGGAAGACAGATCTGAGGAAATCGCCTTGAATATAACACCAAAGAATAAAGAGATAGACTATATAAAACTGATCATGACAAGGTCCTACATATGTTTACTAAGAGTTCCAAATGGAAAAAAAATAGAGGCAAAGAGATTATAGTCAGGAATTTTTATTATCTAACACATGTGTCTTCCAACTGAAGCACACCAGGTTCCATGTTGCTAAATTAAAGGCAAGCCCAGTTTTCATCACGGTAGTTCAACTTCAGAGTCTCCACCTTAAAAACTGCCCGAGAGGAAAACAACAAAATTACCTACAAATGGACGACAATTAGACGGAGAAGCATACTTCCCCAAAGCAGCAATCGCCGGCAGAATATGGCGCTTATGTTCCACGTGTAGTTATAAATGCCTGGGAATGATGCATTTAAATTTCTGAGGTAAAATCTATTGCTCCGGAGTGAAAAAGTCCGTTTCAGATATCAAAAGGCTGTTTTGGCCAGTAGCACATGAAGATTCGCCTCATGTGAAAAAAGGGGAAATACGTGTTCCATGTGAAGCACACAGTACAGCACATGGCCCATAGTGAAAGCACTCAGCAATGAAACTGGGATTATTATGGGCTAAAATATGTAAACCCAGGGCCATGCATGAGGTAACCCGGTTCTCTTCCATCCACATGGCCAGCCCGTGACGGAATTGCATTTTTCTGCCTTCTAGAAGATGTGTAGCCACCATGTCATTTGTATTCACCCATAAAATGCAAGCCTAGCGACCTCTGTCTTTTCCTACAGAATGTATAAGACCTGCTGAGGATTCTCCACTTCCCAGTCCCCGACACGGGGGCTGCTGAGGCAGAGGTTGAGAGGGAGCCACTGTCAGCCTGGGCTTCTGAATGACCAGGCTGAGCAGAGCTCCCCTGCATCCCAAGTGGACACACAGAATGAGCAAGAAACACACTTTTGCTCTGTTAAGACCCCTGAGATTTCACAGTTGTTTGTTCCTGCAGCAAAACCTACCCCATCCTGACTAATAGTGTGCATTGAAAGTCAAGATAATTTTTCCTTGAAGGGGAAAAAAAAACACGACCTAAAGCCAGGCCTTAGAACTCACTGGGTCTTACTTACAAATACTTCTGTGCAACCTGCTTATGTGTTTTTCCATCTCCCAGAATGTTAGAAGCAAAATGCTCGAAGAGATGCCAGCAGAGGTAGGTACTGATCCTGGCGAGAAGGAAAAGGTGGGCACTGACCCCCGCGGACTGACTGTAAAAAGAAAAGTTGGGAAAATCATGAAAAAAGCAGACAAGGAACTGGAAAGGCATGATGATGGGCGGCCACTTTGGCGGGAGAGTTGATGATGCTCACTGAATACATCCCTGCACTGAGCCAGGCCCTTTCAGTGTACTCCAGTTTCGTTGCATTTTCATCTGGCATATTCGTTTTATTTGGGGTTATTATTGGCTAAAATATGTAAACCCAGGGCCATGCATGCGTTTGGGTTTCCAGACTCATGGTCCCTTTATCCCGGCGCTTAGCGGAGGCCAGTCCTTCCAGGATGCGGGCATCGCGCTCCTCACTGGGCTCTGCTCACCTGCTCTGGACACCACGGTTCCCCGCATCCCCCTCTAAAGGTTCCCCTGGAAATCAGATGTTCGTCTTTACTTTGGGATGAGCATTCCGCAGGCAAATGAACATTTAGGTTTTGACTGCACACTTTTTAAAAAAATATATATTTTATTGATTTTTTACAGAGAGGAAGGGAGAGGGATAGAGAGTTAGAAACATCGATGGGAGAGAAACATCTATCAGCTGCCTCCTACTGGGGATGTGCCCGCAACCAAGGTACATGCCCTTGACCGGAATCGAACCTGGGACCTTTCAGTCTGCAGGCCGACGCTCTATCCACTGAGCCACACCGGTTAGGGCTGACTGCACACTTCTCAGTGCTTACTATCTCCCAAGCATCGTGCTGAACCTTTGAAATATGTGGCACGTCCCTCGCCCCTCCCAGCCTCTCTCCAAGGCAGCCAGTTTTATGCCATCCCGATGGATGGGAACATAGCATCCCTCAGAGACGTGGACCCACCCAGGGCTTCGGGGCCATACAGCAGCAGCGGCAGCGGCGAACCCAGTCTGCGTGGTTCCCAGACTCGCGTGCATGAGCAGAATGCCATGGGCTGACCCTCACGGAGGCTAAATTCTGTTTCAGGAAAGTCTGCTTAGAAAGGCTGGGAACCATGTGTGGCATTTTGGAAAATTTTCTATCAAAAAAAAAAAGATTCAATTTTACCACGTGCTGGTGCTTCAAAGGGCGTAAGTGTGGGTTATCAGGGGAAGCGCATGTGGGAAGCAGCTCTCTCTCATCCCTCGATCACTGAGACAGTCTTGAATTTCAATGATCTTATAAATGCAACATGAGTGATAAATTATAACTTTATTAAAGCTCTTTCATTTAGAATAAGGAATCTATTCTTTGACCATGTAACTTTTTTTTTTTTACTGCCTCTTGCAAACAAATGTTTGCTGGCCATCCACGAGTCACTTCCTCGTCCTTTACAAGGTGAGGGAGAAAGGACCAGAGGTGGGTGGGGGGGGCTGGCGGGAAGGTGAAGCCGGCCGCCACTGGCCAAATGGTTGCCAGAGAGGCCGGGTTGCCACTTATTTCATCTCCCTAGTTGTTTCCTTATGGGACGGACCGCTGCCGAGGGTCTTCGCCGCGAATGAAAGAGCGAGGACAAGGAAGGTGGGGACCCGGAGACGGTCCCTTCCTCCGGCGCTTGGCGGAGGCCAGTCCTTCAGGATGAGCAGGCTCTGCTCACCTGCTCTGGACACCACGGTTCCCCGCATCCCCCTCTCCAGGTTCCCCTGGAAATTGGATGTTTGTCTTTACTTTGGGATGAGCATTCCGCAGGCAAATGAACACCTGGGTCCTAGAACTGGAGCCCTGCTCCGGAGTAGTGGCGATGGCCATCTCGGTTCTCCGGGGGGGCCGTGGAGGACACAGGCTCCCTGTCCCCCAGCTGGGCTCTCGGCCCGCCACGGCGGGTGCAGCGCGCTCGCACCCCTTCCCAGCGGTTCAGATATGCCAGGAGGGGGTGGGGGGCCAATGCCTACTATCAGGCTACTTCTGACAATTCCTAATGTAATCCATACACTACACATACATTCTAGTTACACAATTTATGAGGTATAACGAGGGGAGAGAAGTGGGGCTGGGTTATAATTGTGACTGATGTGAAACAGACATGTAGAATGAATGGCCTTACAACGTTTTCTTTGAAGTTGGTTAAAAGCAGTAAAGTGATATTCGCCGTAAGTGAAACCTGCTGTTCCAGATATCCACGGGCTTGGGGGACGTTTTTCCTTTGGACCCTATTTCTTGAATTTTAATTCGCCACGCGGAGATTTTGAACACGTTTCTCTCGCTGTGCGGTGGGAGAGAGCGGGACACACCGTGGAGCACCTACGACGTGCCCATCCTGTGTCCAGCGCGTGGCCTCATGGAACTCCAGTGCGTGCAGCGCCCAGAGCCCACGGAGTGTTTTCAGTTGAGTTTCTTGGAAAGCCAGAAGGAAACAATGAATATAATGACACGATAACATATTAATTAGTTCCCATAATAAAATTAAAATCACGATAATGAACATAACAAGGAATCCAATCTGGACTGTATTTGCCCTTTGCTGTTTTTTTTATGGAAAAAGGGCCCACGAGGCAGAGGGCTGAGGGCCCTGGT
Source organism: Cnephaeus nilssonii (assembly GCF_951640355.1). Taxonomy (NCBI): domain Eukaryota; kingdom Metazoa; phylum Chordata; class Mammalia; order Chiroptera; family Vespertilionidae; genus Cnephaeus; species Cnephaeus nilssonii. The sequence goes on from NC_137091.1 coordinate 3,150,273, forward strand.
TGATAGACACGATCTCACCGATTCTCCTGAGCGAAAGGCGGGAAGGCGCGGGGAGAGGGATGCTTCAGAGACTTGAGGAATCTTCCCGAGGTCCTGCAGCTAGGACGAGGGAGAGCCGGGTCTTAAGGAGATTGCCTGGCTCCTCCCACGGGAGAAGAGCTCACTGTACAGGCAGTTCTACACGGGAGCACCGGCCTGAGGCCTGAAGAACGCCGTCTGTACATTTGTTACCAAAGAAATGAATGGGACGTCCATTCTGAGGTGGCCAGGTGTTCACCCAAAGAATGTAGGAAGATGTCTAGAAATATACGCCACTCAGATGCCCCCAAGCCGACCTGCTACAAGGTCAGGATTGTCTTTAACAGTCACATAACCCAGGCCTCATCCTTGGAGCCATCGTCTTCCCTCTCTTCCTCCTGGGGTCTCTGTGTTCCCCTAACCAGCCCTGGTTAACACTGACAGTCCCCACTAATAACCTCTCACGGGTTATGAAAGTCACTTTTGGGGCAGGTTGCCACAACTTTCTCCTCCCGGGGATGCAGGCCCCCCCGCCCCCTCTGTTCCCCAAAGCACAGCTGGGACTTCCCACCAGGTTTTCCTGACGTCTTGGGGGGTATCCTCACACAAAGGGAAACCTGTGACTGATACCAGGGCGGACCAAGTGTCTCCATCAGCCAAGACTAAGGGGCCCCAGCCGGGAATTGGTCTTTTTTCTCATCAACAATGTTACTTGAGGACCTGCTGTATAATAAATACCATTGAACTGTATACTTAAAAAGCACAAATTTTCTCATGTGAATTCTATCTCAGTAAAAACTAATCTATAATGACAGACTGAGCAATGGTTGCCTCAGAGTCGGGGTGTGGAGGGGGATGGGCAGAAAAAATAAGAAGGAATTTTCTGGCATGATAGAAATGTTTCCAGTTTGTTAGGGGTGGGAATTGTATGGCAGTATGGGTTTCTCAAAACTCATCTGACTATAACAAATAAGACCTGTGCACTTCACAGGTAAGTTTTGTCTCAACAACAACAAAAAATAAAAGGACAAAAAAAAAAGTCTTAGCAAAATTGGAATTGAATGCTTAATTTAGGTATGATAATTTTATCATATATAGGGTATCCCCCAAAAATGCATACACACTTTAACTGCTGAGATAGCTCCCTTTTGAAAATGAAATTATTTTAATAAGCACTGCCTTTATAATTATTCAAAGTGTGTGTATACATTTTGGGGACACCCTATATATGATCTCAAACCAATAGTCAATCCCTTGCTCACTCCTGAACCCGCTAGAATCATGTCATTGCAGTTGGAACTAAGACCAACATGCCCTGCTAGGGGTGATATGTGTTCACAAGGTCCTGCAGTGCTTGCCAGTGTAATTAGTGAAAGTAAGAAATGAGTCTTTCCTAGGAAAGAGGTGGCAAAAATACTGTTATCTACGTTATTGAAATTGTCCACCTGGACAACTGAAGAAACACTGAGAATTGTTAGAACAAAGAGGGCTTACCATCCTAATTGTAAAACCAATAGCTTTCCCATCTATAATAATAAAAGCGTAATATGCTAATTAGACCACACAGCCGAAGGACCTTCTGGTCGAAGCCAGGGCTGCGAGGGCTGAGCCCCTTGCATGAATTTTGTGCATCAGGCTGCTAATATAAGAATAAACAAGTAAATACTATTTAGAAAATAGAATGGTTAAAACAATTCCACTTAAAAAATTACCAAACACACAAAATGCCTAAGACCAATATAAAGGAAGTTATTGCCTGCCAGCATGGCTCAGTGGTTGAGCATCGACCTATGAACCAGGAGGTCAAGGTTCAATTCCTGGTCAGGGCACATGCCCCGGTTGCAGGCTCGATCCCCAATGTTGGGTATATAGGGGGCAGCCGATCCATGATTCTCTCTTCACTGATGTTTCTATCTCCCTCTCCCTCTCCCTTCCTTGCTGAAATCAATAAAAATATTTTTTTAAGAGAAAGATATTAAACTCTCCCGAGGAGCACAAAAAGAACTTTAATAATTCAAGGGAACATGTCATTTCACGGATGCACTCAATATTATAAAGGTTTTTTAATGGAACTTGAAACTAAAAGATTCTAAAACGACCATGGAAGTGTAAATGTGCAGGCATGGTCAGAGAAAGGAGGAGGAGGTGGGTGAACTGCCTTCTCCCAGGTGTAAGAATCCATTAATTAAAGTTAGTGCAGAACTGAACCAGGAAGAGGGAGGCGTCCGTGGAGCAAAACAAAAACCAAGCGTCGCTATGGATTGGGACAAAGTAAAGGTCACATTGGAATAATCGAAGGAAGACTGGCTTGTGCACCAAATAGCATTGGCAGTTGCCTGAAGTTAGTTCCTGAGGAAGCCATGTTGGTCGCCTGCAGCCCAGTCCCTTCTATCCTGCCGGGTAACAGCCCCCGCCCAGAGAAGAGCGGCTTCTCCAGGGCACCAGCAGCCAGGCTCCCAGAGGGATTTCAGCTCAGCAGGGTCACGTTCAGCATTGAATAACCCCTGCGTCAGGAGGGTTCTTTCTCTCTTGTTCCCATTTCCCTTTGGTTCAGAGATTCCAGTGGATTCTACCCACTGGTGCTCCTGGTGAGGCCTGGATCCTGAGCTACCCTGTGGCAGGGAAAGGGCTGGGTCTGAGTCATGCAAAATACCTGGAATGCATTTGTTATGGCACAGAGCTATTCTGTGACCAGAAGGAGGAGGAGGGACGCTAAGGGGCAACATCAGCGGACGTTCACTAACCTGTGTCAAGAGTCCTCACCAATCGATGAGAACGAGTCTTCTCAAAAGAATGTGAAGAGCCAGGAAGATCCATCCTCAATGATAATTTACTTTTCTATTTCTGCCGCATGCTTTCCAAGGTTGTTGTTGGCTAATTTGACAAATTACGCTGTAATAATTTATCACAAGACACTAATATATTATAAAGAGCTTACTCTTTTCTTAAGTAACACATAGAATATAGAGACCTTCTGATGACAAGGTTTTCATTCAAAGCAGTGTCTCTACTTGTGAGAATTTGAGGCCTGATGAGTGGGATTCAGTCCCTCGGGCAGAATGAATGCTCAGATATTTCACTGGAGTTCATACGTCTTTCTTCTTTCATCTTTGAAAAGTAAGGGAGGGCTTTGTTCTTATGGTTTTTCTTAAATAACCTATAATTTTGCAGCGATTTGATGTGCGTGTTTTTAAAGTGTATTTAGGGATCTGACCTTTACTGATTTTTTTTTTGTTTTAAATTTGGTTTGTCTCATTGAAAGAAAAAATAGATTGTTACTTTTATATGTTTTACATACATTTTTATAATTGTGCATTTTTTTACCTATTAGATTTCATTTCATTGCTTTTAAAATATATATATCCTGCCGAAACCGGTTTAGCTCAGTGGATAGAGCATCGGCCTGCGGACTCAAGGGTCCCAGGTTCGATTCCGGTCAAGGGCATGTACCTTGGTTGCGGGCACATCCCCAGTAGGGGGTGTGCAAGAGGCAGCTGATCGATGTTTCTCTCTCATCGATGTTTCTAGCTTTCTATCCCTCTCTCTTCCTCTCTGTAAAAAAAAAAAAAAAAAAAAAAAAAATATATATATATATATATATATATATATATATATATATATATATATATATATATCTCCTGTATGTGTTAGAGCTGTATGAGAGGATTCATAGAAGATAAAAGTTTATTTTTTGAGAAAACAGTGCATTCCTATGAACTCAGAATCCTAAAACCCACAAAGCACAATTCTTGGGCTTTAATAAATATTGTGCTTTATTTTTATGAGAGATGGGGGTTGAGGAGAGAATGGGAAGGAAGGAAGGAAGGAAGGATGGAGGGAGAGAGATATTAAGAGAGAGAGAGAACACCCATAGCAGGGAGTTAGCTCAAGAGAACCCCTCTCCCTCCCACCCTGGTTGTATTCCATTGACCATATCTATATAATAAAAGCCCAGCAACCATTATGGGCCGAATGACCTGAACGACCGGTCAACCAGTTGCTATGATGCGCACTGACCACCAGGGGCCAGAGGCTCAATGCAGGAGGAGGGTGAGGGGGACGCAGTGAGGCCTGGAGGCACACGCTGTGGCCTAGGGATCCCAGGAACCACAAACCCAGAGCTTGCTTTCCAATAAAAAAATAAATTGAAAAAAACAAACAAACAAAAAAAAGCGGCCTGACACTGCCACCCTGGGAAGAACGGCTCCAGGAGGGAAAGGCCTCCCCGAGCCCGCCCGGCCCGGCTGGCGCACTGCAGGCTCGCGGGGACCCACAGGTGACGTACAGGAAGCACAGCCCCTCTGACTCCAAAGCCGGTGGCACCGACAGCTGCTGCCGGTCCAGCTCCATGGCGGATGCAGTGCTGCCTGGCCACCTCAGCTCCAACTTCCAGCTTCTGGCTTCCTGCCCGCCCCTTCGTGTACTACATGTGCTTGGGGTCATGGCCTTGGCCTCTCCGGCCAATAGCGCCGCAGCACAGCCAGAGAGTGGCGGGGCACAGCCACCAGGGCGGGCTGGGCATTGATTTGGCCGCTGACTGACGTCCATGTCCAGTTACACTGTTTACATTCGTAGGGAAGCAGGGCAGCCCGCTCCTGCCGCCGCCTCACCTTCTAGGCTAAGAAAGGCCCGCTGATCTCCATGTTTCTCCTCCCTTCCGGAATCAAAACCCCTTGGGGATGAATGATCCCAGCGATGGCCCCAACACATGCTCAGGGTCACTGTCACAGACGTTCCCAGTCATTACAGCCCGTTCCTCAGCCGCAGTGCCCTGCTCCACCCACGGCCACTCCTCACCTGTCACCCCTGAGGACCACCTTATGTTACCCTATCTGAAATGTGAGCAAGATCTCAAATGCCCCCTGGCAATAGCTCCCTTGCCCTACCTTTCTTCCTCTAAAAACCTTGCATTTAAAAAAATATATATTTCATTGACTCCGGAGAGGGAAATAGAGATAGAGACATCAATGATGATAGAGAATCATTGATCAGCTGCCTCCTGCACGTTCCAAACTGGGGATTGAAACTTCCCCCGGCCCTCTCCCTGTCCCTCCCCCAGCCAGCAGGCCTCTGGTGGTGGCGTGGCACCTAGGGAAGGAGGAGGGGGGAGGCGGGGAACCGTGAGGGGGCGGGGCGCCGAGGGCAGCATTGGCGTCTGGCGTCTGTTCCTTCCACACCCAGCCTGGCGACTGTCACCTCCTCTCCCGACCCTGCCAGGGCCTTCGGGCCCCGATCAGCCTGGCCCTGATCGTCCCTGATCACCTGCCAGGCCTAGGGACCCCACCCGTGCATGAATTTCGTGCACTGGGCCCCTAGTAAAGGTATGAACTCTACCATTTACAAACCGTGTGCTTGGAGGCATTGCTCATCATCTCCGTGCTTCAGATTCATCTTTATGAGTGGAAATTACAAGGGTATCTACCTTCTAGGGTGCTTTTATTTTATTTTTATTTTTTCCAGGGTAGTTTTGAGGGTGCAATAAATTAAAGTGTTTTAAACAGTGTCTGGACCAAAGTAAGGGCATAGTCATTTGGCTACAACCATTACAACCATAAATTTTTTTAAAATATGTTTTTATTGATTTCAGAGAGGAAGGGAGAGGGGGAGGGGCATGGAAACATTGTTGATGAGAGGGAATCATTGGTCAGCTGCCTCCTGCATGCCCCCTACTGGGCATCAAGCCTGCATGTGCCCTGGCCGGGAATCAAACCATGACCTCCTGGCTCAAAAGTGGGTGCTCAACCATTGAGCAACACCAGCCAGGTGGACCCAGAAACTTTTAAATGCATACGAGGCATCCAAGAGGAGTAGTTGTGAGAAGACAGAGAAGGTCTAAAGGCACATGTCTGGCATTTAGCAATGGCTGGAGGCTCAACCATGGAGCCACACCGGTCTGGCGCTACAGCCATAATTTTCTGCCATTTCTGGCCACAGCGGAGCCTGCCCACGGCTGTGGAGCAGAGGCTGTTCAGCGGGCTTTGCGAGGTTCAGGACCTCCTGCATGACAGAGGCAGTGAACTAGAACTGGATAAGCTTGCTTCCTTGAGCTCAAACTCTTTGGAACTAGGCGTTCCATCTGCCGTTAAATAAATGGCCACAACCATTTATCAGAAACACGAAGATTCTCAGAGCTCCCTGTAACTTCTCTGTAGCTCTTATGCCTCGGTGATTCATCCGCTGATACTTCTGTTTCCTCTCCTAATCTGTGCATCCAAGGAGGGCTATGATTTATTTACTACTAATCCCCCCGGATCCACTCCAGGCCCATCACAGAGGGGCTCCCTGAATATTTGTTGAATGAATACATGAATGAATCAGCAAATGAAGAAACAAGGGAGCAGGCGCACGACTCTCCGACCGTCTTATTTAAATACTGCGCTTCTGTCTGGTGTGAGCCGCGTGCAAGTCAGAACTGGAAGGCCCACAGGCTAGCTACCTGGATGGCAGTAAGACATGCTTCATCTCCTTGAGATCTATTAAAAGCTCATCCTTCAAAAATTCTTTCAAGCTTCTTAAGAAGAGGAAATTCCATCATCATCTGTGCTTCAGCCAACGAATCTCAAGTCTTCTCCTTTGAGAAAACATGAAATATTATACCAACGTAGATAAAAATCTTCGGGCTACTGATGTCGGTCATGCATGCATATGTACGCTTAAAGATGAAACAGGGGTGGAAGGTGGTGACCAAAAGGGAATGTGACTTAATTCGGGGGAATTAAAAGGATGAGACAGGAGCAATAAATATAGATAAATTTGCTGAACATTTTTCTAGGCCTGGAAAAAGAAAATCGCCTGATGTGTATTTGATACTTGAACAGAATATAACATCCGGAAATAGTTTGAAGGTTTGATTTGTTTTGATGCAGTAGGTGAGGTTTTTTTAGATTTTTTGTTTTTCTGAATGTGGCAGAGAGCACTATCAACTCCAGTCACAGAGGCAAGCTCTCCTGGTGTCAGCCAACGGCCTGCCATTCATGTAGCGCACCTCCGACACTCTTTTTAAAATTATTTTCTAAGAAAACATTGAGGTTCCGTTCTGTTTGAAGGACCCCTTCGTCCTGTTCCTCTTCAGTGAGACTCGGCTTGTTTCGGGCAGAGTGCAGCGCCGTGTGGGGTCCAGCTCGGCTCCTGCATGTTTCCTGCTGGTGATGGTGGTGTGAGCGCCACTCACCCCTCGGCTCAGCTCCCACCTCCAGCTCTGAGCTGGGACTCGGGGTTCTCTTCTGGACCCAGGACTGCAGAGCCAGATGAGGTCATGAGCCCACGTGGGCGGAAGAAAGGGGTCTCCCCAGGGGCCCGTTATTCACCTCCGAGCTACAGGAAAGCAGGCAACCCGCTAAGCTTCCAGGTGTGGCTCCTGGAGGCCCTGCGCCGGCTCTGGGAGCTGGGGAAGCGGCGGGAGCGCAGGGATCTCTGGCGCCTGCGCCCCAGGAGGCACTTCCGGCCGGGGTGGGCGGGGCCCCGGGCACTTCCTGCTGCCGGGCAGCTCTCTGCAGGGCGGCCGGTGGGTGCGGTGACCCTGCAGGTAGGCCAGAGCCCCGGGAGCCCCACCCCCACTCCAGCCTCACCCCCAGAGCTCCCCAGCTCCCGGGCGGTCCCGTGGCTCCCCGGCTTCTCTCCTGGCCGTTCCCCTCGTGTGTGGTCAGAAGCTGGGCGCTGTGCTCGGCGGTCCGGCAGGAGGAACTGCGACCTGTCCGCCTGAACTGGATCTTGCTCACGGCGGGCGGGCGGGCAGCGTCTGCCTCGGCCGCGGCCGTGCTGGGCCCCTGCAGCCGCACCCTTTGAGGCCGGCCCTGCATGGGGGTCTCGGCCTCCCATCTGACAAGCCCCCGGAGTCCAGACCAGCAGAAATGGCCGCACAGCCCGCCTCCAGCAGGGAATGCCAGGCCCAGGCTCGGCAGGCGGGCTTTGCCTGGGGTGGCAGGAGCCAGAGGGGCGCTCTCTCCAGGTGGACAGACCTGGGCCAGAGCCAGGAAGGGCCCAGGCCTGCCCCCCTCCCCGCCAGGCCTGCCCCCCTCCCCGCCAGGCCTGCCCCGAGCTCTCCTATCCAGCAGGTCGCCCCTTCTCTTCTTTGGGGTGAGCGAGGGAAGGCGAGAGGGACCAGAGCTGCTGAGGAGTGGAAGGTGTCTCCCAGGAACCCGGGGGCTTGGGAATAGCTGTCCACCGTCCAGGTGTTTTCACTTTGCCCTTCCTGTCCCAGAGTCCAAAATCCGCTTGGTAAACTTTGTTCAGGACTATTGGAGTCCCCAAGTGCAGGCGCCTTGGTCCTCGCAAAGGGGCCACTCCCATCCCTTTTCAGTTGCTTCTGAGTCCGGAGAGCCGCCTTTGACCTGTTCCAGAGATCCCCTTCCCCGTCCGGTCCCTCCTGCTTGTTCCTTCCCGGAGACCCTTGTCACCTCCTCCCACCTCAGCACAGGAGGTCGACGGCCCTTTCTTTCCAGAATGGCCTTTGTTATGTTGTCAGACACACCCAGTGGCGGTCACCCATGCAGAGACACTTGTCTTTCTCTCCCAAACACATGCCCTCTACCCAGCACACACGTCTCAGAGGCTCCGGCGTCTACCGAAGGCTCGGGCCGCCTGGGGTTATCCCTTGAGCACGCACTGTGGCCACACCTGTGTCCTAGGGCCCCTGGGGATGGGTCCTCCTCCCTGTGTACACTCAGTGCCTGCTGGGCAGCTCGAATGTAAGAACGGAAGTGCTGACGTGGCTGCTGATTGTGTGGCTGTGTTCTGTTGGCCATCATGCACATGAGTTCTTGACCAGGTGCGTTCGTTCATTCACTCATTCACTTCTTCATTCACTCACTCGTCTCTAGGGCCTGTGTGCTTGGCTCTGTGCTGACCCCCATGTGGCAAATAGGAGGCATTCTCCATTCCTGTCGATGTGAACTCAGTCTGGGGGAGGGGTGGGCCATGTGGCCAGGTGAGCAGGTTATGGGGCACACGGATTCGGGCCAGCACACTGCCCTTGGGTGAACGTAGGTCTTGAATGAAGGGGGAGGGAGGACCCGCCTGTGTAGAAGGCGGCCGTTTTGCCAGGGCCTGGTCTCCGGGTGGGCGGGAGAGCAGGAGGTGCGGCAGGGACTGTGGGCGGCAGGCAGGCCGGGCTGAGGAAGGCTTTGTGAGACACAGGGAGGGGTCTGAGCTTCGCTCTGAGAGCAACAGGAAGCCCGCGGAGGTTTTGAGCAGAGGCATAACGCCATCAGTTTTTTATTTTATTTTTTTAAATCAGGGAGATGATTCTGATCGAAGGGATGGGATTCATTCTTAGAAAATTTAATCCTTAAAGGGCAACAGGCACCTGGCTGCCCAGAAGCCTGGCTTTTAGCTCAGTGTTCGGAGGTTCTCGAGTGATGATGTAATTGAGCTTTTAGCCAAAAAAGATGACATCGTAGTAGCCAATAGGTCTAAAACGGAAAGAGCGCTACTTGCCTTATAATAATGCACCCCTCCCCCCAATAAACCTTTAATTCGACCTATGGATCTTTAATGCCACGCACGCAGGCTAATACTTTGAAACGGAAACCTGAGAGGTGGGCATTGCAGAACGAGCCCTCCGGTGGGTGGGTTCGGGGCAGACAGATGGAGCGGCATGAGCTGTGGACACCTGCGGGCACAGCCGTGTGCTGGTCACCTGGTCAGAACCAGAGGGAAATGAGTCCAAGGCCTTAAAAAGAAATAACGCCGGCGGCCGGGAGGAAGGGACGGGCGGGAGCATGGAATGGGCCCAGGCACAGGGCCCCCTGGTGGAAACCCCGCCTGTCGGAGGGAGAGGGGACAGAGGGGGCACGGGGTAACCGGCCTGGAGAGAGGACGCTTCGGACAACTTTAAAACCAAAGACGAGTGGAGAGGTAGGGGTTTCCCACGTCGTCCTCGGCGGTTGTTAAGAGACTGTTTTCACTGGGCAGTTCCCAACACCCAGCCTGACACCTTCTCTCCCTCAGTGACTCTCAGCGCTCGGAGGCCTTCTCACCTTCCGAGCTCCCTCGCGTGCGGGGCTGGGTGTGATATGAAAAGTGGCGGCGCAAGGGAGGCAGCGCCCAGCGGCATCGTACTTCTCACTTGGGCCTTTTCTAGTGACGATACTGAAAAACAACGTGGCGACAGTCGTTGGGAGATGTGGAAGCGCTAAATGCAGCGTGGGTCTGAGGTGGGCACTCTGCCCACTGAGCGTGGGACCCGCCACAGGACACAGGAGGCGGCAGCTGTGGGATCCGGCTCATCGGTTTGGATGTGGAAGTGGCCAGGAGTGAGATGGGAGGACCCGGGGTCCAGGTTTAACCACTTGCTGGGTGACTCCCCCTCTCCAGGCCTCAGTTTCCCCTCTAGGTGAAGTGAGCAGATAGACTCTGAAATATCGCTAGGACCCAGGGGTGCGGGGCTGTTTTAGGAATGCCATGATTCTTAAGCACCTCGCGGCCGCCTCCTCCACTAAAAATAATTAAAATACGTTATTGCTGCTCTGGCAGCATAGAAATGCAGTCCGGTCTGGATCTTGTTCGTTTTTATGCCAAAAGCTGCAGCATGAATCTCGCTTATATTCATGCTCTGAGGGCCCCAAGCCCTGTGCCCACTGCACCTCGTGGGGAAGTCTGCCCCGCGTGGGGGCGGGGTGAGCAGCCAGGAGGTGCACAGTATCACAGAGGTTAAGAGTGTGAGCTTAGCTTGAAAGGAACCTTGAATCAAACTTGCGCTCAGCCACTTGCTCGCTGTTTGGCCTCAGGCAAGTTATTTAACCTTCCTGGGCCCCGGTTTCCCCAGCGTAGAAGGAGGATCATAAATCATGGCGTGTCTGCGGGATCTTGGTGAGGGCGAGGCGAGACAGGGCCTCCATGTTCAGGCCTTACCCAGCTCAGCACCTGCTCTCGGATGGGCACCATGGTCCTCCGTGAGGGACTGCCCAGCCGCGTGCAGGGCAGCCGCCTGTCTGCCTCCCTCCCTCCCCCCCCAGCCAGGTGAGCAGGGCTCTGCCTCCTGCAGGCGTGGGGCCTCCCCCACCACAGCCCCATGGCCTTGGGCTCCTCTTGCAAAGAGCTCCAGGGACTGTCAGGCTGGAGAGCCGATTGGTGGCCATCCCCTGCCCTGGGCACCAGCTGATGAACCTTGTTCACGCCACCGTTTGGGGGGCGGGGCGGCGACAGCAGCAGTTGCACCCTCGCCTCCCATGGTGCCGAAGGCTGCAATAATTACCACATTTGGTTTCGTTTCCAAGCCTTTTTTTTTTTTTTTTTTTTTACTATGTGCAGATTATTCTAATTGAAACAACAGTACAAGATTTGAATACCTGGACCTGTTGTCTCACATTATTACTGGAGTGAAAATGTTCCATGAAATCTGTGTGTGCGCGCATGTGTGTGTGTGTGCGCGCGCGCGCATTTGTGCATGCATATTGGGTCTTGTGCTCGCCTCAAGTTTCCATAACCGCCCTTCTTTAAGATTCTGCGGGTATGGGAAGCGCACCCTGTTGAGGGTGGAGGGTTCTTTTTGCTTTTCCAAAAGGCAATCACACAGGTCAGTGGCACCCCTCGCTCACCCGCTGTGCTCGGGGCATTCATTTTAATGCCTAAATAGTAAGCGCACTTCCAGGAGCTGCACAGAGCACTGAGCGAGTGGAAGGCTCGGTTAGAGGACTGCTCAGCGAAGCCTTTCGCATAGAGAATCCTGAATATCTGGGCCATTATTTAGCGTCAGAATCAGTTATGGTTGTCTGACTGATGGACAATTTTTCCCCCCGACCTGCTCTCTTTGCAAGTGACCTATGCTGTCTAGACAGTTGCATATTATTTATACATTCATTTCTGAGTGTGTGTGTGTTTTTTCCACTGAAGTTGTGCAGATTTCATGCAGCCCAGTAACGACTGGAAACGTACTTCATGAAAAGCCATAGCATCGCACCCGACGGAGGCCTGCCTTCTTAGGGTTGTGTCACTATTAGAATAAAGTACAAAATGCATTTTATGTTGAAAGGACCGTCATATGTGCTTTGGAAAAAAAATGAAACTAACCTTTCCAACTTCTGCCCCAACACACACACACACACACACACACACACACACACACACACACACTCATACACACACACACACACACACACTCACTCACTCATACACACTCACACACACACACACACACACACCCCATCCCCCCTCCACCCCCCCTCTCCTATCTTCAGAGTACCAGCAGCGGGCCATGGAGAGAATTAAAGACAGCTAATTTCAAAGGTTCTTAATCAATTCAAGTTGATCCCATGTGTTGATTAGGGAGTCGAAATGCATTATTTGCATTCTGTTTCAAATTCAGAATATTCTCGCGGAGGTTGGATGAGGGAGAAACCTTTTTTCGAGCGATCCCCTTGGGCAAGAAGGGAGTTAATTTGAAAACTCTGGCGCATCTAACGGGTTGTGAAAGTCCCACATGAAACATTTATAACAGCTCCTTGCAGGGTGGTGGAAGTGTGTGTGTGTGTGCGCGCGCACAGGCATGCGCGCACGTGTGGCCATCAGGGGTCATGAACCCGTGGCTGAAGGTGTGTGGAGCGACCTGGGTAGTGAGCAGAATGCCTCATTTCCACCCGGACACTTGGTGAGTGGAGACCTTCCAGCCAGAGGCGTGGGAACAGGGCAGCGCAGAGCGACTGAAGGGCGGGGCGCCCTTCCTCCGGCGCATCTGAAGCGGGGCTGGTCCTGGGTGGCCTCAGGCTGACCAGCCCCGCTTCAGATGCGCCAGAGGAAGGGCGCCCCTCCCTTCAGTCGTTCTGCGCTGCCTGGTGCCCGGTTTGGGACACTGCCTTGTCCTGGCTTCATTGTGGGAGACGGACGTGTGAAACGGGCCCCTTCCAGCTGGTGACCTGTAAGCTCTGTGAAACAGGCCCAGGCCCGAGCCATGGGAGGTAGACCAGATGGCCAGTTCCTCGGGCCGATGTGCTCCATGCAGCCAGGACAGTGGTCGGCAAACTGCGGCTCGCGAGCCACATGCGGCTCTTTGGCCCCTTGAGTGTGGCTCTTCCACAAAATACCACGGCCTGGGCGAGTCTATTTTGAAGAAGTGGCGTTAGGAGAAGGTTAAGTTTAAAAAATGTGGCTCTCAAAAGAAATTTCAGTTGTGCTGTTGGTATTTGGCGCTGCTAATTGATGAGTTTGCCGACCACTGGCCTAGGACAATCCCAGCCTGCTTAGCAGTGCGCTGATGTGTGCGCCTACATATCAGGAAGATACTGCCTCTTTGGGGCAAGATAAGACACTGAACTATTTGCTTTTCACTTTTGTCAACGGGAGATGGTGAAGGCGGGGGAGCCTTTCACAGAATTATACGAAGGGAAACACTCCCACTGGCTGAAACTGCTTCCTTATTTCGGAACCTCACCCCCAACCCCAAATCCAAACCTGCTTACACCGCTCCCCATGTCCCATAGGGAGTCACCACTGACATCTTCACGTTGACCCTGGTCACCAAACGGTCAACGTGTTTTGTTCATCAGCCACCACCATCACTTCATCATCAAAGTCGCTTCCCATGGGGCTAAAGCGATGTGGGATGCAAACAGGAGTCACAGTGAGGGAAGTGCAGTGCGCCCACACTTTCCGGAGGGGGGACGTTTTACGTGTCTAAAGAGCAATTCTGAGACACACCATCTCCGTGGATAACAATGCCGAGCGGCCCCTTTCAAAGGCTGTTTCTTTCTGAGCGCCGGTTTTATTTTCCGTCCCACTCCCCCGGTTTAAGATTAATCCCCGCATTCTGCACGTTGCTCCGAGTTCACTGCACGTGTTTACTGAGGTGTACAGCTCTCAAATAACTTGGGTGCCTTTTCCACCCGCGGTTAGGAAGTATATTTAAAAGAAATTGCCTTTTATAGATTTAAATTACAAAAGTCCCGATATCATGCAAAAGGCAGTTTAACTCATGCAAGCATACAAATAGGGAAATCTTAGGGAAAAAGATACCCAGGCTAATATGAATGTAAATAGGATTAGCCGTCTGCATTAGTGGCGGCTGTGACATTTCAAGTACTTTCCGTCAGGTGATTCTTTAAAATACACCTAGATTTCATGCGTGCATTTGTAGGTATTTGCAAATATATTTTACTTTGTCTTGGGCTTGAATTTCAAACAAGAATCGACAACGGCGCCGACATCTGCTTGTTGGCAGCCAATGTAGAAGTGGAATTCAACCTTCTTGATGGTTAAATATTTATTGATATTAAATTTTATATCTTTAGGGAAATAGGGCAAAGTTTGACCAAGAAAATACAGACTCATATTGCAAAGAAATGAGAAAACAGGGTTTCTAGTGTTTTTATTTTTCTCATAAGAAAAGCCTTGTGCCTTGGCTGGTATTGCTCAGTGGGTGGAGCATTGACCCATGCACCGGAAGGTGGTGGGTTTGATTCCCGGGTCAGGGTTGCAGGATTGACCCCCAGTCAGGGTGCGTGTGGGAGTGACGAATCGATGTGTCTCTCTCACATTGGTGTTTTTTTTCTCTCCTGCCCTCCCTCTCTTAAAAAAAAAAAAAAAAGAGAAGAAAAGAAAAAGAGTACTTCTTAATCTTTCTTTAAAAAAGAAAGAAAAGCTTTGTTTGTTCCCAAACACTGGTTCAGATGTAAGTGAGCGGTTTAGAGCAGGGATTGGCAAACAATGGTCCATGGGCCGGATCCAGCCCACACTGCCTGCTTTTGTTCATCCTCCAAGATAAGAATGGTTTTTACAGTTTTATTTTATTTATTTTTAATTCTTTATTGTTGAAAGTATTACACATGTCCCCCATTGTTGGTTTTTACATTTTTAAATGGTTGTAAAAAAAATCAAAAGAAAAATAACACTTTATGACACATGCAAATTATACAAAATTCTAATTTTAGTGTCCATAAATAAAGTTTTATTGGAAGACAGCCACACTCATTTGTTTAACTGCTGGCTGCTTTCTCACTTCAAGAGCAGATTTGAGCCGTTGTGGCCTTTTAGCCTCTGAAGTCTAAAATATTTACCATCTGCCTCTCACAGAGAAGTGTGCCCGCCCCAGGTGTGGAGCAAAAGTTTCTTCTGATTGTTGAGAATCAAAGTCAGGTTGGAAATCTGTTCTAACGAGAATCTCATGTATCTGTTTGAACTGATTATTTTCTTAGCTAGGAGCATCAGAAAGGGGTTGTAGGAAATCAGGCATCTTGTTTTGTTGGTTTCTTAAATTTAAATTCAGTTATAACCTAACAGAGCAGCTAGGGAACCACAGGTCTGACCCTTTGGGCGGAGGTGTGGTCCCCCTTCCTGGTATCACATCTCCATCAGCCACGTAGGGTTTTTGCTTAATTTCTCTGCACCAGTTTCCTTGGTGACAAAATAGGGGCTCTCCTCATAGGGTCGTTGCCAGAATTAAACGAGATGACCATTCATGTGACTCAACGGGGCACATTATTTCACAGCCCTTGAGTTAGATGAGCTTTTTCACTTCTGTCCTTGTGAGGGATCTGGACTACAAGGTCACCTTCTTCCTGAGCAAGCCCGGTGCACGAACATCTGGAGTCCCAGCCCAGGTCAGAGGGTGCGTCTCACCACTCACTCACTGGTGGAGCCCAGTAGTAACTGATGGGGAGCCAAACCTTCGTTCCTGTCCACACGGAGTTTATAGTCCGGAGAAACAAAGTAGCAGGTCATCACAAACTATTACAATCTAGTTGCCTTTCACAGAAGACTGTGCCTGGGATATGGCATAGGAAGATTTATTTAGCAAAACTTTAAATTTTTTAAATTGATTATAGAGTGGAAGGGAGAGGGGAAAGGGATAGAAACATCAATGAGAGAGAATCATTGATTGGCTGCCTCCTGCACACCCCCTATTGGAGATCCAGCCCGCAACCCGGGCATGTGCCCTGACCAGGAATCGAACCATGACCTCCTGGTTCATAGGTTGACACTCAACCACTGAGCCACGCCAACCAGGCTATTTAGCAACACTTTAGTGAGAAAGAGCTGATGGGAAAGGACAGGTTTAATAATATAGGAATCAGAACACCCTCTCCTGGGGTTAAATGGTGTGTGAAGTGCTCTCCACAAGTAGCATGCATGATCTCACTCTGGCCACCAGCACTTGGGGGGATTCTGTTCTCAGTGGAGAGCTTATAAGAGCCAGAGAGACCCATCAGGTCCAGAGGTACCTCAGCCCACACAGGCTGCGTGCCCAAAGCCAAGTTCATTTGGAGGAAGCGGGAAAGAGCCCGACTTTTGAGTATGTATCAATCAAATGATCAGACAGCCCTGTTGGTTGACCGAGTGTCTAGCTCATCACTTGGCTAATGCTGCACTGTGGTTTTTACTATTCATCACAGATGAATAAATAATGTGTACTTTTGTAAGCATCATTAATAACTTCCACATTTGATAAGCATTGGGTGGGTGCACTGGGTGAGAGCGCACACTGTACAAAACATGGATCCTCGTGCTGAGGAGGTGGTGGCCATGACCTCGCATCTCCCTTCAAGAAAGCTTGCCATCCAGTTGCCAGGAAGCCAGTTCCCTGACAGCCTCCAGCTGCTGGCCCTCAGATCCCACCGCCGCTTTCAGCCCCACCAGCTCTTCCCCGGGCCCCACGTCTGTGTCACTCTGCCCGACGCAGAGCTCCATGCATGGGCGCCCTGAGTTCTGAAGCTCCCTGTGGAGTTGGTTAAGACTTTCTCAGATGAACGCCATGTTCTGCGGCTCTTCCTTCCTAGTCCTGCTTTCTCCCCACATTTCCTCTTATTACGGTCAGATCTGCAGTGTGGCCTCCAGGCTCTCCCTAACCACCCCCACCCCTGAGATGGAAGTTTGCTCAGATGGAAAGACAAACACAATAAAAAAAAAGAGAGCAGTGGTTGAGTTTACAGACGCAGGTCACAAGCGTTTCGGTTCCAGTGAATGGAGTTGTCCCGTTAGCCAACCCGGGAGAAGCCAGAAAGCCCAACCTTAAGGTGGAGTGTGAGCCTTTGCTTCACCAACCCATGGTCATGTTGAAAACGATAGAACTGTTTTTGGGGAAACATTGTGAATATTAGAGGTGTCAGATGCATGTTTGTATCTTTTATCAGTTCTGGAAGAAACCTAGTATCCCCTATAGAAATGAAATCTAGATCGGTCAAGTTTCTGGGTGTGGAAATTCGTGCAGGAACTACCTAGACTGCCCCTGCCCTTGAATATTTTTTCCTGGAGGCTTTGAAATATATTACATTTGATTGACAAGACCTTCGCATGTGTACAGACTTCCTGTTTAGAGATCTTGTTTCCTTGCTATGACCAACCTCTGTGTAGCATACTTCTTTATTAGAGATTTGTGGAGTTTCTGGGTCTCCCCTCAAACCCCCATAATTCTAAATTTCAGGCTGACCTCATTGTGCATTGCATTTTCTTAGTTTTAGTTAAACAGAACATTTAAAAGACACCATTGTGACCAGTATCAGATGCCGTTTTTTTTTTTTTTTTTTTGCAAAAGCAAAAACAAATACGAGCATCCTATAAATAACAATATTTTCTGATGTTAATGTCGCATTAATCCAAGAAATGAATATGTATTGATGGTATTCTTTTGGGTTTTGAAAATCCTTACAACCACATAATTAAATGAGTGCCTTTAGAAATACTGATAAAAGCCCATTGCCATTCAAATATCCACACAAGACAATGGCCGTAAGCTGTGGGCTTGGGAGATTAGTTTGGCCACGAGCCAGTGTTTATCACAATATTTCCATCTCCGCTGATAAAATTTAATCATTCTTATTTAAATAGAAATCAGAATTAATGCAGGTTTTAAGGAGAAGGAATACTAAACGAACCGCACTATCTTTATTTCCGAGCTCCTGGCATACATTGTCTATTCAGAATGGAAATGCCAGCGGTTGTTGTGTTGTGTTCCTACCTTGGACTTTCATTCCCGAGTCCTCAAAAAATAGTGAGCTATTGCTTCTCGCATATTTATTTCCCCCACTTGGCTTTAAGTAAATGGTTTCCTCCCTCCTCTCTGCTGGGGTCAGCAGGGCTTTGAGAGTGACGGGCCGTGACTTGACCTGGAGTCTACATGGCATGTGCTCTGAGCTCTTTCTCCCCAAGCAGCGATGGGTTGGGACCCATCCATTCACGTCCTCATGCCTCGGTCCCTGGAAGTGGGGACACGGCTGGTGTGGCCTGGGTGTGGCCAGCTTTGGATCAGAACCACGTGCTGCTCGTGGTCAAATCCAGAGTCAAGTCTCTCACTGGAGCCATCGGATTCTACAGCTTCCTACAAGCAGTACCAGCCGGAGGAAACCTTGAGTTCAACCTTGGCCATTGAGTTCAACCCCCTCATTTTGTGGGTGAGGAAGTTGAGGCTCAGAGAGAGGCAGTGCCTCGCTCTGTGTCACTCCTCAGTTAGAGGTAAGGCCACAGTGCAGATCAGGTCTCCAGACCCCGGCCTGGCATTCTCTCTTTGACTCTGTAGGATCCTTTAACCCACGCCTCGTGCTGGAGTGGACACAACTCAGGACCATTTTGTTTGTCTCTGTCTATATATTTTTGGTTGATGTCTCAAATGGTTTATACCAAACCAAACCTGTTCCAATTTAAATACTTCTCCCCCCACAAAATTAACAAACCAGCGGAAGAAACCATATTCCAACTGCCCCCCCTCACTGAACTTCCTCCTTTAAATAACATTTTAAAAATGTTAATGCCTTACATTTATATATAAAAAGGGGGAAAAATCAAATGTGTCCATAATTTCACTGTCTAGATAATATAACTAACATTTAAAAAATTCTAATAAATAAAATTTGTTGATTATTTGCTATAACAATATGGTCAAAAGGTCTAGGCACTTTACTGAACTATCTCATTTAATCCATTACAAGATCCCAATGAGGAGGGTACAGTTTTTATCCCCATCTTGCAGACGAGGAAGCTGAAGGGCCAGAGGAGTCAAGCAACTTTCCCCAGGTCACCCAGCTAACCAGGGGCAGAGCTAGGATGCTAACCAGCAGTCTGGCTTTCGGGCCAGGCTCGGAACCATATTCTCAGAATAAACAAGTAGCCATTCAGAATAACCATGGACTCAGAACTGAGGATTCTTAATTTAGCCAACAGCGAGGTCTTACCTGAATTTTAACTTTCATCTCGTCTTCAGACTCTGGTATGCATCTGATTGTTCCCAGGGCCATCTCATCTCTCCCAAGTAGGAATTAGCCCCCTGTTCAAGTCAGTTGTTGTAAACACTCAGATTTGCTAGAAAAGGCATTTGGGAATCAGTTTCACTCTATTGCTTTTGACTTCGTTATGAATTTCAGTTCGGGTTAAGGGTGTATCAGACTTCAAAACATCTGGTCAGGTCATTTAAGAACCTTCCTGAGACTTCACAAGCCCGTAAGACTTCCTTTCACATCCATACATTTCCTCTGTCACCACGCTTTTACAAACGGTTGGAGAAACAATGAAACAATGCCTTATTCATTGGAGAAAATGTACAGAAGACTTCCTTCATCTGGTATCAGTGGGAATACGATGTTTCACATGAGTAAAATTTTGAGACAACTAAACCTTCAAGGTTTAAGAGCTGAATTTCCCCCCTAATAGTTCTTGGTAGTTACATATCCCTTTCTTTCTTTGGTTCTGTTTGATTTACCCATTTTTGGATAACCCCGAGCTATGATTATAATCACTAATAGCATCCTATCCTATACTATGTGCACTAGTGAGAGTCTCTAGGACCTGGGGCTGCTAAATGAATGCCACTTTTAATAATAACATCCCCAAAATTACTGAACATCCTTAGATCTTAAGATGTTAGCAGGGTGAAAAGGCTCGATGATAACGCGAGAGTTTGATGCCGTGTCTGCTGTTGGAAATAGGAGAATGAGTCCAGGTTGGTGAACTGTCATGGCGGTCTGGCCCTTGTCCTCTGTAAGAGGCATGACTCTTCCCAGTTGGTATTCCCTATAGTGACCAGAGGTGTCAGTTGGCCTAGACCAGTGGTCGGCAAACTGCGGCTTGCGAGTCACATGCGGCTCTTTGGCCCCTTGAGTGTGGCTCTTCCACAAAATACCACGGCCTGGGCAAGTCTGTTTTGAAGAAATGGTGTTAGAAGAAGTTTAATTTTAAAAAATTTGTCTCTCAAAAGAAATTTCAATTGTTGTACTGTTGATATTTGGCTCTGTTGACTAATGAGTTTGCCGACCACTGGGATAGGGGCTTAATCACAATGAACAACAACAGCCTGTAATTATTGGAATCGAGAGTCTAGGTCAGTGGTCGGCAAACTCATTAGTCAACAGACCACTGGCCTAGACCATTGTCACCATCTCTGCCGTAACCACTGGCCCCACCTTGACCAGGTGATGCTGACCTGGATCCTCTGGGGCTCCGTGGGAGCCAGGACACAAGACAGAGGACTCTTAATGGAGGTCAAGTCCCAGGGTGCACAGAGCTGACCCCTGAAGAGGCGAAAGGCCAAGGGTCCGGGCTTCCCGTGCCATGCCTGTTAGATGCGGCTACACGGCGTTTTCTCGCATCTCTTCACCTATCCGGGTCTGCTTTGGTGACTGCCATGAGGGCAGCTTTTCCTCGTTTCTTATGATTATTGCCGCGGGCCCTTCGGGGCTTCGCTGGCCTTTGGATCTCTCGTGGCTGCCAGAGTAACAGTGATCACTCCTCATGGCCACTGCCGTTGTCTTACCTTAGACTCAGGGCCTTTGAGAAACACCTCTCTCTCTCTCTCTCTCTCTCTCTCTCTCTCTCTCTCTCTCTCTCTCCCCCCCCTCCCTCCCTCCCTCCCTCCCTCCCTCCCTCCCTCTCTCTCTCCCTCCCTCCCTCTCCCTTTCCCTCTCTCCCCTTTCCAGCTTTTTTAAAAATTATTTTTTTAATCCTCATCCGAGGATATGCTTTTACTGATTTTAGAGAACAAGGAAGGAGGAAGATGGGAAGGCGGGGAACTGATGGGAAGGCCACGCCCAGTGACAGGCCTATAGCAAGCGCCCTGCCCCCTCAGTCTCTCCCTGACGCAGCCGTCACCTTCCTCGCGCCTTGCCTGCACCGCTGCCCAAGCCCCCAGCTGACCAACCACCTGGAGCTACTCTGGCCCCTCCGGGCCTTTGGCCTCGCGGCAGCCAGAGTGACCTGACCGTGCTCCTCTGGCTGCTCCACACCTGCAGAGGGCTTCTCCCTGCTCTTTGATTGAAGCCCCCAGCCCTTAAGGGGACCCGAGGAGCCCCGTCCTCACCAGCCCCATCTCCACGCCCCCTTGTCTGCTCCAGTTCTTGTCCTTCAGTTTCTCCACCACACCATGCTTCCTCCCATCGGAACACGAAGGGCAATGCCCGGTAGAAACAGGCATGTGAGATGTTCGAGGCTGCGTGTGGCGCGTGGAAAGGAGCCTCAGTGGGTAAGTTATCATCCCGACGGCAGTGATGCTTGGGGCTGCTCACCTCGCCCTGGCTCTGAGCTGGGCACCGTGCCAGGAAACGTACTCACCTTCACGACAATCCAGTGAAGAACGATCACCCTCCCATGTTACCGCGAGGAACAGAGGTTAAGTCATTCACCCGAGGACACACGCCATTGAGTAAGGAGCAGGGCTGGCATTCCAACCCCAGCCGCTAGGCTCCCCCGATGGCATGACCTCAGGTCCTAGGCTCACGGCCCCTTCTGACGCCTGCAGGTCAGTGACTGAAGGGACGCACGCACGCAGGCACGCATTCATGCATTCTGTAGACCTCCGAGCATCTGTGATGAGCGCGGCCCTCTGTGTTGGGATCCAAAGGCAGCAACAGCCGTTCCTTCCCCGTCGGAACATGTGCGTGTTAGGAAGTCTTTCCTTGATGGTCCAGTGATCCTCGTTACAGATGTGGCCACCTGAAGGCCGGAGAACGTGCCTGCCTGTGCCAAGGTGCCGAGATTAGAAACAGAGCGAGTGAGAACCTAACCCTGGCTGTTCTGACCACAGCCCGGGGTTATTTTTACCCTGACGTGCTTGTTTAAAATACCAGAGGAGATCGGACACACAGACATGCGAAAGGAATAAAACAAGACAGCACGGCCTTGTGCTTTTTTATAGAACATGTTAAATACCGTGGGTCGAGCTAGATTACGATTATGTAACGGACGAAATGCCATCATCCTCACGGAAGTGCCTGCCTCCTTCGTAAGCTTCCCCGCAGAGGGGTTGGGTATGTTGTTTAAAAGAAGAGTAAATAGAAAACATCTTGTGAAGGGCACGCCCAAACCGGCCACGATTTCCATCCCAAAGAAAGTAAGGTCTGAGCCTCATAATATTTTTTTAAATATATTTTTATTGGTTTCAGAGAGGAAGGGAGAGGGAGAGAGAGAGAGAGAGAGAGAGAAACATCAACAATGAGAGAGAATCATGGATCAACTGCCTCCTGCACACCTCACACTGGGGATCGAGCCCGCAACCTGGGCTTATGCCCTGACCGGGAATTGAACCGTGGCCTCCTGGTTCACAGGTTCAACCACTGAGCCACGCCGGCCAGGCCTGGATTTCATCATAGTGATCTGGAAAGCCCTGTTTGCCAGCTTATGAAAATAATTTTGGGCCCGTATTTCTCCCCCTTACGGATTGACTTGCCCATGACAGAGGTCCCGGTTTGTCATGAACTCTCATGAAAATGCTCGCTTAGTGACATCAATGGGGTTATCCCTTGGAGAAGGCAGGCATGCGGGGGCCATCATGACGCGGTCTTTCGGTGTCCTTATACCATTGATCCGCCCTCACATGCCAGAAACCATTAGCAAGCAGATTGCTATTTTCTGATAGTTGTGAAAGGAGGCTACGTTCTAGTAAATAATCATTGGCTGTTTTCCCAGGGGGAGAAGCCCATGGCGCAGCCCGAAACGCCACGTTGGTTTATGTTCGAGTGGGTGTATTTAGGAAGGAATGGAAGTTGCATTCCAAGCAGCTAATTATAGGATAAGTGTGTCTACTTAACCAGGCAGGCAGCATGTCAGCGCGGCACGGCGCAATCACATTAGATACGTTTTCTGTTCTCCTGATAATTAACAGGATCAAAATATTACTGTCAGATTGGAGGGGAAAATTAACACATTATCTTAATTGTCTTTTCCACTCAGGTACCAGGCATTACCATTTCAAAAAGGCCTTGCCTAAGACATTGGAATTTTAAGCCTCGAATCCTGAAGAGGCCCTTAATCCCTGCTCAAACTCTGATCTGCCTGGTGATAGCTTTGGGTCCTGGTTTGTGATTCCTGGTTCCAGTGGTGCCCGAGAACCAGCTCGCACGGCCGCACAGAGCCACCTGCTAAGTTTTTCAGGAAAATGTTAAAACTGGCTCAGACAAAGCTGTTATTACAAAGTAAACTTGATCAGTTTACACGTAAAGAAATGCTATCAAGACAAAGCATACAAATCCTGAAAACTCCCCGTTTTCTAATGCTCGCACTGTGTTTCCTGTGATGGGAGGAGTGGGGCTATCCCGGCCGGATCCGGATCTCCCTGGCGGAAGTCCTAGCGATGGTGACGGTGCTTATCTTTTCCCCGTTCTGCACTGGGTGACGTTATGTGGGTAGCTTGGCGTCGGCCTCGGTGGTCTCTGCACTACAGGAATTGGCAAATGCTACCAATCAGGGCTTTGTTGACTGTCCAGACCAAGGTTGGCACACTAGCCCGAGGGCTGGACGCCTCTGTTGGTGAGGAAAGGGTACGGGCACATAGCCACGCCCCTTTGTTACCTATTATCTAGTGCTCTGTGCTTCAGGACCAGAGTTGAGTAGTCCCTACAGAGGCCGTATGTGCTGCAATCCTAAAGTATTCATTATCTGGCTCTTTACAGAGAAGTTGCTGACTTCTGGTCTATATTTAAAAACCGATAAAGAAAACACTAATAATTGCAGCTGCATTGTGTATACATGTATCAAGTTCACAGCCGTCAAGTTTGGGATGGGCTTGTGTTCCTAAGGAGGCCAGGGAGAGCCGTCTTCAGGCAGGGCTGTATCCAGGATGTGCCTGGAAAGCCCAGCTTTGCGTTCCTCTCTGTTTACTTTATGTTCAGGCAGGGTTTACCAGTATATGACTAACATCCTAGCTATCTATCGTTCAGTAACCCCAGCGAAAGAGCATCACTTTCACAGTAGCTACAGCGGCAAAAGCCCTGTGTGTTGTATTAACCTGTCATGGGTCATGTGTCCATGTATGAACCAGTCACAGAGGTGGAGTTCCCTGATTGGCTAGGCCTAAGTCCTGGGCCCATTCTTTGAATATTCAGCCCCACTTGAAACTCCTAAGTGAAAGGGAGGAAATGTGGTTCTCCAAAAGAAAACCAGGTGACTCATTGGGGAACAAAGATGCCCTAATCTTTGGATGCTGGGCAGGCAGAGGCAGCCGATGTCCACTGTAAACATCATCTAGTCCCTTGCTGCTCAAAGAGTGGCCCGGGGGCCAGCATCACCCGGGACATGCAGAGTCCCAGGTCCCTACCCAGAGCTCCTGACCCCGAACCTGCATTTGGAATCCCCAGGTGATCTGTATGCATGTGATGGTATGCGAAGTGCTGCTGGAAGCCAAACTTTTCATTCTGCAGGAAACCAAGGCTCCGAGGTTCAGTGACTTTGCCAATGTCCCCAGGTTCCATGCTAACACAGCTCCAACCAGAACTTAGTTCTGGGTACCAGCCCACTGTGCTCTCGTACCCCAGCACACCTGCTATCACGTGATCCCCTACGCATCACTGCTACGGGTGCTCTCACTGGCTTCTGAAGCTGCAGCTGTCTTGACTTCTGTACCCGGGCAGGAAAGAGATTTTAAGGTAAGACCAGGAAAAAAAGTAATTCTCAGTGTTTCCAAAAAAGAGTCTGGCCCGGCCAGCATGGCTCAGTGGTTAAGCATTGACCTATGAACCAGGAGGTCAAGGTTCGATTCCTGGTCAGGGCACATGCCCGGGTTGTGGGCTCGATCCCTAATGTGATGCTTGCAGGAGGCAGCCAATCCATGATTCTCTCTCATCATTCATGTTTCTCTCCCTCTCCCTTCCGCTCTGAAATCAATAAAAATAATTTTAAAAATATATTTTTAAAAAGAGTGTGTCTTCAGTCCTCCATTGGCAAGAAATACAAAGTTAAACTCCCAAACTGATACTGATACCCAGGTTGCTGGTGTCACATTAGCCCTCAAGAGCCAGCTGGGCTTGTATTTGTGTTGAGCTCACACCACCTTCTGTGTATTTCCGTCATCACCAGGACAATAACAACAACAGTAATCATCAATATGTTTCAAAAGCCGACGGCGCTCTTTCCCTTCCCGGAGCCGGGGTGGGAAGGCACAAGGGGGAGGCCGCTCCCCTGTTTCCTTCCATGTCGACTTCGCGAGCGACACACATGGTTCACAGATTCTCCACATGTTTTTCTCCTCGGCTGACGTCTCCCCACTCAATCAGGGCGAGGCCTGTGATCAGAGAGGGCGTTGAGTGACTGCTCAGAGGGCATGAGCCTTCGTGAAAACACAGGGATGACAGTTTATATAAATATCCTGACACTTCTTTCTTATTCTCCCCCTCCCTTTAGTTCCCGTTTTTATTTTATTTTTTTTCTTGGAGCTTAAAATTAATATTTTCTTTGCGGACATGTAATATCCCGGCATGCCTCAGAGCTCACGCAGGCAGCTAGTTAGCATTGCCTACTTAATTGGATCTTTTCCTCCCTCACCCATGTGGAATTCTCCTGCCATGGGTTTCCAATCCATCTGATGTCAAGTAATAAGAATAAAGACCATCTCCCCAAATCACAGAGTGTCATGTGTTGTTTTGCTGGGATAACCACAAAGATTCAGACCTAGGCTGATGTTATTTTGTGGGGAGGGCAGAGTGGGGAGGCAGGTCTACAAACTTCTAATGATTTGGGTAATTTGGGCAAACAGACCTTCTCTCATTTGTCCAAATTAGTTGGCTAATCGTAACTGTTTGCTTCTGACCTGGAGGGATTTTGACTGCTTCCAAAGTACAGGGAAATAAATGAGGTCGTTTCCTTTGGAACAACATTAAAGTTGGAAAGATTTTAATCCGTGCCATTTTCCCACTGATAACATTTTACTTTCTGGACATCCTGGAGTGGAAAGAAGATTATACAATATTGACGGAGGTGAAATGATTTGTTTTAGTTCATGGTCTCAGAAATCGGCCTCAATTACGCAGTCCATGTTTCCAGAAATGACTTCAGCCACCAAAGGAGCCTGGAGAACTATTCCCTTCTAGTCATCCAGATAATCCCAGCCGGCAGCAGGCTGACCCCGAGCTCTGTCAGCATCCACCTAGGAGCTGGCGGAATTCAGAATTCTTCCCGGTGGCCCTGGGCGTGGAATTGGCTGTGACACCCCTTCTCTTCCCAGCACCAGACCTTTGCCCAGGGTGGAGCTGTTTTCCCGGTCTTCATTCTGGTACCTGCTGCCCCACGTGGTTACGCCCAGTCTGGTCTCTCAGGGGAACCAATGACTATAAGACGGACCTTGGATGCCTTCTGAACATGTTTCCCAGGCTTACTCAGTCCTTCTCGGAGCCCACCTAGTCTGCCTCTTTGTATTCCCCGGTTCCGTGTCTCAAGAGCAGCTCTTCCTAGCCAAGTTTTTAAGTGCTTCCCACCCCTGTCCTTCCCCAGCCCCAGGAGAGTTTCTCTTCATTCACTTTTGCTTACAGGCTATAGAAACAAGTCAAGTCAAGAACTCCGCCTTCATATCCTGATTCTGTCTTGCTGTTTGACCTTAGGAGAGCACATTCATTTTCCTAGGCCTCAGTTTTCCCCATCTGTACAATGGGAGGTATTGGCCAAGGTCTTGGTTAAATCCAAACCCCACAGCTTAACTCACTCTAACAGAAGATGAACCTACACCTGAATTCAGAATGTGCGTTTTCCTACCTCTGAAAGGGTCCCAATTATGACGCCTCTGTAAGATCTAGCAATCTTGTGACCGGTCTTAAGTAACAGCAGTGTCGTCATCGCCCATAGCATGTGGGAGCTGCTGGGTCTCCCTCAACAATGAGCGTTTCTGTCTCTGCTCCTGTGAATGTTTAAACACTTCGAAAGAGAGATTTTCAATTCCAGCTTTCCCCTTTGTGGGCCAGGCTTTTGAACTGCAAATATGTGAGCAGAGACTCTTTATGCATTCACCTTCTCTTGTTCATGTTTGTTTGATTGGCGAGATGGAAGGTAAGGGACTATTTACAGACATCTTTGAGAATAATATGGGTACACGAGGGGGCCAGGAATAATAGGTTAACATCACAGAGGCTGTAGGTTGGGTATTCGCTTCCCAGCCGTTTGCATGATTCAATTACGAAGTGGTATCCCATCGGAGGGGCTGGCATCATCCGCTCTGGAGACGTCAATTTCCGAGGATTTTTGAAAAATCTCTCGTAGTGATTTTGGCCAAAACAGGAGGGTAGGGCTGCTGGATTTGGGATCTTTTTTTACATTAATTTTTTTTTCTCTTTTTCCCCCACCTCTGCTTGCCAGTTCCTCTGAATAATTAATTATTGCGCCGAAGTGTAACAAAGGGTCCATTCAGAATTTCAGGATCGCAGAGGCACTGTGTGTTGTGGAGAGTGCCCGGGGAGCCCCGGCCCGTCTGTGGCTCCCTGTGAAGTGAAAATGTTTAACTTACTGCGCGTGACTCCTAAGTGTGTGTAACTTGCTTATCGGGGCTCGGGCTTGCTTGAGGCCTGGACTCCTCCCTTCTCTTCTTCCCCTGTGTTTGGTTAACTGTTCGGAAGTGAATTGAGACGTGGGTAGGAGAAAGCACACGTCAAACATCTGTGGTTTAGAGTTATTGCCGGGCAAACAGCCTGCCGTCACTGCCCAGAACCAGAAATGTGACCGTGTCCGTCAGCCCAGAAGACCTTCGCTGGCCCCTCCCAGCACAGCATCCCTCCTGCCCACCACCCTGACTTCGGGGAACTCGATTGCATTTCTTTATCGTTTCATTCGCTCACTGGGCATCTAGACAGTATCGTTTAGTCTTGCCCGTTTTAAAGGCATTTTATTTTATTATTTTTAAAAATTTCTCTCAAGCTATACGTTTTCTTTCCATCCTTTTTATTCCTTAACTATTTCTGTTGAAGAACTCAGAGTTCTCCACAATCCGGACTTTGCTGGCGGTGAATTCACAGCGCCTTCCAGCATGTTGCTCCGCCTGCCTCTTTGCCTGCAGTGGGGCCCAGAGGCTGGGTCGGACTCATGTCTGATTTGCGTGGGGAGAATCCGTTGGTGGTGTGTTCTTTCATCGGGAAGCATGTGAGTGTGTGTGTCTCTTTTGTGGTTGTAGCAGCCGTAGACACGCAATGCTTAGATCCTTTCATTCATGTGAGTTGGTACAATGGTAGTATTCTAACTAGCATTTTTGTATTTGGTAGAAATATGAATATAAAGGGATGCTTGCTCTCAGCTCTATTCCATTGTTTAGTGGCACCGTCTACATATGAAAGGTTGGATACAGGTGTAACCCTTTCCCTGTAGTTACTCATGTTCAAGTAATGAATTGGCCCCCTATCATCGCAAAGGTGACCTAGCAGTGCCTTTTAAAATATCACCATTAATCATCATCAAAAAGAGAGAGAAGAAAACAAATTGAGAGCCAGAAAAAAAAAAAAGGAAAAAAGGAAGAAGGGAACACAGGAAGGAAGGATGATAAAGGAAAGGAATGGGAAGGGGAAAGGAAGGAGGGAAAGAATAGGAAGGGGAAGGGAGAGAAAAGAAAAGAGAAATTGCATTATCCCAATGTAAGATGTTAGCCACAGGGGAAGTGAGCACGGGGTATATGGAAACTCTCTGGATTACCTCCACAGTTTTTCTGTAAACTAAAATGAAATGTTTATTTAGAAAATGTCATTAGGAGCTCAAAAATTTAAACATCTTTGATGGGATTCAACCAATTGCAACTTTTTGTTTGTTTGGAAGCCTAAAGCGTCCATCCATTGCTGGCCTCTTCCAGGTTGCCTCTTGAGTCCCTTGCGTGTGACCCAAGTCTTTGGACGTTTTCTGGATCTCTGGCATGACAGGACATCCCCGACGCATCTTGGACACTCCTGCTCCAGACAGAAAACCGGCCGTTTCTACAAGGAGGGTTTCTTCTGTTTGTGGGAAATGGCATTTCAGGATCACGCCCCTCGTGCCAGAGTTATTTTTAGAACCCTGCCGTGGACCTCATGAGTTTATATTGATGTTTCCACTTCCAATTCAAGGCTACAGCTATTGGTTTGTTTGTTTTTCTAGTGAACCCAGCCTCTTCCGTGAAACATCTGTATCTCCCCCATGCTCCACCGAGAACCCTGGTACCCAAGGACACGGGGAATGATGAAAATCAGAACACCCCGTGTTACTTGTTTACTTTACCTCAAATTACACAACAGTTTCCGAACCGTACCAGGACTCCTACCACCGGTGATAATTACCCAGAAAGCCTCTTCGTAATGTGAATGCTCCCTTCTCATTCTCCTTCCCAGTTTAGAGTGGTGATGTAGCCGCCAAGCCCGAGCATAACAACGCTTACAAATTCTACTCTTTTCTTCCTTTTTATTTTCAAGATATGTTTTTATTGACTTCAGAGAGGAAGGGAAAAGGAGAGAGAGATAGACACATTAATGATGAGAGAGAATCATTGATCAGCTGCCTCCTGCACACCCTCTACTGGAAATCAAGCCTGAAACCCAGGCATGTGTCCTGACCGTGACCTCCGGGGTCATGGGTTGATGCTCAACCACTGAGCCACGATGGCCAGGCTTATACTCTTTTCTTTTTAACCGCCTTTTAGTCTCAGCACTCCATGTGCAGAAAAGCCACATAGTCTGTTCACCTGCCAAACTAAGTCTAGGGGGCCCGAGGCTTCCTTTCCATGCCTACACGTTCTGTCCAAAATGCCTGTCATGCTGCTAAAATCCCGTTGATCTAAATCCCATGTTTCCGGCAGAGCATGATAGGAGGGCCACGTGGTCAGGTCTGGAACTGTGCACGGGGGAAGAGTGTGCGGCTCCGCGTGGGCGGTACCGGGTCGAAGGGTGTGGGGGTTTGCGATTCATGGTCATCTTTGTATCCACAGAAACACAAGAGTTTGCCTTCCTCTCTTTCTTGCCTCGTCACATGGAGATTATGGAGGGGTTCTTCGCCAGAAACCACATTCCTGGTCAGCGGCGTTGATAGAGCCGGTGGTGTGGCCAGGAATCTCTTTTCAGGCATCAGCCTGTTTATCCCTGGATGCTGGAAGGGAAACCCGGAGGCCCAGCTTGTTTGGTACCCAGGATGCTGAGTTTTCTTTCCCGTGTTGTGTAATTTTGCGTTGCGACCTCATGGTTAGTGGGGAAATGTCTCCGGGCTAGTCGGGGAGTGTGTCCTTTGGGGTATGGGGGGCTTGTTTTTATCTGCCAGGTGCCCTTGGGGAGATTCCCAGTTGAGACTGCTCATTGTGGATTCCAGATGGACCCTAAACCAGAGAGTGAGAGGAGTCTTGTCCTTGTGAATTCTCATGGGAGATACAGACAATTTCCCGCCCAGGCCCTGGTCTACAGAGTCAAGCTTCTTACCTACATTTTCTGGAGAGAAGATTGCCTATTCCATCCTGTCGCTCAGGGTGCAGCTCTTGGATGTTCCTGGCTTCGTGTCCACACCGAGCCTTCACTCCTATCCCTGTGTGATGGGAAAAGCCAAAAAAGTTCCTATTTTGCCCAAACTGGCTACCAAGAGGCCCAAGGGCATTTGCGGTGTCATTTCACATGGAACTCTCGAGACTTCAAATGCTTCTTTGTTTTAACCTTTGCCCAAAGGTTTCCCTGAAAAAAAAATTTTTTTTTTTACAAGCTCAGCTTTGCTGTGTTTAAAAGGATGTTCATTGTGTATCATTCAGTAGTTCTAGAGGTTCCGTAATCAGAGATTCTTCAGGCTCTTTAGTTCGAAATATTCCCAGAAATAAATGTCCCCAAACAAAATTGACAGCCCTTACTTCACTAGCTGTACCGACCCTGCATGGGCGGTGGCTGAGTTTTCTCAAAAAATAAACCCTTGGAGGAGGTTTGGAAAAAGTAAGAAAGAACAGTAAATCTGATGTCTCCTTTTAATGTTTTCTATTTTTTAAAATATATTTTTATTGATTTCAGAAAGGAAGGGAGAGGGAGAGAGATAGAAACATCAATGATGAGAGAGAATCATTGATCAGCTGCCTCCTGCCGCGCCCCACACTGAGGATCAAGCCCACAACCAGGGCATGTGCCCTGACTGAGAATCGAACCGTGACCTCCTGGTTCATAGGTCGACGCTCAACCACTGAGCCACACTGGCCGGGCTGATGTCTCCTTTTTAGATCAAGAAATAAGGTAAGGTTGCTCCAGGGACAAGGGCCTCCATGGCGGTGCATCTCACTATACGATGTTAGGGTTTCTGTTTCTTAAATTATGGAAGAATAATACAATGGAGAGAAAGATATTTCATTTTAATCTCTTACATCTGTTCACGAGGTCGAAAAGGATAAAATAAGATAAAGCAGTGCTCTCTTGAGAAGTCCATATTTTCAAAGGCTTTTGGCATTAATGTGCTTATTAATTGTCACCAATCATCACTGTCATCAAAAGAATATTGTGTAAGATAGAGTGGCCTGGATGGGGCCAAGAGAGAGAATTTCAAGTTTCTCTCTGAACCTGAGTCACTTACAATGAAAAACAAAGGCCATTCAATCCTGTTCGTCGGAAGTGGATCCTAAATATAGTTTATTGGGGCTCTTAATTCACCCTGAAAAAAATGCCGTAATTATTAAAAGTGTCCAAGCTGTTAACTCAGAAACAACATATGCCACATTTACATAATGATTTGCATATAATTTCCATGTAATTCATTTAATGTCAAAATGTACATTTTCAGCCGCTCTGCCTTTTGCCCCCATGCCCTTCCCTGGCCCTGCTGTGTTAAATTGGATTCCTTACTTGTTGGAAGTTATTTATGAATGCATTTCCAAGTGACGGCTGGATGGATGTAGTCTATCATTTTGGTAGAGAAAGTTTGGATGTACGTACTTTTCAGACGGGATGGATTATTGGTTATATTGACTATCTGAATCGCAACACAATGGAGACCAGTCACTCATTTGCACCTGACACACATGGGCTCATTTTACAGATGGGGAAACTGAGGTTCGTGGAGGCCCTGCCTGGGGTGCCGGGGCCTTCGTTTGCTTTCTCTGCCCGGGCATTCGAAAGATCTCCACCTGCCATACAAAGGGTTTTTTGGACATGGTCTATCACATACAAATATGCTTTGTGTATTTTTAAAATCATTTACCAGAGCTCATGAGATTATTTGTGATGGTAGCTCTGGGGTCTGCGATCAAGGACAGGGAAGAATTCTGTCTGATTCCATAAACATATTTACCCAGTGGGAGTGGCTAATTGCTGTCTAAGCGAATTGCAGGCCCCGAGCCTGCCCTCCTGTGCTAGCTTCGCCTGTGTTTTCTGCTTGGACTACTCTGCTGCCTCGCCCGCTCCCTGCATCGCTATTTGCCACTTGACAGTTGGCAGTCAGTTGACACGTATCTGGGATGCCCTTTTCCATATCGCTGTGAGCAGGGGCGATGCCCCCAGAGGGAACTCCTACATCACCCGGTGTGACTTGGGTTCCCCTGGAAACAACCCTTGAGACAAGGACCTGGGTGCAGGTAGCTTATGTGGGAGGTGGCCCCAGGGTGTAGGTGAGGGGGGCACGGCGAATAAAAGCCCAAAGGAAGCAAAGCACTATGAGGGGGCATAAGTGAGGTTGCTGCATTGGCCACGGGAACTCGATTCCACAGGCTCCTCCTGGGAAGCGTATGGAATGGAGCAAGTGTGTCCACCCGGAAGATGGGAACTGAGGCGTTTATCCACTGGGTCAGACCGCAGTGGCTGATGGTTGCCCCAGGGGTTGTTCATTTACCTGCACTTTCCAGCAGGGCAGGAGGGAGGGCTGAGCAAGCTCTCTAGGGCTCTTGCCAGGGATCGGGGGAGAGGTGGTGGTGAGGGGATGGTACTTACCAAACAGAGTTGTATGGCGCTCAGATTGTTATCTTGAAACTAGAGGCCGAGTGCACGAAATTCGTGCATGGGGTGGGGAAAAGGGGTCCTTTCAGCCCAGCCTGCACCCTCTCCAATCTGGGACCCCTTGGGGGATGTCTGACTGCCAGTCAGACATCCCTCTCACAATCCTGGACTGCTGGCTCCTAATCGCTCACCTGCCTGCCTGCCTGCCTGCCTGGTCGCCCCTAACTGTCCCCCGCTGCTGGCCAGGTTGCCCCCAACTGCCCCCTCCCTGCCGGCCTGGTCGCTCCTCACTGCCCACCACCCGCCAGCCTGGTCACCCCTTACTGCCCCTCCCTGCCAGCCTGGTTGCCCCTAACTGCCCCCCCCCCCCCGGCCGGCCTGGTCGCCTCTTATTGCCGGCATGGTCACCCCTAACTGCTCCTCCCTGCTGGCCTGGTTGCCCCCAACTGCCCCCCTCTGCCAGCCTGGTTGCCTCTAACTGTCCCCCCTGCTGGCCTAGTTGCCCCCAACTGCCCCCCCCTGCTGGCCTGGTCACCCCATGCAGCCTGCTGTTCAGTCGTTTTGTCATCCCTCACTAATCCCCCTGCTGGCCTGGTTGCAGGCAGCCATCTTGTGAGGGCGTGAGGGTCAATTTGCATATTACCTCTTTATTATATAGGATAACTTACAACCTGCCTAGCACTGTCCACCCAGGCCTGGCTGAAATCAGAGGTCAGGCCAAACTGGCGTGAGTCGGTCACCAGCTGTGTCTAGTACTGCACCGACTCTATATTGCCTGTCTTTTCTCTGCTAGGTTCTGACTGTTCCCCTTGTCCAGATCAAGGACTGAGTCTCAGAGGTTAAGTGACTTGCTCAAGGTCATCCTGAGTACTTTGTGTGTGTGTGTGTGTGTGTGTGTGTGTGTGTGTGTGTGCATGTGTATCCTCTTGTGTGCAAACGTATAGAGAAAGTCGTGGTTAAGAATACAGACAGAGCCAGATGGCACAGGTCCACACTGCAGCTGTTCTGTCTTGTCTGTGTTATCTTAGGCAGGCAACCTAACCCTCTCCCTGCTTCAGGTTCATCATCTGTAAATTAGGCATAATAGTGCCTACTCATAGGAAGGTGAGCACTTAAAAGGTAACGTGGGTGAACCCTTAGGACAGCACGTAGCAGAGTATGTGTTACTAGAAATAGTAACTGTCCCAGTGTCAGCGATACCACAGGTTTCTGGATAGTGAGAGTAACAGTCGCGTTTACTGAATTCCTGCTTTGATGCAGGGCTCTGAATACACCCCCTGATTTAGTCCAACTCTACTGGGAGGTAGGTACCCTCATTTCCAATTTAACGAGGGACTGAAGCTCAGAGATATTGAGTCGTTGGCCCACCGTCAAGTGTCCAGGAGAGGTCAGAGCAGAGAAGCAGTCCTGGTCTCCACACTCTCCCGCCTCACACTCTTCTTGTGGAGGTGTTTGCTCACCTGAACCTTTCACACCGACTTCGGTGTGTCCCCGAATTGGGAATGGTGCCCGCTGCCTGCCTGAGAACAGCCTGCGCCGGGCGGCTCTTCCACGCGACCCCGTGCAGCCTTTTAATGGCCACTCTCTCTTTGAACATTTG
This sequence comes from Cnephaeus nilssonii, assembly GCF_951640355.1. NCBI lineage: Eukaryota > Metazoa > Chordata > Mammalia > Chiroptera > Vespertilionidae > Cnephaeus > Cnephaeus nilssonii. The sequence goes on from NC_137091.1 coordinate 3,184,890, forward strand.
GAATGTGCCATGAACTCACTTTCCAACCCCGATTCATTCCCCGTCCAGGCTTCTGTTTCCTCCGGCCTGTTTGCTTTTTCCCCCGCAGTGAAAAGACTGGTAACTTTATGAAACATCTAAAGGCCGCGGTGGAAGTTTACCGGCGCTTCGAGTGTTGTGTTGTGTTATCTTTGGAATAACTTTGAAGTCCCACCGGTGTAATGGAAGCCGTTATTATGTCATGGAGCTGCTTAGCATGCCTGTGGGAAACATTAACGCGTGCTGACATCATAGTTGGGTTTGCCATCAGTCAGTTTGTTTTGCTTCTTTTTGCTCCCCACTAGCCCACCCTCCCGCCCACCCGGACCCCCAGGCTCTTAAAGTAAAGGTGATGAGCTGACTTGTCAAGGACAAGGGGACAGGTATGGATGCCCCTCGCCGAGGCTGACCTTGACCTCAGCAGCCGCGGCCTCCTGACAGCACAGGGAGGAAACGGAGAGACAAAGCTTTTGGCAGGAGCAGGGAGAAGCTGCGGGCCCTTTGATTTGCCTTGAAAGGTTTTGATTTCGTTGGCAGTCAGACGCTTGATATATAAAACTTTTCAACGCAGTAGTCGGCATGGCTGCCCGAATCCATTTGGTTCCGGTCCTTCAGGATTAAGCTGATTGCCGGCGGCCCCGGTGCTGCGAGGGGGCTGGCCTTCATGGGAAGGACAGTCACAGCCCAAACCATCCCTTTCTCCCGCACAAAAGCACACGGCATTGAGCACGGGAGCTGCAGAGAGGAGACGCGTCGGCGCCCGTTCCCTCCAATGGCTAATGCTTCACGTGCACTGAAGAGCGAGCTTTCCGTCCGTCACGTGCCATTAATTTAATCGCCGACGCACTGTTAAGTATCTATCAGAAATGTGGCTTTTTCACGATGTATTAACCTGGTAATGGTGTCTTTCCTTCTCCCTTTAGACGGAGTCTGATCATTTCATGGTCTGTGGCGTGTTCTCCTGGGAATAGGGGAGAAATTCTGAGTTGTGTTTGGAAGGACCTATTGACACCTGATTTGGGGACTTGGGGTGGCGAGAGATCAGAGCATTTCTACGTGGAACACGCCTCGGGGATCCCGCCGTCACTTCCGGGCATGGCTGGCCCGCTGGCCCCCCTCCCTCTCACCTCTAGGCCTATGTGGCTGGGAAAGTCGGGATGGTCATTTCCTGTGTCAGTGTTTGACCTGGAAGATGGAAACCCTATTGTCTCCGGTGACCCAAGGCAGGAGGTGATTGGGGAAGCGAGGCTTTCTTCCAGCGGCCTCTGCGGAGAGCTGCATTTTCCTGCCCGGGACCAGGTTGCCAGAGTCCTGAGGCCACAGAGCTGCCTACAGTCCCCCCAGCTGCCTGCTCAGGGAGTGTCTTTCCCCACGAGACATGGGCTCCCTGGAGGTGAGGACAGTGGCCTTGTCCACCAGGCTCAGCTGCCTCCACGCACTTCTGCAGCCCCGAGAACATGGCCATTTTTAAGCTCAGTGTAGTTGCTGACCTCTGTCACTTGGTTAAAAGATGGCCCATACCCCTGTGGAAATAGGCAGGAGGGGCGTATGACATACTTTTAAATATTTCTGGTCAGAATGACATGAATGAAATAAGAGCCTGCCATGTAAGGGAGAACGCGTCTCAACTGTTTGCAGATCAGCTTAGGAGTGGAACAAAGAGTTGAGTTCTATTTTCCTTCTGGGGTGAAGAATACAGGACCCAGGGGCACACGGGGATGAGCCGGCCATAATTCTCATCTTCGCCACGTGTGTGTGTGTGGTCTAAGTGTTCACGACAGTGTTCCAATCAGAAATAAAAAGGGCTCGCTCTCGGTTCCTAAGCAGTAGAGCAAGAATTCAAACCCAGAGCGGTCTGACTCTCTGAGTTACTGTATGGCACCCTTGACTTTGGTATTACTAATCTGCCTTTCTCTTGACCTTGGGAATGCATATCCTTGCTTGTTTATTTATGACCAACCAGACGCTCACCACCTGCGTTCCTTTTGCCACGGAAATACCCCAAGGGCAGGAGTTGCCCAAGCAGCCCGAGTTAGCCTATGAACGTTCCCGTCTTTCACCTTAAACCCACGGGGATCTCATGGCTGGCTGCCCCGGGAGCCAAGAATAATAGCTTTGGAGGTTCTGTCGCCCCCACAATCAGATCAGGGTCCCGGAGAAGTGACCTGTTTTACAAATAACACAGGAAAGAATAGACTCAAAAAGTAATTTCCATTTTCCACTTTAATACCTGTGATGAATGAAAGAACACCTGATGACGAAACTCAAAGAAATTTGAAGTTTATAGAGAATCTCTATTTTGGTCGGGTAAAGCAAATCCTAAAGTTTTTACAGTGTGAAAATAAGGAGGAAGTAGTAAGAGCAACAGCAGATTACATAGTCATCATTCTTTATCATCGTCATTAGGGCTCCTCACTACTTTTGATCCTTCCAACGATCTTCTAAAGCAGGGAAGGCCAGCCTTCTTCACCTCCCCTGTAACCATTCCCTTTTCTCATCTGTCTTTGACGTTCTTCCCATTGAGAGGTAAGAGTATATTTCCCTGACCCTTGAGTCTGTGTTTGACCATGTGATTTTCTTTGGCCAATAGGCTGTTAGCAGAGGTGATTAAAGCAGAGGCTTGGAATGGCCTGGTGTAAGTGCAGGATGGTTGTGCTTACTCTCTTGCCCCTCAGACATGGCCATGAATGGGAAGGGCAGTCCAGGTTGGCAGCTATTCCAGGGAGGACCTGTGCAGCAACGCTTCCTCAGCTAAGATGCCCCAGCCAAGCCGACCTAAAGCAGAGCCTCCTACAGGCTTGCAGGTTCATGAGCTTTTTATATGTGACTAGAGGGCCTAGTGCACGATATTCGTGCATGGGTAGGGTCCCTAGTGGCTGCCGGCCGCTGGCCGGGGCCTTCCTTCATTCTGTGCTGCCCCCTGGTGGTCAGTGCACATCATAGTGAGCGATCAAACTCCCGGTAGGTCGAACTCCCGAGGGGACACTTTGCATATTAGGCTTTTATATATATAGATTGTTAGTTTAAGCCACAGAGTGTGGGAGATAGTTTGTTACACAGCACTAGCTAACTGATACATCAAGGTAAACCAGTGAGTAAGTTGTAGAGCTAGAAATAGAATCCAAATCTTCAAACATATGGTTCTACACACTTTCCAACTCTGCTATATTGCTTTTCATACAGAGAGAAATTTATTTGGGAATAAAAATCCCTCAAGACAGAGCCTTTTCTGGGCAGGGACCATGTCTCCCTCATCTTTGATTCCTCAGTCTAGTCCAGTGCCTTGTGCATGGTAGGCACTCAGGATATGTTTATCAAATAAATAAGAGGCAAAAATACTAGGGACATAACCTCTATCCCTTTGGTTTTATTTTACAGTTTCTGATTAATAAAAAATGAAGTAAAAAAATAAGTATGTTCCATACGGTCAGTGAAAGTCAGCTTCTAAAAATAGTACCCGGCGATTGCACAAAGAGGGCATGGTCGTCATTTTCTTCCTCAGACATCTGCCCATATGTGGCAGATTCCCTCTCTGAAGAAAGATCAAACCCCATAAAATGCATCATTTATATGCCACTCCCCATTATGAAACAGCATGGAGACCGTTAATGAGAAGCAAAGGCGAAGAGGAGTTCCACGAGTCGGTTGCAGGCAGACTGTGGCGAAAACGCACGGCCCTTTGGGAATGACACATAAGAAAAGAGCAAACATCGCGCCCGCTGCTCAGCTGGCCCCCACCCGCACCCTCACCGGCCCGACTCCCCCCGTTGCCACAACAGCTTGAGGTGGGGAATTTGTGAAAGCCACATGGAGAGCTTTCTCCTCTGATATGTTTTCATCTCTGAGGTCCAACAGTGTCGATGAAGGTAGCTGTGACATTTGCAATTTTCCATGCACCAGCCCATCCATTTCTGCCCCGTGCCGCTGCCATGGTACAGTGACCCTCCAGCTCTGCCGATAATTACGGCAGGAATAAAACGAAGAGAGTGATAGGAGCAGAGCGTCGCTCTGATTGCCTTTTCATTATTTGCTCACAGTTAGTTATTCAGTCACAGGGAAAAATTGCACAGTAATTGGTTGACAATGGGGAAGCAATCGCCGAATCCCACAACTGCGATACGTTTGCTTGTTGGGCGTTAGACCTTTTATTCGTATTTTGATTAAACAGCGGGAGCATGAAACGGACATAGGAGTGTATCCTTGGTCAAATTCTGGTGCGTTTCTCTCTACCCCATTCAAAATGTTGAATGTAAGCCAGCACATACAGTAGATGTGTGAATACTATATGTAGTCTATTGACTTTCAAATAAATCCCTCTTCTGGATCCCACTTCATAAAGAAGGCACAGTGGGTGGAAAAGCATAGATTTTTTTTTTTTTAAAACAAATCAGTTTTCAGTCAGGTGTTTTATAAAAAGAAAATTCAGAAAACCAGGTGGTTCCTTCTTTCTGCATTTCGATTTTTCCTGAATTTAACTTTCTAAACCCAAGATCTTTATAAATGGATCCTTAGCAAACATTCCCTCTCACTTCCCTCTACAGGCGGGGAAACTGAGGCCCAGGGCGCTGACCGCGATGTTCAGAACGCTGACCCTTCCCGCTCCATCCAAACTGCCTTCCGCCTCCACCTCTGCACGGAGGACGAGCGTTAGAGAAGCGAGACAGGTGGGATCTACGCCTGTGTAAGCATGCATCTCCACATGCGTGCCCCCCGCCCCTCCCTACACACACTACATGGGTGCTCCATGTTGCTCGACTGCAAACGTCACTGAGGTGGTGTCTGCTGCATGTGTATGATCTCAGAGGGTGAGCTTCGTGGATTATCCCAGGTATCCACGGCCTGGCCTGGGCCTGGGGCCATGACGCCTCGGGAAATGTGTGGCGGGGTGACGGAGGGAGAAGACCTCCTGCTTACCGTCCACGCTCAGGTGCAGGAGGCCTTCCTCTGCCCTGGCTCCTGGCTGGACTCGCTGACGCGCCTCCACGCTCTTCCAGCCGCACAAGCCTCCCTGCGGCTCCCACACCCCCAACGCCCCGGAAACGCGAAGAGTGTTTTGTTTTCCTTTGTTTGTTTGGCTTTTTAAAAAAATGGTATTTGGTAGCAAAACCTGGCCTGAGCTGACGGGAAGCTATTTATAGTTTCTATTTGATCTAAACATGCATACATTTCACGGCATACATATTCATGTCTTTGGTTACAGACTGCAGGCCAGACTCTGCTGCAATTTTATATGGCACCATATTTCTTGCCTCAAATAGGAACAACTCTGAATTACAAAACACATTATTTCTGGCTCAAGGGATTCACGTATGGGGCTGTGAGCATGTAATAATAATGATGATGATAATAATAATAATAATAATAATAATAATAATAATAGCTACTACTATAATCCATTCTGAGTGTTTTATATATTTCATGATTTTAATCCTCACAAGGACCTGACAGGATAGGTTCTATTACTATCCCTATTTTCCTAATGGCCCTTAGGAAGCTAAGGTTCTGAGATGTCCTGAAACGCGAGGCTCAGGGTTTGAACCGAAGGCAGTCTGGCGGAGTCCACGCTCTTACACTCCCCACTGTGCTTCTCCCCAGTCCGAGTGCCCAGACGTGGTGCTGTCCACAGAACCCGGCCCAGGCCTGCCATCGGCTTGTCCCGAAAGCTCTCTTGGGGACCTTCTCTCCTTTGGACTCTGAATTCTTAACTCTGGGCTTTAAGTCACATGCCTGCTCAGGGCCATCCGCCGATGCTGGGTTTTCATCTCCCTGTGATGCAAGTTTCAGAAGCTCCTTGCAAACAGGGGTGGTCGTCCGCTCCTCTCACACCACAGCCTCAGGGAGAAAAGCTTGGCTCTCACAGCCCAGCCGGGAACTGGCTGCCGAGTGAGCCCCAGGTCGGTAGCCCTTGCCCCCCTTCAGGCACCTCCTCTCAGTCCCCGGAGCCTTCCCCCCCCCCCCCCCCCCCCGTGTCCCTCCAAAGTCTAAGAGCAGGAGCCATGGGAATTGGCAGCCTGGGCATTCTACCAGGACCTTGTGTGTGGCCTTTGTGACGTGTGGTAGCAAGAATACGTAACTGAGTGAGGAGGTTCAGATCTGGGCTCCTCTGCTAGTGTAGACATGGTCTTGAACTTGAAATTTCTCTCACACTTGGCTCTCTTCTGCCCCACAACCCCCTACCTCAAATCTGGAGCAGACACATGGTGCCAGAGCTAGAATTTGACTAAAAATATGGATCCAGTTAAGAGTCCATTCTCTTAACTTGGGTGATGATTTAACTTGGATGATGACTGTTGACTGCTCATTCTGCGTGGGTCACTATGGGAAGCGACTTGGATGCCTTGTCTCTGTCGATGCTCACAAAGCTGTGAAGGTACCACCACTGTGTCCTTTACTATGGGAAGAAACTGAGGTACAGAGACGGGAGCTTGCCCACGGCCTCATACCTACTCTTTCCATCAATTGCCACAACATCTGTAACGGCCCCTTGGAGACTCAATAGCTTCAGGTGACAGCCCCGCAGCCTTGCCTGCTCACTGTTGGCTGGGGCAGCTTTCTGGATCTCATCTGGGCTCCGACAGGCTTGACTCCAAGCTGTAGCCAGGGTTGGGGTCAGGTCTGCTCCACCTGCCTCTCATCCTCTTACGACCAGGGACTAGTGCGGCATGTTTTTCTCATAGTGATAGCAGAGGTGCTAGGGGGCAAACCAATCCGACAAACACACTTTCAACGTCTGACCACAGCAAAACCACTAGCATCCCATTGGCCAATGCAAGTCACATGGCCAAGCCCAACATGAATGGAATAAGAAGTACACCTCACATACCAGGGTGCGATGGCAAGTAGCATGGCCGCGTCCCACACCAGCAGAGAAAGGAAATGTACCCCTCCCAGGAACCTAGGGAAATCCCTCCTGACCAGGAACCCACCCCATCTCACCCACGAAAAGGGAGAGCCAGGAGCCACCCAGGACCGCCAAGCTCGGGAGTCATGTTTCCTCACGCGCTCTTGAGTGGGCACAGGTACCCAGGGCAGAGCTTCTGGTCATTTAGGAAGCCGGGTCTTTGCAGTCTATTGAGCCTGTTGCCCTTACGTTGGAAGGCGTGAGGCTGCCCCTAAGGCGTGTGGAGATGGTGGGGTGGCCTGGGCAGTGGGCTCTGCCAGGGTGACCTCCTCCCCCCACAGACACACATGGCCCGGTGTTTGCTCTTCTCTCTGGGGCCAGACCTGTCATTAAAGGATTAGCTTTCTCCCCTCTCTCTTTCTAGGCGTTTCCATGCAGCCTTGGAATGCATCATCAAAGTCCAAAGCAAGGACGTTTGAATTCTTTGCCTGGAGGACCTGTTTTCTTGTGTTGAAAGGGAGTGTTAGACGTTCCTAAATTTTGGAGCTGTGTTTATACTCAGAGAGAGGAGTGAACAGAAAAAGCTCCCGGTGGATTAATTTATTTGTATTTTGTTCTAGCTCCTGACATTTGGAAAAGGCTGGAGGATCTTATTAATGTTTGCTATTTTTGATTTGCTTTGGAGGATGCTAGATTAACCACAGAATCTTGGAAAATAGACTCGTTATTTTATTTTTGAGAGGTACAAGGTCTGAGGCTGTTTGCTCAAGTTCTGGCATCCAGTCCTCGGCTCTGGGGCTACCTCTGGTCACCACCCCCACCGGAGCAGACGTTGTGAATAGATCCCCATGACTGCTGCCCTCTAAGCCCCCAAATGACCCCAAACCCTCTCACCACAGCCCTCCAGGCAGCCGCTACTACTTGGTCAAAGTTAATGCAACCTAGTTGCCATCCTTGCTCTAAAACTTTAATTTTTCACATACCAGTCACATAACTTTATCAAAATCTTTATAGAGTTCTGATGAAGAGACTGCTGTCTTCTGTTCTGGTTCTTATAAGGCTACTACTCAACTCAAAAATGGTCAATATCCAAACTCCTTAGCTTGCAACCAAGGTTCTCCGCCATCTCACACTTTCACTCCCCAGGACTAATGTCCTGATCCCTTTATCACCCCTCGTGAGAGGCAAATATCTCATTTGCTCTTAAGATTCCTGCCCTCACTCACTTTAAAAATCAGGGGTGGGGGGCACATGAGTCAAAAGGCAAGTACTACAGAGGGTGATAGCTGCTTGGGGAACACAAGGAGGGGGCCTTATGAGCTGACTCCTGAAGGGTATCTAGGAATCACCCCGAGAAACTGGTCTAATTGAGAGTGTGGTCGCAGCTGGTAGTGGTGGTACTTGTGGAAATCAGAAACAGAATGAGCAAAATCTTGGCAGTGAGAAGAGATGGAGGTGCCATGTTCTGAGATGGGGACACTGGGCAAGATGCATAGAAGGCAAAAATTAAGAGTTTCCATTTTGGACATGTTAAGTTTTAGATGGCTGTTAGACATATGCACTAATTAGGGCGATGCTACTGACTATGACATAAATCCTCATATTTCCATGGCTTAAAACAAGTTTATTTCTCACTCATGTGATAGAGCAATGCAGATGTTCTTGTTGGGTGAGGACCTTCCACGTGGTGACTCAAGGACCCAGGCTCCTTCCATCTTGTGGCTCCACCCTTCTCTAGGGTTATATCCCACTGACGGGGCAAAGAGAACGTGGGGAAGATGCACTGGGAATAAACGAGTAACATGTCACCTTCTGGGGTGGACGGCAGGAAAGGTAGTCCTTGGCCAGGTACTAGAGACAACTATACTACGTAAGGAAGTACATGGATATTGGGTGGTTAGTCATCTCTGCCCCGACGTCCAGGTGAAAATGGCAGTTGCCTTGTAGCATGCAAGTATCACAGTCGGGGCAAGATTGAAGCTGGAGATGTAAACTTGGGAGTCATGGTATGGAAAGGACATACACAGCCATGGAGACTGGATTAAATCAGATGGGCAGGAGGCCACAAACGATAGGTTACGGGCTGGCTGCCTTTTCCCATTAAAGTTGTACTTGAACAGAGGAATGAGCCAGGCTCATTCCTTCACATGTGACCTACGGCTGCTTTCACAATGATGGCACCACTCCCCAAAGAAAGACCTGCTAATTGTTCTGTGTCTTTCTAGAATGCTTATCTATGAATATCTATCCTATATCATCTATCTACCCACCCTCACACATACATATGCACACACATACATTGTGATGGAAAATACTTGCATGTACATTTATCAGGACTGTGTATGCATAACCCTTTTAGGTAACAAAAATGGGATCACATCATCCATATGGGTTTATTACTTACCTCTTTTTGTGTGTCCTGTATCTTGAACATTTTTTGTAGAACAGTGCATATACTGGGTGTCTCTCTCTCTGTCCTTAGTAGCAGCCTTGTACCCTGTTGTATGGATTTATCATAAAACAGTCCTCTATTCACTGGCAATTAGATTGTTTATTTCTTTCTTTTTCAACGCCACAGTGTAGATCCTTATACATTATTTTTGAGCACTAAGACAAGTCTCTCTGCAAGAAAAAAGTCTTAGAAGGTAAATGGCAAGGTCAAAAGAGAATATACCTTCTTATGTTGATAGTTGTTGGCCAGTTGCCCCCTGAAAAAGTTGTGCCAACACGCATTCCCACCAACAGTACATGGGTGCTTATTCGTTTTCTAACCATTTAAAAATCAAGAAGGATTTGAGTAAGCTGATAGGGAATATATTGAAGAATGACTAGCGCGGTCTCCACATTATGGAAATGACTCTGACTTTAATCCCTTTAGAATATGATCCATAACATAATCTTTAATAGGCTATATCTATCTAATGTGAAACTCAGTTGATTCAAAACAGCATTTTATAACACACATTTAAAATTTTGAATTGGGATTTAAGCAGGACTGCGTGGCTCGTAGGAAACCATATCAACACAATAGCCCACTTTGCCTTTCAACGTGACATCCATGAAAAGGTATATTAAACATATCTATCATGTGATGAATGAAAGGTTTTCTATTAAAAAAAATATCTCCCACACTTCTCCCAGATTCTGTTGCAATGCAAATTTTGCATTACTGTTCTTAGTACATTTTTTTCTCGTAGCTAGATCTTTATTAAAGAAAGTCAAAGGCTACGCTTTTCATGTTATGAGGAGGGGTCATAATTAGCTAACGCAAATGCTCCAAAAATCAGATCCGTAATTAGCTGGACCGGCTGATTGGTATGACTTCCTGGATGCAGATCTTTACTGTTGAACATTTACTTTGTGCTCGCAGGATTTGTCTGTGTGTTTCCTATGTGTGATGAGAGCTTTTCGATAATTAGCTCCTGAGGGATGTTGCATTCCAATAGTGGAAGGATAATTACAGCCTTATGAAAAGTGAAATGACTCCAGCTTCCTTTTGTTGTGGTTTAATTGTATGCAACAAGTCCAGGAGACGTCTCATTTCAAATTGGGATAGTGAAGATGTAGCTTTCATTAAAAACAAAATAAAAAATGGTGTGAATTTGGTAAAATGGCAAATTGGTCTAATTTTGAAAACAAACAAGCAAACCACCCCATTAAAAAAAAAGCCTTGTGTTATTTCATTAGTTCATAATTTTGATTACAAATTAAACTGTGGCAGGGTGAGAAGTTGTAAGGTTACAATGCAGATGAGATGGGGCTTGAAAAATTTCACATCAAAAGGCATCAGCTGGGGAAATGCCATTGTAATAGACTGTTAATTAGTGCCAACCACAAAAACAAAGAAAAGGAGAATGACAGGCCGGTTCTCACAGATTGTATAGTTTGGGAGTGACTTGGGAATAAGACACATTAAAAAGAATATACTTTCTTCAATACCTGTCCTGTTATTTTTTTTTTTTTTTTAATTGGCTTTGGGGGCGGGAGGAAAAGCTTTAAATCCAACTGTACCAAGAATTTTTTTAATCCAAGCAACTGTGAAGTGAGAAAGGATGCTACTTTATACAATAATTAGAGGCCCGGTGCATGAAATTCATGCACGGGTGGGGGTCCCCTCAGCCCAGCCTGCACCCTCTCCAATCCGGGACCCCTTGGGGGATGTCTGACTGCCGGTTTAGGCCCGATCCCCAGTCGGACATCCCTCTCACAATCCTGGAGCTCTGGCTCCTAATCGCTCACCTGCCTGCCTGCCTTGTTGCCCCTAACTGCCCCACCCCCCGCCGGCCTGGTCGCCCCATGCAGCCTGCTTTTCAGTCATTTGGTCATCCCTCACTAACCCCCCTGCAGGCCTGGTCGCCCCACACAACCTGCTTGTTTAGTCGTTGGGTCATCCCTCACTAACCCCCCTGCCGGCGAGGTCGTAGGCAGCCATCTTGTGAGGGTGCGATGGTCAATTTGCATATCACCGCTTTATTATATAGGCTGTGTTACTCAGCAATTGCTGCAATAATGCTGCATAACAAACTACCCCAAAACTCAGTGTCTTAAAATAACAGGCGCTTACTTGTCATCCACTGGTTGGCTGGGACATGACTGATGAGGCTGGATTTCAGGCTCAGGACTCCAGGATCCAAGCTGGTGCTGCTTCACTATCTTCCTTGGACCAATAACTACTCACAACATGTTCTTCTCATGGAGAAGCAGGAGCACTAGAGCCAAACCAAAAGGCACAAGGACACATATATTTCTGCTAGGATCACGTCAACCAAACTCCCATTCACCAAAGCAATCACATGGCCCTGCCCAAGATCAGTGGGGTGGGGAGGTGTGCTCTGCCTAGAATCCAAGTAGGGGAGGAAATATGTTTTAAACAAACTTTCAAATGATCACAGTAACCTGTTAATTATCATGGTTGAGATGATTTCCCCCATAAATAGAAGTCAAGATCCTCCAACATTTATATATTTAGAGGCCCAGTGCACGAATTCGTGCATGGATGGGGTCTGGTCTGGCCACCCCGATCCGATCGGGCAGGGCTGGCCAGGGGAGGGAACATGGGAGGTTAGTTGCTAGCCCCGCCCACTGGTTGAACTCCTGGTGGAGGGGACAATTTGCATATTAGCCTTTTATTACATAGGATATATCTGTCTTGATTGCATCAACTTAAATTGGAAGATGTTAAAGCAAAGGAAATATGATGAGGTCATTCCACTTGTAGCACTGGATGAGAAAGGACATTTAAGTAAAAAGCTATCCTTGTGCAGAAAGTTTCCGAACAATGGAAAAGTGAAGCCAACAGTCTTAAAGGAGTATTTTCCATCTGTCCATCTTGAAAATCCTCTAGGAAAATGGTGTTATGTGAAAAGGAGCCTTGTCTTGAAAAATGCTGCAACTCTATTTCAAATTCCATTGTATCCATGCAAAACCTGTCTTGTTTCAAAGCATCCTCTAAGATTGTGGCATGAAATAATCCACTTAGTTGTGGAAGGCAGCCTTGTTGAAGCCACGTACCTGGGAAATAGTTGAGTTAGGGTATGATTTGAAAAGAGGAATGAAAAAACAGCCTTAGTCAAGTGACAGCACCTGTTCCAGAATCACTGGTCTGTTTTTCACTGTTCTGAAGCAGAACATGGAGGATGCCCAGCCACTGTGTCCCTTATCAAACCGGAGGAGACTAGAGATGCCCACAGATCCCTGTTCTGGCCCACTGCATGAGGGATGGTGTCAATAAAAACACCACAAAAAAGACCCTAAAACTCATTGCTTGTCCCTGGCCAGTTTGGCTCAGTGGATAGAGCGTTGGATTGCAGACCAAAGGGTCCCGGGTTTGATTCTGATCAAGGGCACGTACCTTAGTTGCAGGACTCATGCAGGAGGCAACCAATGGATGTGTTTCGCTCACATCGATGTTTCTCTCGGTCTCTCCCTCTCTCTTCCACTCTCTCTAAAAGTCAATGGAAAAATATTCTCAGGTGGGGATTAACAGCAACAAAAAAAAGTATTCTTAAAAAAACCCTCCTTGTATGGGACAACGGCTTCTTGGAAATGGTGACAAGGCCGCCTGAAGGGAAAGTCACGGTATCCGTGTGGAGCAGACCCTGCCTGTGCCCTGCCCCTATCTCCCTAGCATTCACCGTCCCCATCCCTACATTCTGATGAGTTCTTACTCTTGACACCTGTCACTCTCTGCCCAAGAATGCTTTCTGGCTGCTGGAGTTGGGTTGGCCCATGCACCCGGTAGGTTCAAAATGCTGGGAAAGGCCCTGTCTCCAGGGGCAGCTCTCAGGGGTGATGGGTGGGTGTCGGTGTGGAAGCGCCCAAGCTCCCTCACTCCTCGCTCGGGACAGTTCTGAAGTGTGTTCTCTACCTTCTCCCAGGATTTGCCAGCAAGACGGAGCCCAAGTGGCCCGCAGCAGTAACCTGCCAGAGAATGTACCCTTTATTGTCTGCTTTCGTCCCGACTCATTCCCCTGCTCCCCTACAGGTGCTTCCTGGGATTCCCTCCAAAATAAACGACTGGCACTCAGATCCCCGTGCCAGGGACTGTTTGGGGGAAACCTGACCTACGACACGGGGCACCTGCAGAGCTTGACGCCCCATCTGGTTTTGCTTCTCGGGGAATAAAGAAGCTCTGTGCGTGTCCTGGCTCACTGCTTCTTCCAGAGGATTCCACTCGTGTCAGGACAGCACGCCAGCCATGCCGACAGGCATCTGGTCGACCACAGGGAAGCGTCCCCATAGATTCAGAGTCAGGTCCAAATTCATCGCATTTCCCGGGGGCTTGTCAGAAAATGGGAACTGACTGTGAAGGCTTGTTCCAACATCCAGAAGGCCCTGGTTTCCAGGGCAGTGCCTAGCATGCCTGATGGGCCTTTTAGCCGCAGATAAGTGCCCATTCTCAAAGCAGTGAGGAAAAATTTCCTTATATCTTGGCATTCTTGACAAATTTAAAATAGACAATGAACAGGATAAAGCTTTTTTTAAAAAATATTTTTTTATTGATTTCATAGAAGAAAGGAGAGGAAGAAAGAGATAGAAACATGAATGATGAGAGAGAATCATTGATTGGCTGCCTCCTGCATACCCCACTCCAGGGATCAAGTCTGCAACCTGGGCCTGTGCCCCGACTGGGGATCAAACCCAGACCTCCTGGTTCATAGGTTGATGCTCAACCACTGAGCCACACGGCTGGGCAGGATAAATCTTTTAATCCAAGGTCCTACCATCCTTGTAATGGAAACTGTTATATATATATATATAAAAAGCTCTGAGCCTTTTCACCTTCCTATTGCTATACCGGATGAGGGGACTGGTGGGGGAGTGTTTGCATATTTCCCTGATGTTCAGATTCAATCTCCTGTAAGATAGGCCATTACTTTAATAACCGTTAGAGTGGAGGAGAGGGCACTGCCCACCTCAAACTGCTCCTGGGCTGAGAGGGCGAACTGTGTTCAGAAGTTTTAACATGCGTATCTGGGGGTGGAGAACTTATGGGCGGAACGTGGTCAGTGGGAGGGCCTTGTCATGCACTCCCTGGTGGCCACTCCACGGTGGCCACTCCCTGCCAGGGTGGGGGCAGGTAGAAGTTGACGGACACCTGGAAAGATTTCAGTGGCTGCGTTTCTCTTGAGCTCGGAGATCCTTAGAAGTGAAACGCTCAACCTTCCGCTGCCACGGATGTGTCAGCCAGGCAGTTCCTGGTGCAGATGAGCTGTCGGACTTGACAGAGGCTCCCACTAAAACGCATTCCCCTTGAAGCCTTGGGAAATTTGGGTGTTTCTCTCTCTAGCGTCACCCCCACCTGCCCCCAGAGCCACGGGAGTCCTGGCACCGTTTGCCACCTTCATGTTTGTGCATCTGCCTTGTCCACACGGTGGCTCTCAGAACGAACGAGATGAAATGGGTCCGATGTCGGTGCTGACCAGGTCGAAGACTAATCCACAGGTTCACCTTCGTGGTCCAGCCAAACCAAAGAACTTCCGGTGGAAATTTGCTTTTGAGCAGAATTAAAGTTTACTTAAAAAAAAAGTAATCCGTATTTATTTCCTTTTGAGGGAGGGGAAGTAGCCAACTCATTTTTGTCTGGAAAAATAAAAATAAAAGCGAGAAAGACACAACATGTGTATGAAGGTCAGTCTTATTGATGACCACAGGACGGGGATACGTTTCCCATGCAACAAGTCAGTTCTCTGCACAGTTTGCACACGAGTGCGTTTTCCTGAGGTTCCTGCGTTCTTTTAGACTTTTAAATGGGAGCTCAGCCCCCCTTTTTTTTAAGTACTGCTTCATTGAACATTTTTGGAAACTGAGGCATGGAGGGTTATTTTTCCATTATGATATACATAGTAAGGCATTTCTGAAGTTATTTAAACAAGTATATTTTTTCTTAAAGATGACCAAGTTCTTCTTGCCGTGTTGGCTTTACTATCAATTACCCTCATAATCCTCACCAACCTTCTTACAGAGTAGGAAAAACCCCCAAACATGTGCTCTTGGGTCCAATCTCAAGTGCTCGCTCAGTCAGTTCAGCTTAAGGAGGTTCTGCAGCCCATGCCTCCTTTGTCACCTTTGAGTAAATCTCAATTTCAGTCTATTTCTTTGTAAACAGTGGGTAATCTTGTCGGAATGCTCCCTCCCTTGCTTAAGGACAATTTGTCATTTCTGTCCACAGTTGTCTCTCCTCACCTCCACCCTCACTCCAAACGTCTTAACGCATTTCCTCTCCTTCAGAACCTATATAAATATACGTGTCTTTGTGATGCTAAAAGCTAATCTTTGTTGTCTCAGGCTTTGAGGAGGGACACTTACCTTAAGCCTCTTAGGTCTGTGTGACTGGGAGGGAGAGCAGGCTGTCCTGGGACCCTGGCGGGGTGGCCTTCCATGGAATTCCTGCCCGGCCACCTTGTAGGAAGCATTTTCCAAACGATTTGTGGCTGCTACTGCTCTGTGCTTGGATGTCTACCAATGGAGCATTTAACAAAGAGGAAAGAGGGAAAGAAAAAGAAGAGAGAAGAGAAAAGGGAGAAGAAAAGAGGGGAAGGGAAAGAAGGAGAGAGGAGAGCAAAAGACTCAATTAACAGTCCGCTATTTCTATTTTTCGATGCATATCCTATATAATAAAAGACTAATATGCAAATTTCCCCTCCTCCAGGAGTTCGACCAGGAGTTCAGCCAGACCCCACCCATGTATGATTGTGCACCAGGCCTCTAGTATAAATATAATCCTTTTTCTAGTGGTGGAAGTGTTTTCTTTCTGTTCCTTTTCTTCTCTCTCTCTTTCTCTCAAGGTGTTAAAAGCCCGCTTATTTCCTTGAAACACAGTAGTCCTATGATCAGGCTTATGCATTGGATAATAAGGTACAGCATCTCTGACTTGGTATCCAAAGCTCTTTGTAAGTCCCATATGTCTTCATGTTGCGGGTCCACAAACCAGCTGGCAGCCATTGGCCTGGATGGATGGAGGCCCTCATCTCCCAGAGCATGTAGGAAGCACCTGCCTCCCACCCCCTTCACCCCCCTCACCCCCACCAAAGCGGTCCAGGGAGGTACAGTTACTGAGAGAGGCGCTCACAGAGAGAAAGAGACAAGACTGATTTGGTTTGTTTCAAAGACTCCCTCCGGCTATTGTTTGGAATTTAGTGAAACACATTTAATACCCCAGAACTGGGGTATTAATAGCTCTCTAGGATGAAAACCCATGTCTTTTGAAATACAGGCCTCCATCTGCATGATAATCATTTAGGGGGCGCTGTTAAAATGCGACTTCTCATGTCCCAGGTCTGCTGAATTCAAATTTCTGGGCGCAGAGAACAGAAATCTGTTTTCCTAGCAAAGCTCCCCTGGTGAGTGTGTTGTAACTGAAGTTTGAGAACCACTTCCCTAGCTTCCCACCCTCCCCCAGCTGTTTCAGCTCCTGTGTGCCTCTCAAGGTCCCGGGCCAGTCCCTGCTGCCTCTCCTTGATGGCAATGCCTGAGAGATGGGGCTGGTGTGAGGACCTGTTGATTGTGCCTGTTTGGCTTTGATTTGCCCCCACTTCCTGTGATGGGTCTCAGGTTTCCCTCTGGGGGGACTACCCTTTTCCTCCTTTTAATTCACGTCATCAGACAGGGGCCCACGTCTTTGCACATCTAGGAGTGGCCAATCAGCACAGTCCATCCCTCTGCCCCTCCCCCTCCTCGTGATTGGTTTGATGGTAGACACATGACTAAGCTAACCCTATGACACGCAACCTGGCAATTTTGCCAGAAAAACAGAGCAAGAGAAACTCTCCTTTTGCTGGGATCGCTGGCAACAAGAATAACGCATTCCTGGAATGGCTGGGGAGGAGGCAGAGTCACCTGTGTGTCACCAACGATAGAGATGATGAGAGTTGAGAAATGCAAAGGGGAGAAACTTAACCCCGTTGGCCCTTTTGAGTCTCAGGATTCAGACCCATCTGCAGATATGCCTGCCTTGGCAGTTTCCAGTTCTCTGAGACTGTGTCCTCTTTCCTGTCTCTGCCAGTTTGACTTGGGATTCTGACACTTTGCACAGAAAGAGCCCTAATTATGAAGGGAACGTGGAAATAGCTGATCCCCTCCAGGTTCAATGTTGATCTGGTTTAGACCAAACGCTGAGTGTTTGGTGCAGGGCCAGCCTTAGACCGAGTGGTATTCAGTAAAACATGCTGGGTAAATGGAGAATTCTCCCCTTTGCATTTCTCCAAGAGTCTCTCCAACTAAGTCAAGGCCTAGAACATTCTGTAAAATAGTTCCAAACACACACTATGTCAAGAATGTGTATCCTTATGGGACAGTGGAGTAGACTATTGGAATTGGAGTCTCATGGAACATTTCAGACTTAACCCTCATAATACACTCTCTCCAGACTCCACAGGTAGGTGTGACCTGTAGCGGGTCCAGATGGTCCAATTCATTATTATGGTAGCGTTCTCATGTTACAACAATACCTACTTGAATTCCTGGAAAAGGAGCAAGCTCTGTAGTCATGATCATTGGGAGGAAGTTCAAGCTGTGATTAAGAGCAAGGATTTTGAAATCATACAGGACTGATTCCAATTGCTATCTGCCTAATTTGTGCAATTTGCCGAGAAAGTTTGTCTATGTGAGGTAATAATGGCACCCTGTGCATAGGTAACGGCAAGAATTAAATGAGATGATGTATGTAACATGCTTAGCACAATGCCTGGCCCATAGCAATTTCCCAGTTAACCTTAGTTCCTCTTACCATAGGCCTCACTCTACCTCTGTGGCGTTTTGTTCCACTTTTACCATATGTGGGTATGTTTCCCAAATGTCTCTCCCACTGCCCACCCTTCAGCTCAAACGCATCCGCTGTTTTCTGTATGGGTTTCTGTTTAGCAACTAGGGTTGGCTTTAAGTCTTTGGGCCTCAGTTGGGGCCTATCTGTGGATTTAAGAACTCTGTGCGCTTGGTAACCAATTAGCTAAAAGTTCCCAGGAAAACACCTCCATTTTGTATTGCTTAATCTCACTCATCCTGTCAAGGCGCTCTAAAATATGCTATTTGTCACCTGCTGGAGGAACTGTGAGTGTGACACCCTGTGTATGAAGTTGGCCAAGAGTCAGAGTGACTTCTGTGCTTTATAGTTTTCCTGTAAAGGCTACCCATTGGTAAGAATCTTCTTTTGAAGCTTCCAAATTAGAAGATAAATTGCATTTTTAAAATACCCAAAGATTTCCTCCATTTTTTTTTTCATTTCTTTGATGCATGTAATTCTTTTGACTTCGGTCCAATTCTCATCTGTTGGCAAATGACCAATTGCCAGATTCCAAGCGAAATTCAGAATGTATTCAGCTAAAACAAATCAAGTCCGACAGTTGTCACAGAAGCATTTAACCAAAATTACTTCAACATTTTAACAATCCTTGACATTTTCAGGGATGTCTTTGAAGTACAGAGCTCCCCAAATATTTAGTGTTAACAGTTTTAGACAGGTGTTTTGCCAGAGACATGTAAAGATGCGTTGACTGAAGATGATTATTTCGCAGTGAGCTTAGCCTCTGGAAAAATATTTATGTCTTAATTGGATGGAATTCCACCTGTCATTTTATCAAACACTTTGCTTATGGTCCGTTTTGCTTAGAGTCCAAGAAAAATGAAAGCATTTTAGTTGCGAGAATTAATGCGACACATGTTTGGGCTTTGTGGAATCACAGCATTTGTTTGGCGATAATTATAAGAGAGTGTTTTTGGAACTTGAATGGACTTTGCAATTAGAAAATACAAAATTGGGTCTGAAAAGAAAGCTGAAGAAAGAAGAAGCGTGATGAAAATATTGCAAAGGCCCTTTGGGAGCAACCCAAAGTTACAGCACTGAAAAGTCACTTAATGAAAACTCAAATGGAAAAAGGCAAACCACACATTTCCTAGGGGCTTCATCCCATTCTAGGGATCAGCTGTGTTAGTACCTGGCACATAGTAGGTGCTCAGAAAGAGGGAGCTTCCTGCCTTCCTCTCCCTTGCTTCTCCCTTCATTTACTTCATCATTCTACCAGCTTTTGGGTCATTGAAAGCATGATTTCAACAAGGGATACTGAAGACAGAAACCAGAACTTGGGTGGGTTTCTTTTTCTCCTCCTCCTCCTCCTCCTCCTCCTCTTCCTCCTCTTCCTCCTCCTCCTCTTCCTTATCAACTGTTAGATCAGAGTGAAGAAATCTCTTTCCTTTGCTCAGAAAGTTCTTGAGTTCTCGGTGTGATTATAGTGGGTATAGTGTCAGGATGTTGACTTTATTATGGAGAGGAATGTGTTTGGTTAACACCTTGATGTGAAGAGAGGCTGTGTATGTCCCTGATATATTCCGCGTAAGCCTCAACCACATATTGAACGAGTGTCAGCTCTAGGTGGGTCTTGATGAGCCTCCTTGTCACCTTACAGATGGGACCCTTAAAGGGAGGGAGAAGTGGGTCACAGGTGAGGTGTTTAGAGTTGGCGGCCAAGTGTTTGTTTGTTGGGGGCACTTTCAGAACCTCTCATTGTGGGTGGGAGTATCCAAACACCTAAGGCATAGAAGGTCCAACTCACATCAAAATGCAAAATCTCACCGCTATTAGGTGGGACCTAGGGAGACAGAATGAAGAGCAAATCCAAGTAGAGGAATTGGTTTGGCAGTTCCTGAGGCCTCCCATTGGCACCCTCAATCTCCCATCCCCTCACCCCGCCCCCCCCCCCCCATATGTCGGGAGAAATAGTCACAGTGCAGCCTTGGCCAGTCGGGAAGGTGGGACGCTGTGCTTTGTTCTCCACACACTCTGAGGGTGCTCTCATTCTTCCCCTGGTCACCAGCTGTTGTTAAGTTGCAGGCACTTCCCACGGTTGGGTTTCCTGGCAATTGGTAGCGGTTCCTCCTTGTTCTTGTAGGCAACTGAGCAGCCAACACCCTAAGAATGCTAAATCATGAAGACACAGGAAGGGTGAGTCCAGGGATCATCTTTCTGATATTAAGATGTTGGGGCTTCATTCACTAGACAAATTGTTGTTGTTTTTTTGCTGGACAAGCTGTGCTGTGCAATACAATTTTTCAGATGGAGTATTTTGAGGGGAAATGTGCTAAGAGGCTCAGCTCTTTTAAAATGATGATTTCAAAATTAAAAGTCAGCCAATTATTGTTTAAATGTTAGTGGGAAAAACAGGAGTGGAATGTTAAGATTGGAGAAGGGTCAAGATGGACTGGACTCTTCCAACTTGGGCATTTCACCCCAACCTGGAGGTCAGCACATCTCTTGGGCCTGGACAGGGTGCTACCAGGTCCATCAACCCTGCCCTCCGCTCACCTCCACTTCTCCTGCCTGGCTCCACTCAGTGCTCACATGGAAACTCAAAGATCTCCTCCCTATTATGGCCTTCCTGACTATCCCTCCTTCTACTCCTCCTCCACCAGCTGTCTGCGTCTCCTTTTAATATTCTCCCATTGCACCTAACCCTGTCCTTCCATTGCAATTATTACTTAATAGTATTATTTTAAAAAATTTCATCACCTTTCATCTACAGAATACCATCAGGTGTGTTTTTGATCTTCTGATTCCTGGCACCAAAAATGGAGCTTAGTATATGGTAGCTAGCTGCCCAGAACATAGTTGTGCAAATGAAAGGACAAAGTGTAGGCCACTTGAGGGGAGGGAGTGGTGCTTTCTACGTAGATACTCCTGAGAAAACTTAATAGAAATGGCGAGCGTGCAGCTGTACCCTGAACAATGGTGTATCCTCCGCTGATGTTCTCGGTTGCTAGCAACAGAAGTGGGCAGCAGCTGACTTAAGAAAAGGAATTTACTGGAAACAATGTATTGGCTCCAGAATCCATGGAGGACCAGAACACGGAACTGAACCAAGGGAGGTCCAGCAGTGAGGACTAAGGCCAAGTTCACTCCAGTGCACAGCTTGGCTGGGACAGTGCCCGTTACCCCCAACTGCCCAACTCAGCGTGGTTCCCATGCAGATGTGCTCCACCGCCCTGCATCTTGGATTCTCTCCTGCAGAATCTAGGTCCAGATGAGGGCGTTTGATTGGCGGTCCGGGTTGCTTGCTTGCACATCTACTGCCAGGAATCGCGAAGGGGACTATCTTGCCCTTTAGCTTTCATAGTGGAATGAGTGCCTTCATCCCACCAACACTCACAGGGTGAGGGATTCTCCCTGTTGTGGACGGAGTTGCATCCCCCAAAACTGGTACATTGAAGCCCTAACCCCGGTACCTCAGAAGGTAACTGTCTTTGGAGATGGGGTCTTTAAAGAGATTACTAAGTTACAATGAGATCATTAGGGTGGACCCTCATCCTGAATGACTGGTGTCCTTAAGAGAAGAGATCAGGACACAGGCACACCCAGAGGGAGGACCATGTGAAGATACAACGGGAGAGGATGGCCATCCATGAGCCAAGGAGAGAAGCCTCAGAAGAAACCAGCCCTACTGACCCCTTGATCTCAGACTTCTAGCCTCCAGAACTGTAAGAAAATGAACGTCTGTTGCTTAAGTCCCCCAGGGTGTGGTTCTTTGTTACGGCAGCTCGAGCCAACTAACACACTCCCCCAACACGTAGATTCTGCAAATAAAGACACGTGGCCGTGCAGGGAGTGGGAGCCGGAAAGATAGAGTGAGAAAAGGAATCCCAGCAGCATTATCCACTCCAGCGCAGACAGGGAGTGGACACGTGGGAGACACATCACGGCTGGAATGTGGGAGGGAATAAAGAACACTAAAACTGGGACGGGGAGTGGGCCTCCCCTGACCCGGGCACTGGATTCCAGGTTGAGGTGTCTGGTGGACCCACCAGTCTTCGGAGCCTCGGCAGGGACAGGGAAGCAGGGAGGAGATGCTGGATATCCATTTGGGGGGGAGGGGACGCCCAGCATTTTTTCTTGCCTCCTTTGACTGTCTTGTGCGGACCATTGCTTTGAGAGTTGAAGGACATGGTGGAGCATTAAAGGTGTCTCTGTACCATGAAGACAGACATGGAGGGAAGGTTTCTTTGCTTCCGGGGCTTTGGATGGAGATGTTTGCTGGCTTGAGACCTGGATGGACACAAAGGCACTTCCGTGCCCGTTGCTTTGAGTGGATTTTGGAGAAATTCTCCATGAAGTGATCGTTTCCTGGCCGGGAAGGTTAGGAAGAAGCTTCCTGACCCGGTCCCTTCTGCGCAGGCTGTGAAATGACTTTGAGTCTCTTGACCCCGGGAAGGAAATGTGGGTGGGTCCCTCTCCGCCGCTGTGACCCGCCGTGGAGGGGGTGGCAGCTGCCGATGGTATCAGCCAGGGGCCTTCTCCTGGGCCCCCCACATGCCCCGCTTTTGTGTGCTCGCAGGAGAGGGAGCCGGGAGCAGGGACAAGGTGTGGCTGATGGGGCCCGATAAACCCCACACAAAAAGCCCGCTGTCGCGCTGAAAGGGTCTCCAATGTAGCTCTTTAATTTCCTCGCTTAGAAATGTTTCTCCTCTTTTCATCCCCAGCCTTTATCTTAACTTCTCATCGGAGCAAAGCGGCAGCCTTTCAAATTGAACAAATAGGTCCTCTGCCCGTGACAAGATGTACCTCATTTTCTCGGCAAGCCTTCAGCAAGGTCACACCTTTTTAATTTATTTTCTGTAAGAAAAATCTAGTTGCCGGATAGGACAAGGGCCCGATCTCGCTAGAGGTCATTTCTCGAGCCAGCCATAAAGGAGAATGGGATTAGAGCGGCTCATGTCCCCGCCCTCAGCTCGCTGCCCACGACCACCAGCGCCCGGGAGCAGGCAGCTCTGCGTGGACTGTTCCTCCCCCTTATTGTGCGGGGGTCCTTTCCTGGGGTTTATTTGTATTTCACACATTACTCTCCAAAACACACTTATTTCGACATTGGAATGGGAGATCGCGAATTGGCGTGTGCTTAGCATTTCCTAACACAGAATGCAGGGCCAGAGGAGAGTTGGCTCGCCATTGATTTGATTGACGGGGCCATGCATCTTGCCCACCACTGCCACTTTAACCTTTTCCCCCAGACATTTCTTTTTTTCCTGGCTATTTGAAAATTGAGGGCAGTGATTTTACTCTGAAATAAAGGCAAAGTTGTCATTCTTTTTAAGTTTTAGTTATTGGATAATTTACTAAAATCTAGTCAACCCCCGACGATCCCCGAATTCTTTGGTTTTCGTATTAAAGCACTATTTTTCTGATTGTGAAAATAGTTACCATGAATATTCATATGTGTAACTATATAGAAAAATGTCTGGAAGAATATACAGGGTGGGCAAAAGTAGGTTTACAATTGTTGACATGGGAAATAATATAGTAATTAATGAATAATAATACAAGAACAAACTCTTTCGTGTACTCACCACCGAAAACCTACTTGTGCCCACTCGGTATATTAACCTTTCATA
The DNA here is from genome assembly GCF_951640355.1 of Cnephaeus nilssonii. Lineage (NCBI taxonomy): Eukaryota > Metazoa > Chordata > Mammalia > Chiroptera > Vespertilionidae > Cnephaeus > Cnephaeus nilssonii. The sequence continues at coordinate 3,208,621 of NC_137091.1, forward strand.
GTTATTACTCCTAGGGAGGCAGATAGAGGCAGGAGGAAAGAGGGGCTCCATATATTCACCCACTCCTTAAATGCTTTGCAATGCATTTACATGAAACATTGTTCAAGAAAAAGTAAACAAAAATACCTTTTCTTCACAGGATAGAAAGGCTAGCAAATAAATTAAAGTCACCTATAAGCTTACCTCCCAGGAAAAATCACTGATGACCTTCTGTTGTAATTTCCCCCACACTTTAATCCTGTATATTCTTCCTTTCACAGCTTTAGATGGTGAGCATTTTTCCATGCTCTTAAAGGCTCTTTTAAAATAGTGTATTCCATGCCTGTGCAGCATTCCATCATCTATGCATACCTAATGCGCTGCGACATTTTTAAACCTGCTTCTTGTTTGCAATTTGTGGCCCTATTAACGGGAATTCTGTAGTAACTCTCCCTGCGTGTACACATTTGTGGACATCTCGGATCATTTCCTGAAGCTGGAGAAAATTCCTCGAAGTCGAGTTACTAGTTCAAAGTAGAGACCCTAGTGAGGACCAGTGATGCATTTTGCCAAATTAAACTCTAGGAAGAGTAGATCCATGTAAATTACTACCAGCAGTATTTCAAAGGATCTGTTATCATTTTTCTTTTTTGCTAACTCTCCAAATTTGATGATGGAAATGAATTGTTTTAATTTGCATTTTTAAATTTTTAGTGATGTTAAATATTTATCATTTTTTTATTGATTGTTGGTATTTCTAGTGAATCAGCTGTTTGGTTGTCTACAACCATTTTTTTAAAACTGGGGTTTTCATTTTTGTTTTACTGATATTCAAACACTCATTAGAATGTAAAGATATTAATGCTTTGTATACAAGATATTTTGCATTCTTCGTAATTTATCTATTTTTTAATTTTAATTACTTTTTAAAAGATCATTGTTTCTTCCATCTTTATGCATTTAAATCCACCACTCATGTCCTTCATGGTTTTTCTATTCAAATTTAGGCTTAGAAACTTTTTCCCACCTTAAATACAGGTAACTATTTAATATTCTACTTAGATACTTAATACTTTCACTCTTTACATGTAACTCTGTATTTATTTATGTATGTATTTATTTATCCTCACCCAAGGAGTAAGGATATTTTTTTCCATTGATTTTAGAGAGAGTGGAAGGAGAGAGGGGAGGGAGAGAGAGAGAAACATTGATGTAGGAGAGACACATTGGTTGGTTGTCTCCTACTCAAGCCCTAATAGGGGTAGGGATCAGACCTGAAACCCAGGTATGTGCCCTTGACTGGGAATCAAACCCTCAACCCTCTGGTAGGCAGGCTGACATTCTAAACACTGAGCCATGCTGGCTAGGGCTCTGTTTTGATTTAGAGTTTATCCTATCTAATAAAAGAGTAATATGCAAATTGACCATCACTCCAACATACAAGATGGCTGCCCCCATGTGGACACAAGATGGCTGCCACAAGATGGCCAGCAGGGGAGGGCAGTTGGGAGGGACCAGGTCTGCAAGGGAGAGCAGTTTGGGGCAATCAAGCCTGCAGGGGAGGGCAAACAGGCTGGCAGGGGAGTGGTTAGGGGGTGATCAGGAAGGCAGGCAGGCGAGCAGTTGGGATTCAGCAGTCCTGGATTGTGAGAGGGATGTCCAACTGCCCATTTACGCCCTATCCTACTGGGATCAGGCCTAAACGGGCAGTTGGACATCCATCGAGGGGTCCCAGATTGGAGAGGGTGCAGGCTGGGCTGAGGGACACACACACTGCCCCCGTGCACGAATTTCGTGCACCGGGCCTCTAGTTTTTATATAAAACATTCATGCACTGGGAGGGAGGGGGTCCCTCAGCCCGGCCTGCGCCCTCTTGCAGTCCGGGACCCCTTGGCGGGAGTGGGCCTAAGCTGGCAGTCAGACATCCCTCTCACAGTCCGAGGCTCTCGCCATCCGGGACCCCTCGCTCCTTACTGCCTACCTGCAGTGGAGGCGGGAGAGGCTCTCACCACCACCTCTGCACTCGCCAGCCGTGAGCCCGGTTTCTGGCTGAGGGGCATTACCCCTGTGGGAGCACACTAACCACCAGGGGGCAGCTCCTGTGTTGAGCGTCTGCCCCCTGGTGGTCAGTGTGTGTCATAGCAACAAGTCATTCTGCTGTTTGGTCAATTTGCATATTAGGGTTTTATTATATAGGATAAGAAAGAAATTAAATTTCATTTTCTAAACAGTTCATTGATTATTCTAAAACTGCTGATGGTATTCATGTTCTCAAGAATTTGAAATGCTAGAATCTATATCCTGTCCCACTGATTTCTTTGTCTCTTCTTGTGTCAGTAACACAATGGTTAAATAATTGTAGTTTTTTAATATGTTTATATATTTGTCACTTCCTTACTCATTATCTTTCTCTGCCACAGCATCTTCAATAGTCTTGCCCATTAAATTTTCAGATAAATTTGGGTGGGGGTAAGGGGGAGAGATCAACCAAAAGACTTGTATGCATGCATATAAGCATAACCAATGGACAGAGATAGCAGGGGGGTGAGGGCATGTACGGGAGTGGGATGGGGGGGGCAAAGGGGGGATATGGACACATATGTAATACCTTAATCAATAAAAAAATTATTAAAAACAATTTCCTGTCATTCAGTACTCACTTATAAACGTTTGGCCCAGGCATATCTCAGAGATGTTGCAGGTTCCACACCTCAATGAAGTGCGTTGCAATCTTCTTGTTGGTGCATGTTCTTGCTTGTGCAGTGGATACGTAATTTTATTAGAACTGACTTAAAGCCAGCATTGGGAAGTATTGACATCTTCGCAATATTAACTTTCCTATCCATAGGCATGGTTTGTCCTTTTTCATTTTTAGAAAACTGTGTTCCTCAATAATGCTTTTCCTTCACATAGGCCTTAAGTATTTCTCATTAAAATTATGTATTTCAAATTTTTACTGCTATAGTGAATTAAATGGTAGTTCACTTTCAAGATACAAAGTATCGGGCTGTATCTAAGAAAATTAACTTGTGTGTGGCTGGTGTGACTCAGTGGTTGAGCGTCAACCTATGAGCCATGAGGTCATGGTTTGATTCTCAGTCAGGGCATGTGCCTGAGTTGAAGGCTTGATCCCCAGTGTGGGGAGTGCAGGAGGCAGCTGATCCATGATTCTCTCTCATCATTGATGTTTCTATCTCTCTCCCCCTCTCCCTTCCTTTCTGAAATCAATAACAATATATTTTTTTAAAAAAGAAAATTAACTTTAAAGGACTTGATATTAGTAGATAGAAATACAAGGTACTTCAAGATCATTCTCATTATTGCCACTGGCTATGTATTTGGGAATAACCTTTCTTGAAAATAATTCTTTCACTCATTTGTTCATTTATTCTACAATCAAGAAATCACAGGCCGGTGACACAGTGGCGAACAGAAGTAGACATGGCGCCTGCTCTAACGGAGATGACCCTCCAGTGGAGAGACTTCCACAAACAAAAGAAAAAGTGTAAGTCTGATAAATCCCAAGAAAACGGACTTGGTCGAAGAGGTCGGAGAAACCTTCCCTAAGAAAGTGATAATGAAGATGAGGACTGAAGGAGAAGAAAGAAGGAACCGTATGTTCAAAGGCCCTGGGGCTGGAGGCAGCACTGTGAGTTTGAGTTACGGAAAGAAGTCCAATGTGGCTAAAATACAGCGGACAAAGGGGTGCATGCAGGGAAGCAGGTCAGCGACGAGGGTAAGACCCAGCTATCAGGCCAGGTAGGCCAGGCTAATGCTTTTTATCTTTATTCCAAGAGGAATGGGAAGAGTTATAAAAAGAGAATCGATTTTATGTTGTTTTTCAGAAGAATTACTGTGGCTGCAGTTACGGAGAACAATTTGAAAGAGGCAAGAAGAGATGAGAGTAGATGAAAGAGGTGGCTAGTCCCACCCTGGCTGGTTGCTCAGTGGTTGGATGTCGGCCTTAGGACTGAAGGGTTGTGGTTTCGATTCCAGTTAAGGATACATACCTCGCTTGCAGGCTCAATCCCCTGCCCCGGTTGGGATGTGTGTGGGAGGCAGCCAGCCAATGGGTGTCTCTCATATCGATGTTTCTCTCTCTGTGTCTCTCCTCTTCCCTTCCATTCTCTCTAAAAATCAATGGGAAAAAATATCCTTGGGTGAGGATTAACAAAAAAGAGAAGGCTAATTCTGAGGAGAAATAAATGTAGCTGTGACTGGAGGTGCTGGTGGAGAAAGAGAGATGAGGATTATATTTGAGAGACAGTTGAGATGCACGATTCACAGGCCTTACTGGTGGGTTAACCATTGAAAGTTGGACTCCCGGGTTCTTGGCTTGGATAATAGGAGAACTGGTGGTGTCATTCAGTAAAATAGAAAACATCAGAAGAGAACCAGGTTGGAGGGGAAAGAGCTATAGTTTGGTTTCCGACAGGTGAATTTTGAGATGCCTTTGTGACATCCATGGAGACGTGTGCAAGTTAGCCGTTGGATGTGTACTAGGTGTACCGGTTAATAATGTGGATTTTGTAATCAAAGAAAACATGATAATTTCAAGAGAAACATTAAAAGTCCTTTATTCAAAGTAATGTCCATTGCTAGCTACACACTTCTCCATCTTTCAGGTAATTTGTGGATACCGTCCCAATAGAACTTTTCTTGTTTTGAGGCAAACCATTCAGAGACCCAGTTTTCCACTTCTTCTTACGTTTTGAAGTGCTGCTCAGAAAGTGTGTGTGCCATCGATCGGAACAAGTGGTAATCTGAAGGAGCAAGGTCTGATGAATACCATGGGTGGGTTAATACTTCCCAGGCAAGATCTTTTAACATGTCTTTAACTGGTTTTGAAGTGTGTGATGGTGCGTCATCATGAAGCAAAATTACTTTGCCGTGTCTTCTGGCCCATTCTGGTCATTTCACGATCAAAGTGTGGTTCAAATAGATTATTTGTTGTTGGTAGCGGTCAGTATTAACCATTTCACCTGGTTTTAGAAGCTCATAATACACCACACCTTCCTGATCCCACCAAACGCAGAGCATTGTCTTCTTTCCGAAGTGATTTGGCCTTGCAGTCGATGTTGATGGTTGACCTGGATCAACCCATGATGTTGTGCTTTTGGAATTCTCAAAATAAACCCACTTTTCATCTCCAGTCACAATTCGATGCAAAAAAGACTTTCTTTCAATTCGTTGAAGCAACATTTTACTGATGACTTTTCGGTTTTCCATTTGTCTTTCATTCAGTTGATGTGGCACCCATTTTCCTTCCTTTAAAATCTTTCCCATTGCTTGTAAATGATCAGAAATTGTTTGCTGAGCAACATTTAATCTTTCTGAAAGTTGTTTTTGAGTTTGACACGCAACTTCATCCAATAATGCTTATAATTGTTGGTCTTCAAACTTTTTCGGTTGACCTGGATGTTCTTTATCTTTCCCATTGAAATAATCACTTTTAAAGTGTTTAAACCAGTGTTCACAAGTATCTTGAGATGGAGCATGTTCACCATAAGCTTCCTGAATTATACGATAACTTTCAGCAGCACTTTTCTTCAAAATAAAGTAATGAATAAAACTTCCTGCAAATGCTCTTTTTCTGGCACGAAATTCGACATTTTTCAAGTTTAAAAATATCTATGATGTTAATACCTTCAGAAAATTTGACATATGAAGTTTTGAAGCTTGCTGTCAATACAACAAAATAGTCTACATATCAAATCGCATATATATATCAACATATGTGTAACTCCATCGATTGAAAAAAATCCGCATTATTAACTGGTGCACCTAGTATGTTTGGTGCTCTGGGGAGAGGGCTGAGCTAGAAATCCACACGTATGAGTCATCTGTAAAGGGGTGGTAATTGAAGCTAGACATTGCCTGGAGAGCAGGCATGCAGTGATAAGGGAAAAATGCATAGGACTGAGTGAGTCTTAATGGCTGGGAGGAAGATGTTGAGCCTGCAAAGGAGATAAAGAGAGTTCAGAGGCAGTGCTAAGTCATCAAAGCCAAGGCAAGACAGTGTCTCAGTTACACCTGTGGCCAATTGATTTCCGACAAGGGCGCCAAGACCAATCAACAAGAAAAGAATAGTCTCTTTGACAAATGATGCTGGGACAGTTGGATATCTACCTGCAAAAGAATGAAGTTGAAACCCCTACTTCATGCCCTTTGGAAAAAATAACTCAAAACGGATCAACAACCTAAATATAAGAGCTAAAACCATAAAAGTCTTAGAAGAAAACATAGGGGTATGTCTCTATGAGCTTGGATTTGGCAACAGATCCTTAGATATGATACCAAAAGCCTAGAAAACAAAAGAAAATAATGGGTCAATTTAGACTTCATCAAAATTAAAATTTTTTGTGCATCAAAGGATATTACCAAGAAAGTGAAAAGCTGATTTACAGAATGGGAGAGAATATTTTCAGATCATATACCTGAAAAGATCTAGTATCAAGATTGCATCAAGAGCTCTTAGGAGAACAACCACCAAAAAATCTTAAAACAACAAAAAGACAGATGAGCACATTAAAAAATGGACAAAGGATTTGAACAGACATTTCTCCAGAGAAAATATACAAGTGGCCAGTAAGTATATGAAAAGATGCTCAACATCATTACTCATTAGGGAAATTAAGGAAATGGCTAATTAGTTATTAGGGAAATGCAAGTCAAATTCACAGTGAGATGCAACTTCACACTCACTAGATGACCGTACCCCAAACACCAAGCCAGGAAGTAACAAGTGCTGGTGAGGGTGTGGAGAGCCTGCCTGGAACTCTGGCACACTGCCGGTCAGAATGGAAAGTGGTTCAGTCCTATGGAAAACAGTTTGGCAGAACCTCAAAAATTAAACATAGAATGAATCATATGATCTCACAATCCCACTTCTAGAAAAGGACCTCAAAGAACTGAGAACAGACATTTAAACAAGTTCATAGCAGCACTATTCACAGTAGCCCAAAGCTGAGAACAGCTCCAAGGTCCCCCCGTGGATGAAAGGACAAACCAACTGTGGTATATGCATGCAGTGGAACATTGTTCAGCCATAAAAATAACAAAGTATTGCCCGGCCGGCGTGGCTCAGTGGTTGAGTGTCGACCTATGAACCAGGAGGTCACAGTTTAATTCCCAGTCAGGGCACATGCCCGGGTTTTAGGCTCAATGCCCCAGTGTGGGGCGTGCAGGAGGCAGCTGATCAATGATTCTTTCTCATCATTGATGTTTCTTTCTCTCTCTTTCCCTCTCCTTTCCTCTCTGAAATCAATAAAAAATATTTTTTAAAAACCATGAAGTACTGATACTTGCTACAATGGGGACGAACCTCCAAAACGTGATGCTTCTTGCAAGCGGCCAGACACCAAAGGCCACGTACCACCTGGCTCCTTTTTATGAAACATCCAGAAGAGATACATCCATAGATACACAGCATGGCTGGGCAGTGCCCGGGGCTGGGGGAGTGGGCAGTGGGGAGAAGCCACTTAGCGGGTAGCGGGTTTCACTTTGAAGTTCTGGAACTGAAAGCAGGCGAGAGAGGTACTTTAAGTAACTATTAATATGATTTGATTCAAGTTCCCTTTGATCAGGCCTATGCCTCGGGAAATTACACACACACACACACACACACACACACACACACCCCCCGCATTTACAAATACTCTTCATTTTGGCTGTTTTAAAAATGTAGCATCGTTCCCCAGCCGTTGGCTGTCCTGGTCCACATTTTCCAGGTCTCCCTTCTTCGTAGGAGTTGAGCTATAGGAGCTGACGGGTTGACAAGAGCGGGTGAGATGGTGACGATCTGTTAGAAATATACCAACGATGAAGGCGTCCTTGTGTGAAGGGATTTCCACCAGGGGGTTAAAAGACGGGAACCGACCCAGAGACAGATGCAGTGACTTAGAAGCAGTCAGAGAAAGAATTCCAAGTGCAAGCCGAAACACAAACCTGGATTAAACCTCCCAAAGACCAAGGGGCTTTCATTCTGGAGTTTGTTTTCGTTTTATTTATTTATTTATTCATTTACTTATTTCTCTCTCTCTCTCTCTCTCTCTCTCTCTCTCTCTCTCTCTCTCTTCTCTCTTCAAATCCCAACCCCAAACTGGTTGTCTCAGATGAATAGGGAGCAAGTGTAATTAACCAAATAGAGCTGTAAAAGGGGCATGATGGGATACGGCGAACATTTACATATGATTCATGGGTTTGGAGAGATTGCAGTCAGGTGATAGATGCTCGGAGAGGCATCGGGAGGTTGTGCTGAGAGCTCTACTGGGAAACAACCGGCACTCGGCCGTTCACATAATTAAAAGAGTAAATATTTCATGAAGATGAAGCAAGGAAGGTCTCCCCAGCTCCGCACGCTGCCTGTGGTGAGGAAGCACAAACCGGAAGGCGCACACGCTCTTTCTCCCCGCAGAGCAGGGCTCCGCTTCTCTCCTGGAAGCCTGGACTCGGGGATGCTGTGCCTGCGTGATTGACAAGCCGATGTCTACGGCTGGAATTAGGAAGCAAGTGGAAGCCAGGTCCTTGGTACGTGGTGGATGGAGAGGACACGAGCTGGCATCCAAAAAAAAAAAAAAAGGACAAAAACCAAACCCAAACCTTTCCTGTCATTTGCCCTCTCCTATCAGCAGGGACCATGCCCACAGTGTGAAAGTTGAAACCATAATGTGTCTTTCAAAAACAACAGCAACAACAAAAAAAAGACAACAGTAGAATAGCCTTCTGATCTTGGGGTAGGCCAAGGTTTGCTAGACTTTAAAGAACTGACCATAAAAGAGAAGATTTGCTAAGTTAAACTTGAATTAAAATGAAAACCTCTTCTCGATGAAAGAAACTGTTGTGAAAATTAAATAACTACAGACTGGGCGAAAATATTCACAAAATATATGTGTGTGTATGTATGTGTATATATATATATATATATATATATATTCCTATCCACCATATATAAAGAACTCCTGTGAATCAATAACAAAAAAAAATACAAAGCAATTTTAAAATGGGCAAAACAAACCCGAAATGGCCGAACAACTTGAGCTCAAGCGTCATAAGAGGAGATGAATGAATGGCCAATAAGACTCTGCCAAGGTGCCCAGAATTATCATTCATCAGGGCAATGCACATTAACCCACTCAGCAGGATGGCTCACTCCAGGAGCCTTGGCTGGCTGTCTCCATGCCCGTCCTCATCTCCCGCCTCCAGCTGGTGGCCAGGTCTTGGCTGTGGTTTCCCCTTCCTGTCTCCGGTGATGGTTCCCTTTGCTCCTCGGCTTCTGCCTTAGGACACTCTCTCCCCAGTTCTCCCTTCCACACTGGCAGCAGCCTCCTTACCCAGCTCCCCGATTCCAATCCCTTGCCTCCACTCTTCTTCAGTCCGTTGCGTAGCTGGCCGAATCGCTCCCGGCCCCGAGTTCTTGGTGAGTTCCCCAAGCCTGCAGGTAGAGTACGCCGTCTCTTTGCATCCTTGCCCCTCGAAAACCTCCAAGTTCTGGCCTCACCTCAGGAACCCACTCTATTCCAGCCCCGACAGACTACCTCTAAAGATTCCCAAATACACGGGCTCTGCATCCATTTTTAAAAATGTTTTTATTGATTTCAGAGAGGAAGAAAGAGGTAGAGATAGAAACATCTGTGATGAGAGAGAATCACTGATCGGCTGCCTCCTGCAAGTCCCCTACTGGGGATTGAGCTCGCCACCCAGGCATGTGCCCTTGACCTGAATCAAATCCAGGACCCTTCAGTCTGCAGGCCGGCACTCCATCCACTGAGCCACACCAGCGAGGGCCAAACCTCTTTTCTTTTGTATTTTCCTGCGTGTGACTTGGGGCCTCTGTCTGCCATCTCCTGTGCTTGCCCATGGGGAACACTGAGGAATCCGCATCCCCATTCTCCTTGTGGCCCCTCAGAAGCCCGGGATCGTGGCTCCCACACTCCTGTGAGCCGGTTACTTTCACACTCAAGTTCCTCGCTGCCCAGTCCTAGCCAACGTCTCCCAGACCCATGAGGCGGGTCACGCGGGGGCCGAGGTCAGCAGGGAGCGGATTTTCCGGGCTGGGGGGAGCGGGCATGTGCCCAGACTCGTGCCCGTGAATGACCCATCGTCTTCTGAACTGGAGAACAGTGTGTGTCTTTGTTTTAGGGGGGATGGCTCTGTCAGAAGACCCCCCTCTGGGGCCCATAGTGTGGTGACTCACACCCTGGTGCTGTTTACTTCTAGCCTCATGGGAAACTGTGGAGCCCAAGTAGATTTTTAAAAAATATATTTTTATTGATTTCAGAGAGGAAGGGAGAGGGAGAGGGAAATAGAAACCTCAGTGATGAGAGAATCATTGATCAGCTGCCTCCTGCAGGCCCCACACTGGGGATTGAGCCCACAACCCTGGCATGTGCCCTTGACCTGCCCTTGACCGGGAATCAAACCTGGGATCTCTCAGTCTGCAGGCAGATGTTCTATCCACTGAGCCAAACCGGCTGGGGCTGGCTTTTCTGGGCCTGTGTCTCCTCATCTGTAGATGGGCCTTCAGTGGAGGTGGTCACTGAGGCTGTGTTCAGCAGAGGGCAGGGCACACGGGCGGCCCTAAGGCACCTCGGGAAGCAGCCAACATCACAAACAAGTCCAAAGACCGTCTGTGTATGGGCTTCGCTGCAGCGAAAGCCGGAACTCTGATATTCTGATCCTGAGCCAGGGCTACGTCCATCTCCCGTGTTTTCCATGACGGAGACTTGCTCCTACCTGCACTTCCTTGATAAGCTCGCTCCTCCTTGGCCCGGGTTCTGCTGCATGTGCTGGGAGTTTGTGTTATTCGGCCGGGATGATAACGGGTGCAGAGAGACTCACTTCGAGTTGCTGCATGTCCCTGAAACGTCTTAGCTCTCAGCTAAGCCGCACAAAAGCTCTTGCGCTGGGCGCACACATCTCCGGAGCAGAACGGGGGTCTGAGTCCCGTGTCAGGGTTATAACCATCATCACAGCAAATAACGGCTTTGCTATTTCGCCGTCTGTACATCCCTGTGTTCCAGCTCTGAGCTGTCAGTTTCCTATTACCCCCTGCATGCTGTCTCGCCGGCACCCAGGGTTCAAAGTGGCACCACGCACCAGCTTCAAGGTGGCGTCTCCGCTGTTGCAGCAGATGGAACACGTGTCCAATCACACGCCTGCCCCCGTCGCCCTCCCAGTGATTTCAGCCTGAACGGACAGGGTAAGGGACGCTCACTCTTGGCGGGGAGGTATTTCGTCTGCTAAATGGTTTTCAGCGAAACAATCAGCGGCCGTGTACAGCTCCAGAGTGCGGGCAGGGACGCGCCAGGGGCAGTGCTGGGGTTCCTATCCAATCTGCCTGGGTGACAGGGACCTGACGGCGACAGTGCAGCTCCAGGAATGGCTGTGAGCTCCCCGGTGGCGGAAATGGACAGCGGGCCGGGCAGCGGGCGAAGCTCGGCATCCACGGACATCAGGCCTTTCACTGTGTCCACGTCCAGCACCTGCCCCGCCTCCTGCGTGCCCAGGTGTGGTGGCTGTCATCTCCCCTGTGAGGATGCAAGTCCTCTGAGGGCGGGGGATTTCGGTCCTGTGTTAACTGTGCCTGGCCTGGAGTCGGTGCCCATAACTATTTGTGGTTTTTAAAAATATATTGTTATTGATTTCAGAGAGGAGAGGGAGAGGGAGAGAGACAGAAACATCAATGATGAGAGAGAATCATGGTTCGGCTGCCTCTTGCACGCCCCCTACTGGGGATCGAGCCCGAAACCCAGGCATGTGCCCTGATTGGGAATCGAACAGTGACCTCCTGGTTCATAGGTCGATGCTCAACTGCTGAGCTGCATCAGCCAGGCTTTGTTGACCGCTCAGTCCACATGTACAAGTCTCCTTTGGGCACTTACTAGGATAGTATTGGGAAGGGAAATTGTGATGCACAAGACGTAACGATAAAACCCCTCTGCCATCACAGCTGGTGCACATTTCAACACTTGAGTCTCTGCCCTCCCTGGGATGTGGCAAGTTCATGGCCTGCTGAGCACACTCCGTGTTCTGGGGGCCCATGGGCTGGGTCTCCGCAGCACACACACATGTGTGACTTTGGCCTGCCCTGCATTGAAAATAAAATTACATTCGTTGGCAATCTTTAAAACCTAGCAGATTTTATTTTAAAATGTGAACTTCCGGATTTCCCTCCGTGATAGGCAGGCACCCACCTCCCTGCAGGGCGACGTTGGCCGGAGCTGAGGAGTGGGTGGCCCCACGAGATGAGCCTTCCTGTGCCCTCCAACGTGTCCTAGTCTTTCCCGGGCGCACCTCACGTGACTCCCTTCCCCTGAGGACTTTCCGGTTTGCTGCCGGGAGACGTAGGTGCTGTGCAGACCGAATTTTGTCCGTGTGGGTTTGGGTGTGAGAGAGTTCAGGCCAATGTGTTCAGAAGGGCCTTGGTCATAGGTGGCAAAGCAAACATTGTGTTGAGGACGAGGAAAAGGAAGAAGGGTGATTTCAGATACAGGTGACAGGTGATGGTAACTTTCCAAATCAATAAGAACAAGTTTGAAAATCCCAATATGGATCTATGGATCTATGGTGTGAAAATTGAGGGTGAATCTTTCTCAGGGACACCTTGAGACCTCAGCCAATGTCACCTTCTTGGGCAGTTTTTTAAAAAAAATATGTTTATTGATTTCAGAGAGGAAGGAAGAGGGATCAAAAGATAGGGACATCAGTGATGAGAGAGAAGCATTGGTTGGCTGCCTCACACTGGGGACTGGGCATGGAACCGTGACCTCCTGGTTCATAGGTTGGCGCTCAGCCACTGAGCCACGCCTGCCGGGCCCCGAACAGTTTTTAATGGTAAAAACACCAACTTGTTTCAGAAGCAGATGCCTTCTAAAACTTTGACTTGGGCGTATTTTTAAACGCATGTTTTTGCCACTCCTGTGACTTTGGATGAGAATTCGATCTTGCCAGGTGGGGTTGGCCGGCCATATTGTGTTCACTACCCTTGGCACTGTACCCCCACCTGCCATCCTTGACAGGACGTTCCATGTGGGGTTCATGGTCAGGTCGCAGAGTTCTGACTGCCCACGAATCCTTGTCTCAGGGTCTACTCCAAGGGAACCCAAATAAAAGAAGTCTCTTGGGAAACCTGGGTCCCAACTCTCTGGTGGGCGGCTTTGGCCAGGCATTGCAAAACTGGAATGGCTTTGGGGCCCAAACAAGGTTTCATGACCAGCCGAAGCTTTTAGAGAATTTCCTCCTCATTTTGGAGGGTGAGAGTTGGGGAGGGAGAATTTTTCAAGTCCCATGCACTCATTTGCATTTAAATTTGAAGTCGAAATGAAGGCTTTTAGAAACTTTTAATTTTTATTTAATTATAAGAATTTCACTGCAGGGTATCTATCTGATTTAAAAGAATAATTAAAATTAAGTTTAGCTACAGTGATTTGCCACAGCGTATGTCTGTCCTTCAGAACATTAAGCAACAGCCAATTATTTGTGGCTGGAGGTGCTCTATATGTAAATTCCTGCCAGAGTAGAGCGTGGTGACAGAGAAATCCAGATGATGAGCATCAACGCCTAATAGATGCCTGAGTAGTTACCATTACTTCTCCTAATATCCTCAATTAAATGATTTAAAAATAGAGCGATAGATAAGCAAGATCAATTAATGTTAGAAGATGATCAAAGGGATGTGGTTCGGCATTGTAGAGGCTGTAAATGTGATAATGGCTTTATCAGACAGGAGAAACAACTCCGAGTGGCTCACACTGCATGCGTTGAAGCTCAGAGGGGTTTTATGTATGATTAATCCAATGGGCTTTTTGTCATAGGGAGAGTTTTAAAAATCTCATCTATTCATTTGAGGGGGAACAAAAATCATTCAGACATTAAAATGGATGCTGTTCTCAGTGGTTGTATGTCAACCGTAATAAGTGATAACAACCATCAGAAGATCCCGGTCCTGGGGACCTGTTGGGAGGCGTCCGCAGGAGGGGCTGGGAGCTGCCAGCAGCAATCACATTGGTCCTCTGAGGACTCCGAGAGGGCCCCTCGCTCGGCGTGTGTGTCTGAGGTCTAGGCTGGAGGCCAAATGCAAGGGGAGAATCAGCCAGCAAGCCTCTGCTCAGATGAAGGATGTGCCATCGGGAATTTGCGAGTGGCAAGGTGAAGGGAAGGATCATTTCTGAAAGGCTCCATTTATCTGCAGTGTGGATTGGGGTTAAGAAGGATTCCATTATTTATACCCTTCTGCCTTTCGACAAGGAATTTGGTAGTTTCCCCCCTAAAGAAAAAAAGAAAAAGAAACTGTAAAAATACAGAAAAAGAGCAAAGCTGAGCAATAAGAGGGTGGTGGGTAACAATTATGGTGGTTACATCTACTAATCGAGGGGAAGAAATGTTTGCACTTAAAAACACATTTTGGGTTGGAGCTTCCTAGCAATCAAAGCAAAAAGGGAAGCATGGATGCATTATTATCAACTATTCTTATTTAAAACTAGAGGCCTGGTGCATGAAATTCGTGCACAGGAGGGGGCAGTCCCTCAGCCCGGTCTGCACCCTCTCCAATCCAGGACCCTTGGGGGATGTCCGCTCACCTGCCTGCCTGCCTAATCGCCCCAACCCCTCTACCTGCCTGCCTGATCACCCCTAACTGCCCTCCCCTGCCAGCCTGATTGCCCCTAACTGCCTCTGCCTTGGCCCCCCACCACCATGGCTTTGTCCAGAAGGTAGGCAGGACGACCGGAAGATGTCTGGTCGACCCGGTCTAATTAGCATCTTACCTTTTTATTAGTATAAATAGAAAAGTGATGATTTTTAATTTCTAGGTGGATTTTTTTCCTACAAAAATAAGAAAGTGAATACAATATAGATGCTGCGGGGAGGGAAGAAGGACTGAGAGAGAGAGAGGGGATAGAAGGTAATAGAGCAGCAAACACAGAAATAGTTCCTCTGTAAGTTACCCTGGTTCGTTTGGCCAGAAGGCTTTTGTCGGATGGGAGCAAGTCAGCAAGTTGTGAGGCGTCTGTCCATCTCAGGACGTCAGTGTCAAAGGCCAGACATGTTGCCACAATGACAGGATTTTGTTGACAATGGAAGTGGGCATCGTGGCTAATGGCGAGAAGGGGACTGGATGATCAAACATTGGCTTCGCCACGTTAAGGGGTAGTTTAGTGATCTTGAGGAGAGAGAATAACAGGTGGTGGTGGGCGCAGGATGGCACGGTGACCATCCAACGGCTTCCTGGCAGGTGGCTCGCTGCGTGAGCCATGGTTGGATTTCCCCAGCACTGAGGGGCTCGATCCCTAAGTGGCTCATGGGCCGCTGCCCGCCTGCATTGGCACAGCTATGTGGGGCTTACGGGAAGTCCCTTGGCATGCTTTCTGATTAACCAGGCCACCGTGTTCTCTTCCCCTGCCACGGAATCCCAGGACTAATCTCCTAGGACTCCATGGTCTAATGGCAAAAGGGCACAACTCGCTGCCATGGACCAGCTCCCACTGGAACATGCGCAGGGGAGACAGCTCCTGGGCTCGGCTGTTATGTGAGAGTCCCGGGTGGGTATGCCAAGGAACTTTCCAGCCTCTTGGTTCTTCAGACTCGGTTCCTGTGGGAACGGCGTTTCCTACCTCATGTTATCTCTGGGCGTGACACAAGGAGCTTGGGTTGGGGCGACCAGTTTGGGCCCAGATCTCCTGTGTTGCATTTACTGGTCATGAGGCCCTGGGAAAACTAGCTAATTTCATCGAGTCCGTTTTCTCATCTGAAAAACAAGTTTCTGTGAATTGAGGAATGGAACGCAACGAGGTCCAGGCCCTTGAGCATAGAGACAGTGCCCGCTGTTCATCGTCTCATTTAGAAATATGTTTTCCTCATGGTGACAAGGCAGAGTGAGTAAGAGACAATCCCTCGAAGAATTCTGCATCTGCTGGGGAAACCCCAAGACGCTGGGACCCGTGAGATGAGGAAAGCATGTGTGGACCCTCCACAGATGCAGGAAGTCTAGCTCCATGATTTTTTAAAATGTATTTTTATTGATTTCAGAGAGGCAGGGAGAGGATGAGAGAGATAGAAACATCAGTGATGAGAGAGAATCATTGATCGGCTGCTTCCTGCATACCCCACACTGGGACCGAGCCCACAACCTGGGCATGTGCCCTGACGGAAATAGAACTCTGACCTCCTGGTTCATAGGTTGATGCTCAACCACTGAGCCACGCCGGCCGGGCTAGCTTGGTGATTTGTACTCCAAAGAATGGCGGTGGCCCAATGGCCACGGCTGAATCAGAAGAACCAGTCTCCAGTCCTCGCTGCCTGCTGTCCGAGCCATGGCCAAAGGCCTCTGGTTTCGCTGCCTCGCCTATGATAGGAGGGAGGCTGATCTGAATGCAGGTCCTTTATGTTCCTTGAAGACTATGAGCAATAAGGAGGTGGGCGGGCCTGCGAGGTAGACAATGAGCACATGGCAGGGCTCAGACAGACCTGAACGGTGGCGGAGAGTTTATCCAAGTCTCCACCCAGTTCCACCTGGAACTCTTCTCCAAGAGCCAAAGCCTGTCCATTACTTTCCATTAGCTGATCCCTGGTACCCACACAATGCAAAGAGGCGAGGCGGAGCACGGTGTGCATTCCTGCACAGTGGTTGCTCACCGTGCATCACGCTCGTGTGCAGAAGGTGACTGGGATGCCATTAACATGAAGGGTTCCATCCAGGCCGGGGACCGTGATTCAGTTCAGGGAAGGCAAGCCATGGGGGGGGGGGTAAGGGAGGAAGGACGGGGAAAAGGAGGGTCCCAGCTGCCTCCATGGCCAAAAACACTGAGTCAGGGTCACTCAGCTGGCCCGCGTGCACTGAAGCGTAGGCACTGAGCTTCATCAGCACCCTAATTCCATTTATGCTCTTACGTAATTAAATCGAGACTTGAATTGTGCTTTTTAAAAGATTATGTGACCATATGTAGCTTGAACAAGGGCCAACTTAAAAAAACACACACAACCTGGTTTTTTCACAGTTCCTTTCTATTAAGTTAGGACTTTGGGATTTCTTATCTCCCCCCCCCCCCACCCCGCCCCGTAAATGTGAATCGAATCCAGTCAGTAGTTAATACATTTATTACAGCTTAAAATATTTATAAGTTAAAATATGCTTTCAATATACTTTAAGACAAACTAAGACCTGCGGAGTCCAGCTCATGTGTCGGACGGAATAGCAGTGCCCCCAGACTGAGGGAATGCCGCGAGCTAACGTTTCAGGTGGCTTTGTAGCAAATCAGGTTTTAAACAGAAAGTTTTAGAGTCGATCCTGAGTAGTTTAATTAGCAAATGGTACCCTTAATTCTTAAAGTAAGTCAGGTTAAGGAAAACAAAATCTTATGTCTAGCGTAAAGGCACCACGTTTTGAGAAAGTATTTAACGTGGGGAATGCGTATCTTGTACTCAGTAATTACTATTAGGGCACTCGATTCAGATTTACAAATGAAGCCAGCCGAGAATTCTTGTAGAAATTCATGTTATAGACAAACAACAACAAAAAAAGGTAACAGTTTTCCATCAGATCCAGCCATTATTTTAAAGTACTATCAAATCAGTAGGGAAAAAAATCACTGTACGTGAAGCGTAAGGAAGAGAATGTGCTCAGTTTTTGCTCTTTTTAATCAGCGTAAACTATTCCTTGCAAAACCCTGACCAGTCTATGAATATGCAATAGCTCTTATTACGATGCATTAGAAAACTCAAGTGTCATTAGATAATGAAAGTGACCAGAGGTATTTCCTGGTGCTTCAATTAATACCCTGGTGGTTCAACTGTAATGACCAAACTCAATTGGAGTCAAGCTCAGATGTGAATTGTACTTAAGGGCCTCAGAGTCACTTCTTAGTGGATTGGTTTTTGAAGCACAAAAGCACTAAATTAAAATAATGGTTTTGTCTGGGAGTTTTTTGCGTTGATTACCAAAGTGGGTGCTCCCTCAAACTCAAGCATTAGCACTGAGCACCGTGGGGCACTAGTACCTTCCACCCTTGCCCTGTGCCTGGCACAGAGTTGGCACCAGTAAATGCCCTGAGTAAGTACATGAAGAGTATTAAATACTTATTAAATGAATGAGACTTGAGATCTTAATGTCAGCAGGC
Source organism: Cnephaeus nilssonii (assembly GCF_951640355.1). Classification (NCBI taxonomy): domain Eukaryota; kingdom Metazoa; phylum Chordata; class Mammalia; order Chiroptera; family Vespertilionidae; genus Cnephaeus; species Cnephaeus nilssonii. The sequence continues at coordinate 3,226,713 of NC_137091.1, forward strand.
TTGCCTTGACTTGAGGTCATTGTGCTAAACTCAATCATGCTTTTAATGAAAAAAAAAAAAATCTTGCCCTAGCCCAGTGGTCGGCAAACTGCAGCTCACGAGCCACACGCGGCTCTTTGGCCCCTTGAGTGTGGCTCTTCCACAAAATCCCACGGCCTGGGAGAGTCTATTTTGAAGAAGTGGCGTTAGAAGAAGTTTAAGTTTAAAAAATTTGGCTCTCAAAAGAAATTTCAATTGTTGTACTGTTGATATTTGGCTCTGTTGACTAATGAGTTTGCTGACCACTGCCATAGTTGGTTTGGCTTGGTGGATAGAGCATTGGCCTGCGGACTGAAGGGCCCTGGGTTTGATTCCAGTCAAGGGCACATGCCCCAGTTGCGGGCTGGATCCTCAGTGGGGGGTGTGGGAAGGCAGCCAATCAATGATTCTCTCTCATCATTGATGTTTCTCTCTCTCTCTCTCTCTCTCCTTCCCTCTCTGAAATCGATAAAAATATATTTTAAAAAAATCTTAAAGGTGAATACAATAATACTTTTCATTTTGCAAATTTCTAAATAATGTCCATATTTTTTTTACTTAATTTTGTTTACTTTTGTTACATCTGCTTCCCCTACCTACAATATAAGCTCCTGAGGGCAAGGCATTTCTGTCTGTTTTGTTCACTGCTCTAGCTCTAGCCTTTAGAACACTGCCTGGCACTAATAAATGCTCAATAAATAGGTATTAAGTGAACGAATGTAGATAAAATGATGGGTGTAAGCACTGAGTGGAATACTTCTGACTTCATCCAGAGAAAGGCATTTTGGGAAAGACATGGAAAGTATCAAATGTTATAACCAGAGAAAGATGGGGCATTTCTGAATTCCCAGGAATATAGCAAGATCATGTTTGGTCTACTCATGTACGTGTTGCCTCATTCTGAAGAGACCCCTGTTCTCGACTCATCCTAAAACGGTCTTTTTGTCTCTTGGCATCACACTCTTTTTGTCTCTTGGCGTGTGCCCTTGACTGGAATCGAACCTGGAACGCTTCAGTCCATAGGCCGACACTATCCACTGAGCCAAACAAGCTAGGGCTCAATCCTTTTTATACCATATGAATTTTATGGTCAACTTGTCACCTTCTGAAAAAGACCTATTGGAATTTTTATTGAAATTTTATTGAATTTATTGATTCATTTAACAATGATTGTTACTTTTGTAATGTTGAGACCTTCCCCAAGCACCTTCTGAATTTATTTAAATATCATCTTATAATCTTCTGTAAAGTTTTATAGTTTTCCTTGTAAAGGTCTTGAACACTTTTGGATATACTTAACCTCAGGTACTTTATCATGAGAGGTTTTTTTTTTCAATTACATATTTGATAGTTTGTCACTGGTATATAGGTTCTTAACTGCATTTGCTATATTGATCTTGTAATCTAGTAACCTTACTGCACTTTCTTATAGTGTATCAATTCTTTTAGATTTTTTATATAGACAATTATATTATACACTAGTGGCCCTGCGCACGAATCTGTGCGCCAGTAGCTCTCTGCGGGGCCTGGCTGCTCCGCGCCCACTGCCTAGAGGCTCTCTGCAGCCCAGAGGCCCATCTGTGGCCGGGTACGGAACGCTTGCCTCATCGCCGCGGCAACGAAGCAAGCATTCCGCCAGGCCGCTCACGCTGCCCGCTCTCAGCAGCCACCCCATCCGCCCCCACGCCCCGCTCAGGACTGGGGGACTCCGGTGGGGCTGAGAGGACTGGGTGCCGCCATCTTGTGGCTATGGGCACCGCCATAGTTGTGATGGAGTGACAGTTAATTTGCATATTACCATTTTATTATATAGGATATGCATAATGTAATTTTATTTCTGCTTCTCAAATCCTCTTACTTCATCTTTTTTATTCTATTACACTTTCTAAGACATCCAGAACAATGTTGAATAAGAATGGTAATGGAGGTCATTGTGCCTTTATACTGTTTATCAAGGTAAAGACATTCCTTTCAATTTCCAGTTTATATGACTTTGGTCATGAATAAGAGTTGGGTTGAATTGGAAAATATAGAAACTGCCTAAATATTCCATAATTATAAATTAAATAATGGTAAACTAAATTATAATGCATACATTAGGTAGCTAATGAGAAAATTTAGTAAAAAAACAAACCCTTAAAATAAAAGTATATATTAGATATATGCTATTCACATGAACATATGCCAAAGCAAAAGTGAATACACAAAAATAGTTGCTGTAGGTTGATTTCACCTTCTCCCTCCCTCAACCTTTCTATAACGATATGGCATTATTTTGATTATAAAATAGTTTCTTTAAAACTCTTCACCATATCAATCTGGGTACCAATTCCAAATATGAGGTCAGAGATAGCATCCACGTAAATGTGTCCCTGCCGTTGAGTACTTCTCACAGGCAGACGCCCATTTCAGGGCAGTAGCTGGTAACAAACTCCTTCGTCACTTTGAGTCCTGGCGTGTTCTCTCTGTCGCAGTTGAGTTCGGAGAATTGAAATTTATGTGCTGCTGGGAGTCCTGGCTCAGATGCCCCCGACTGTGTCTCTCGTTTTCCTCTGAAACACAGTTAAGACTTGGGCATCGAGGATTGCCAATTAGGAATTACGAAGTGCTTTTCCATTCTACATTGTGGCTTTTTGAGTTTATTTATTTATTTATTAAAAAATCACACAACAGTTTGCAAAGCATGGGTCATCCATAAATTAGCCGGGGACATTTGTTTTAAAGTTTTTGGCTTTTGCCAAATAAAAGACAAGTTTGCATTCCTAAGAAATGAGTGAATGCCTACGCGTTTGCTAACCATAGCGATGTCTTACAAGGGCAGAGAGGGGCCCTCCTCACCTGGGTTGGGGCTCGAGCTTGGTGTTCAGGAAAGCCGTACACGGGCAGCGCCAGGATGGGCAGCGTAGGTGCATCCTTGGATTGGTTTCCCTTTGGTTTCCCAGTTTTATAGCTTCCTTCTTCCTGGTGTCCAATCACGTTTCTCTGCAGACTCAACGGTGCCCCCTCCCTGTTAAATGTCCCACACACCAGCCTTCTCTCCCTGAATTAAACAACAGGACAGCGGGGACAGTAAAAACGGACGAAGGGGAGACCTTTCTAACATTTCTGGATTTTTGGCTCTCCGTGGCCTGGTCGGAGTTCTTGTTTCTAAGGTACATCTTGGGTTAGTATAACCCTAGATGATTCAGTCAGACCCTAATCCTGAAGCACAGTGATCGCCATCAACGCTTTTCTGTTTCCATTTACTCTGCAAGGCCGAAAGATGCAGCTGGCTTATGAGTTTATTCTGCCATGTATCACCGCAGGCGGGTCAGCGGGCCGGCGGATGGATGGGCAGCGCTCACCTCCCCATTTATTACTCTTGTCAACTCGGAAGGGATTTTTTTTTTTAACCTGGTGAAAGGCCCATCAGCAATGAATCAGTGAAGTGAAGACGACAGTTGATTTGTGAATTTAGATTCTATAAAGTGACTCCGCTTTGGTGGGCTGTGTAGATAAAGCAACTGTCATGATACGGTGGCAAGTGCAATTCCACAAAACCGAATTTATTGCGCATTTGAGGAAATCATCCCATTTTAAAATGCCATAAATTCTAAACTGTATATTACTTAGTCCCATGAATTTTGATTTATATTTTGAATATTGTTAATGGGATGCTAAATAGCCTAGGTTGGGAGTTATGAGTTTATGCATTTCTTCTCGCGGGCTATTGTGACTTGGCACAGGATATATTGGCCATTCTCGGGATTTTATTTGTGGGGGCGGGAGGGCGGGAGGCAGCCTGTGGGGAATGGCATGGAGGCTGCTTATCAAGAAAGGCTGCAACCTCTCCTCCTCTCGGGGCCTCACAAGGCTGCACGGAGCTCAGGGAAGGGCTTGCTGCACCAGCTCAGACAGGGTTGAGATTGCCCTGGAAGGGAGCACAGAATCCCCACTCCCCAGGGGGCTCCACCCCCAGTAGCCACCCTCAGAGTGCCCTACACTTCCTGTAACCCTCATGGATGCAGTAGGGAACGATTTCAGTGATGACTTATTTGCAAGCTGTCCCCACCCAAGGGCCCCGGCTCCTGGCCCACAGCTGGGGCTGCCCAGGGCCCGGCAAGCAGGAGGCCCACCAGTAGTGAAGAAGACAAACCATCTCTGTTTCCCAGAATGCTTCAGGCCATCGCCTTTTCTGGTTAATTCAGTGTTCTCTTTACCTGATAGTGTCAAAAGAAAACCTTTCACACTTCAACTCTGGCTGCTAAAGCAAGTAAGAAAAGGTGTGCTTTGGCCGGCCGGAGTGGCTCAGGGGTTGGCGTTTCATCCCATGCACCGAAAGGTTGCCGGTTTGATTCCAGGTCAGGGCACATGTCCAGGTTGCATGTTAGATCCCCAGTTGGGGCACATATGGAAGGCAACCGATAAATGTTTTTCTCTCTCATCGATGTTTCTCTCTCCCCCCGCCCCTCTCTCTCTTTGATCACAAAAGACCTGTAATTGAAAATGGACAGCTCTGCGGAGTCCCTGCTGGGCAGCGGCCTCCAACAGCATTGCCCGCCAGGGGTGGAGAGACAGCTGGGTTGAAAGTTGGAGTGCAAAGCAGGAAACCTCCCCGTTCCTCTGTGAGACCTCCCCTGGCACCTGGCCCGGTGCAGAGCGGGTCCAGAAACCGCCAGGTGACTTGGTCAGGATGTTCCTAACCCTCCAGGGAGCCGCTGGTCTTGCATGAAGAGAAACTTCCCATCAGTTGAGGAATTCAGCCGAGCAGGTTGAATAGCACATGCGTGCCTGGTGGGGCCATGGAGGTCCCAACTCCCTCTGCGTACTTTAATCACAGCGGCAGTTGGGGCATTGGTGGAGTTTGCATGATACCCGCTAGGAAGGTTTCAAGGTCTCTGTGTCCGGTGAAACCTTATAACTTTCAGGACCTGAGCCCTCTCAGGCCCCAAAGTCTCCAAGTAAATGTGCTGTCCTCTGTATTTTTATTGTGGTTTCGCTTCCCCTGGGGCATATAGAATCAGAGAAATGCACGTAGGCTGTAAAACAAGGATGGGGATTCTCTGACACCGGCTCTGACCATCACACCCGCCAGGCTTCAGTGCACGAAGAATGTGCTTGCATCTGTGGCTGCGCTGCCTGTGACCTTAGCTGGATAAGCACCTCCCTGCAGTCCCTCCAGGTGGCCTGGGCTGTGTTTGAAAGTGAGGGTCGAGAATGGGGAGGAGGGGAGGATCAGAGAGACAGGGAGAGGCACTCACACCCAGGGACCGAGAAAGACAGAGGGACAGAGAAACTGGAGAGAGAGGAGGCAGAAGTTGCATCCTTTTTCTGACCAGCATCAGAAGAGCCGCTCGGACCCATCCCATTCATGAAGTCGGGCCCACATTCCAGGGGGGGATTTAGGCTCCGTTGGAAGGGGGAGTGTCAAAGACCGTGCGGACCTATGTTGAAACCACCACATCGGGTCTTCGTGGGGAGCAACCTCGCTCCTGTTGGGGTGAGCTCTGCTTCCGGGGGGTGCCCAAGACCGTGCAGAAGCCAAGGAGCCTCCTGCGGAAGCAGCCCGGAGCAGTGGGGTTTGGCAGACCACCTTCCCTCAACGGCAGGCGCCCATCGCATCTCCTGTAGCGCCATTCTCCTGTGATGGGGCCTGGAGGGAAAAGTTCACAAGCGAGTTGAGGCCTCCTTGGGCATTTCAAATGCCATCGAGCCCTTTCAGGAGCATTGCTGTAGAGGGAACATGAGGGACCTCTGTTGCTGTACCAGCTTGCAAGGTCTCTGCCTCCTTTGTTTTTGTGCTTGGCAGGCTCTATTCATCCTTTAAGGCCCATACTTCCAACCCATCTCTTCTCTTGAATAGTCCCGGGTCGCCCAGGTTGAGTTGATTCCTCCTGCCCCTCTGTTTTTCACCAGCCCGTCATTATTATGGCCACCGTGGCACAGAGAATCTGTCATCTTGTCGTCTAGGTGGTGGGTTCCCCAGCGTGGTAACCCTGCCACAAACAGCATCTGAAAGGTGCTGGGTGTTCATGGTCCATAAATGCTGGCTCGTAGGAGTTCGGGAAAATGGGCCCTGGTTTTAGGCTAGCAGCAACAACAGGATGTGTGCAAGCTTCATGTCATGAGATCCTATAAGAGAAGGGTTTTGTGTTAAATAAGTTTGAAAAACATCTACTTATTCTCATTTTCCTCTTGGAAGCTCATAGTGCGTATCAACACTCAAATGGTGTTGAGTGTATAGAGCTTAAAAAATGTGAGCTTTGGGGCCCACTTGGATTTTAATTCCGGCCACACCCTCGTGCAAATCACGAAACACATGGGCCTCATTTTCTTTGAGCATAAAATGGAAGTGATATGAATTTCTACCTCATAGAGATATTAATGCCGAGATAATTAATGAACGGAAGTCATGAAATGCACGTAGAGATATTAGGAAGTCAATAACAGTTGGGTAATATGGTTATCACAAAAGGCTCTGAGAAGTCCTGCAACAAATCATCACAGTAATTTTTAAACTTATTTGATAGTCGAATTGTTTTGTTCACCTCACACTCATCTGCACCCACATTTTGGGAAATATGGCTGGAGAAGATTTGATGGTGTTGGCCATGCGTCTCTGCAAATTAGGTGATGTTTTAGAGCTAGAAAAATGCAAAGCTAGCATAACTCCTGGAGGGTTGTTCAGGGATGAAGCTAGCATGAGTGGTCCATGAAAGAGCAGTGGACACATTTTTCTCGTTAGAATCTCTAACTGATGGCTGCTGTCCTTTGGGGGAATCCCTAAGTTTGATGCAACTATTCCTGATGTATTGGACTACATGTTCTCAGTAGCCATCAATGTGAAGGAAGGAATACAAGTGTGTGGGTGCTGATCTCGCCGAGCCTAGCTGATGCCTTCTTGCCAATGCTAGGCAATGGCTTCTGCTGTCCTTGCCTATGTACCCGGGAAGAGAGCATGAGAAACCTCTGTCCTGGTAGGGAGTTATGGCTCCTTGTTACAGAAAGGTTGGCATTCACTGCTTGCCAGGCTGCTTATGAGTTTGTTAGCTCCTCATGAGGACGTAAGGCTGTTAGGGAATTCCTGAACCCCAGGGTAGGTCGGGGCCCAAGGTGGCTGCTTAAATAACTGTGGATATCTGAGTCTGGAGTTGAGTCAAATAACGTGGTTTTAACATTTTTCCATTTTCTGGTAATATGTCATTTTGATCTTTCTTCAGAAAGTAGCTGGGTCCCCATTCCCAGGCCAGGTAAGCTTAGGTAATGCCAACTCTACCTCCGGCTACAGAAGTGGGCACATGACCCATGCCTGGCCAATCAAAACATGCCATTCTACTTCAGAAATGAGCACGTGACCTAAGCTGGGCCAATGAGGGCCCTGGGTGGAGCTATTGGAAGAAAGCCTGATTGGCTGTACCCAATGGGGCCAGGGCAAGGGCTGTGTTTGTCCAGGGAAACTTAGACACCAAACTTGTTGACACAGGCCCTTTGATAAAAAGTAGGGGCCTGGCCACTGTGGCTCAGTGGTTGAGCACCCATCTATGAACCAGGAGGTCACAGTTCGATTCCCGATCAGGGCACATGCCAGGTTGTGGGCTTGATCCCCAGTGGTGGGAGGTGGTGCAGGAGGCAGCTGATCAATGATTCTGTCTCATCATTGATATTTCTCTCTCTCTCTCTCTCCCTCTCCCTTCCTCTCTGAAATCAATACAAATATATTTTTTAAAGTGGGGAAAGGGAAAATTTGCAGTTACATATATTACAGTTCCTCTCAGGAGTAAGAATTAATGCCACAATGACTGTGTTTTTATTGAGTACTTACTATGTGCTATGCTCCTGTGTCCTCGGTCTAACACACATCACTTACGATTTGAATCTCGGGAAGTCAGGATGCATCTCTCAATGAATGGCTTCTTACAATTGCTTCCAGTCACACAGTGGTCACGACCCTGTTGTCATTGCCTCAACCGACGTGTTCCACTCCCATTTTTTAGGAAAGCCAAGGGTGACATATGGTGAAAATCTGTCCAAAAATATCTTCCCCAAACTTTTCCAACACAAATTGCAACCGATCAGAAAGCTTCGGGCTATCATTTCATCACCAGTGTTGCTTTCTTTCAATCTTGCCAGCGATGGCATCACAGCTCCTACGAAACAGAGGATTCCCTTGTTTAATGTTGGGGTCAGTACTATTTTGCAATTAAGGAAACCAGTGCTTGGGGGAGATAGCTAACCAGCCAGATCCACCACCACGTTCCAACCGCTGAACAGAGAGTTTCAAGCACGTGACACGGGGTCAAATAAGATCAGTTTAAAACTCGAATCATAAACAGACGTCAGCGTTTTGAGTGGAGATTTCTCGTGGGCGGTCAGAGGCAGAGGTCGTCTTTTCTTACGCCTTTATTGAAGAAGAAATGTTTTTCTTCTGTCCTGCCCCAAATCCAAACCTTCCCTGGTGTTGCCGCGTTGAGTTAAGGCCATCTCGCTGCAGTAGCATCATGAAAACGTTACTTGTAATCTCCGGGATTAGATGAAAGCTGAGTTCCCCGTCTGTTTCTCTCCCAGAAAATTGATACCAGGGACTTGCCGGGCTGAAAGCGACCAGCGGGCTTCAGGCAACCAAGGACCTGGTTGCAACGGTGTGGCAACAATTAGAACATGATTTCCTTTGGGAAGATGTCCCTCAGCTTTTCTCCGCCAGACGTCCAAGTTGTTTGGACAATTTTTCCACACGATCGGCAACCCCACCCTCTCCCCCCCAACCCGCCCCCAAAACCTCCACCACTTTTTATAAATTAGAACCATCCAATTTGGCTTCAGAGTTTGCTTTGGGGGGAGGGGAAGTTTTCATTCTGGAATAAATCGTTCTGTGCAAAGAAGGGTCTTCGTGCAGACACGGCTCACTGATGGAGCGGAGGCAAATGGGGGCACGGCCAGGCTTTCCTTGGGAGGCGGCTTTGAAAACTGGCTTTCATGTGAATATCAGACGCTTTATTGCCTTGACTCGAGTGACCTCATCTACCAGAATGAAGTCATCCAGCCCGCCAGGGAAGACAGACCTTCCTCCCAGAGAATCAATCAGGCCCATCAAGGACCCTGCTTACCCCCTTATCTGCCTTCAGTGGGGGGGGGGGGGGCGTGCAGTTATAGAGCTTCAGGCCCCAGGGAGCCCCCCACAACCCCGTTCTGCCCGGTCCACTAAGTCACAAGGGACCTCGAAGGCTCCCCAGGCACGGACCTGCTACCGGGTCAGCACAGCTTGACATCTTTTCTGACTTGGGGGACGGCTTTGAATGGAGGCATTTCTGGAGAACAAAACCACTGCTTTCCAGCGAACTTTGGGCTTTCTTCTTGTTATTAAACCATTAACTCCTGCCAGATAGGAATGCCAGGCGCGTCACCGCTAGCACAGCCCATAAACAGTCCAATTAGGAAACCAATTAAAGCGAGAAAGAGGCCTGCTGGATCCCCGGGAGTCCAGGCAGGGCTGCCTCTTCCTTGTCAACCCGTGAAAGGTTTTTATTGCTTCGGCTGAAGAGGGAAGGCGCTGCCTGGGGCTGAGCTGTAGTCAAGGGGGCGCGGGGGGGTGGTGGTGGGGGAAGCCCTGGCCGGCTCAGAGATGCTTTTTTGTTTGTTTGCTTTTATTTTTGTTCTGAAGATGCTTGGTAAGACCATCAGGTGCGTGTTGGAGGAGGAGGCCGTTTTGCTTGGCTGATTGAGAGCAAGATATAGAAATGACAAAGGTGAGACACTGTCCCGTGAAGTTTATTCTCTTACTAGAGGCCTGGTGCATGAAATTCGTGCACGGTGTGTGTGTGTGTGTGTGTGTGTGTGTGTCCCTCAGCCCAGCCTGCACCCTCTCCAATCTGGGACCCCTCTAGGGATGTCCAATTGCCCGTTTAGGCCCAATCCCAGTGTGATCATAGTAATTATCCCATAGTAACAACCCTCCAAGAGTTATTACTTGGCATCATAGTAATTATCAGATCCCACAGACAAATGCCCAGTGGGATGGGGCCTAAACGGGCAGTCAGACATCCGTCTCACAATCCAGGACTGCTGGCTCCCAACTGCTTGCCTGCCTGCCTGCCTGCCTGATTGCCCCTAACTGCCCTCCCCTGCAGGCCTGGTCACCCCTAACTGCCCTCCCTTGCAGGCCTGTTCCCTCCCAACTGCCCTCCCCTGCCGGCCATCTTGTGTCCACATGGGGGCAGCCATCTTGTGTTGGAGTGATGGTCAATTTGCATATTACTCTTTTATTAGATAGGATTGTCACAGAAGCTCCTGTGAACGTGGACGTGGACAGAAAGTTGGTTTTTCCCTAGAAAACGGTCCACCTGCTGTGCATTCCTGGAGGTCTCTCATGTATGTTCGATGGTGATGGCGATGGTGATGGCGGGAACCTTCCCCAAGGCATCCCTCTGAGTGGCTGGAGGATCCTCAGGCCACCAAGGAAGAAGCTGACCTTGGCTAAGGCCACACACCTCTTCATTCATCTGCCCAAGAGACATTTGGTAGTGGCCGACTCTGCAGTAGACACTGCTGGGCCCTGCAGACCTGAGGGGCAAATAGGACATGGTCCTGCTCCCCGCCCCCAACCTCCCAACATGCAGCTCAGGGACACACTTGGGCATTTCTCCTGGGCTCCACAGCACCTCAGACATGCCTCTAGTTTTAACCTCTAGCCTTAAACCCAACCCCAGTGTCATGGCACACAGTAGGAGCTCAAACAGGGGGATGGTAGATGTGTCCAGACTCAAGCCCCTGCCCGTCCCACCTGACCTACAGCATTTCATCAAGAGTCCTTGAAGGAATAGGAGAGCTACTGATTCCTTTTCCTAAAATGGAAGCGCCGAAACCGGTTTGGCTCAGTGGATAGAGCGTCGGCCTGCAGACTCAAGGGTCCCAGGTTCGATTCCGGTCAAGGGCATGTGCCTTGGTTGTGGGCACATCCCCAGTGGGGGGTGTGCAAGAGGCAGCTGGTCGATGTTTCTCTCTCATCGATGTTTCTAACTCTCTATCCTTCTCTCTTCCTCTCTGTAAAAAATCAATAAAATATATTTAAAAAATAAAAAAATAAAATGGAAGCGTGCTTATGCATGCATGCATGTGTGTGAGGGAGATAGAATTAAGGAATTGAGTATTCCCTGTCCTCTAAGGGGATCAGGGCCTCTATTAATTATTGAGGCCCCTCAGAACTCCACTAGTAAAGTTGACCTTGTTCCTTGCTGCTCTTGTGGTCCTTGACCCCTGGCCCATGTTACTTACATTTTAAACTAGATGGTGGCTTCCGGACTAGGATTTGAGTCGTCTGTAACTTTCGCCGTCGTTGGGTTTCATCAGTGAAGTCACTTGGGCAAGTTGCTTCATCTTCTGTAGCCTCCACTCTCTCCTCTGGAAACCACACATGACAATAGCACCTGAGCCAGGTAGCTGGAGGCCGGGATGAGTTCATGGACGCACCGTGCTTAGGACAGGGCCCAGCAGGGGGAGTGTGACGTTTTTGTTCGGTGGCGCTTGCTTGTGCTGTTTGCTTTCTCCTGGCAAGGCGAGACCTGAGGCGAGCAAGGCTGCCCCTGTCTGGGATGCTGATAGCCACAGCAGCTGGAAGCAGCTCCAAGTGCTCCTGGCATCCGTGCGCGGATCCCCTGTAAGGTGGGTTGCCGTGATTGGGCATCTGGTATGTAGCGAGGGCTGTACTTTGTGCTTTCACCTGCCCTGTCTCATTTAATAAACTGGCCGGCGTGGTTTATATTTCCAGAGGCTGGGAGCCCACTAACACTGTAAGACAGTTGGTTGCTACTCAGAAGGGTCAAGCGGATGAACTAATGATGCTTGAATCTCAGCTCTACAGCTGTATGACCTTGGATCAGTTACTTAAACACTCTCTGCCTCACTTTCTCTGTCCATACAATGGGGGAGGGGGGGTAACAGTAGTCCCCACTTTTTCTGAGTGTCGGCTGTGTATAAGCCTTATGTAAGACTGTGATAAATAAATCCCACTTTTACGATAACTCAATGTGAGAAGTTCTCTCTGCTGCTGTCTAAAACCCACATCTGCCCCTCACTGGAGTCACGCAAGGGTCCCTGAGTTTGGAACGTCCTGAGTTTTGTCAGTGAGGCCATTTCCTGCCACGCCGTCTTAGGAAGTGACTTCTGCTGTCTGAGCCTGTCCTTCCTCATCACAACATGCATCCTCCACAGTTCAGCTACGCATCCAGAAGCTCATCTCAAATTCAGGGGCAACAGACTCCCCCCGGCCAGGCTCATGCTGACTGACCCCATAACTCACACTAAGTGGGACCTGTATGTCAGGCGGAATCCCAACCTGTCACTCCCCAAAGATCAGGGATGCAGCCAGGAAGCCTGGAAACTCTGGAATGATCCAGAACAGCCAGGATGATCTTCCCGAAGCGCAGATTTGATGACGGCCGTCCGCAGTGAAATCGCGGGTCATGAGCTTCCCTTTCTCCTGCCTCACTCCCCTTCCCTCCCTTCTCTCCAGCCCACGCTGAGCGATATGCACTGGCTTCGTTTGCCATGTGCTGTCCACCACAGTGCTTCTCAAATGGGGGTGATTTTGCACATACACACACATCCCAGGAATATTTCCTGTGGCCTGGATGGGCTGGGCCTTCTCCTCCTCTGGACCAACCCCATTTCTACCTCCTCCTCTCAGTGTTTCCACAGTTCCAAGCTGGCCCCCCTCCTTTGCTCGACCAATTCTTTTGTTAGATACGCTCATACCATCGGCATCAAACCCAGTTTTTTCTATCCCTTACCCCAACCCTGATGAGAACTGCCTTTCAAGGAGGCATTTTTACAAATTTCATTTACCTAAGAGTGTCCCACTCTTCCTATTATTTAATTAATATTTTCTTTCAACTTAACTCATATTTTTACCCAAATTAATTTATTTACAACAAGACTACATTAGTCTCGGGTAGATAAATAGATAGACAGATGTCAATCATTGGTTTCTTTGGGGTTTCTAGGAAACCATCTTAATATTTAAAAAAAATAATCAAGCATTTATGCTGCCTTTTCTCTCTGACCTATATCTCAGGGAATCCATACAGTTGATGGAGGAAAGTTTTTCTTTGCAGAAATTTTCTAGCTAAGAAATGAAGAAGGGAAGTGGGAAGTGGGACGTCACTATTGTGCAGGCTCTAACGAATCCATGGATGTAGGCAGTGAACGTCAACGCTCAGTGAAGTCATGGAAAGAGAAACAGACATTACACACCTCCCACTGGAAGAAGACAACGCTATCAATGAAATAACCTCGCAGACACAGATTGAACTTGAACCTGATCAAGCCTCTAGACCTAACCACCAATGAACAAGGCATGCAAGGCACAGAGGAGCATGTTCAATGACCCGCAGGATGCAATCAGCAAATCTAGACTGTGAAAGACTCTACAAAGCACATGACCTGGCTTCCTTAACACAACCACCCCCCCCCCCTTCAAATTGCAAGATAGAAAAGAAGAGAGATGGAAGGAAAACATAACAACATAGAAAAGTATAAAGTGTGGGCCTCCTTTGGATCCCAGTTCAAACAAATGGGATAAATGTGAACGCTTGTCCGGATATGTGATATTGACTATGTTAATTTTTCAGATGCGACGATGATGCTATGCTTGTGTTGTTTAAAGTTCTTGTATTTCAGAGAAACACACAAATATTTCAGATGACATGATGTGCTTTGAAGTCACTGGGCATGAGGAGGCAGTGGGCAGCGGGTAGAGAGGATTGCAGCCATGCCCAAGTGCAGGTGGGTGTTGAAGCTGAGAACAGACCCAGTCTGTATTCTCTATACTTTTGAATGTGCTTGAAAATGTCTATAAAAAGAGATTTAAAAAGCACCAACATCAGGGTGATATCATGGAATGCTGAGCATGGTTAGTGACAGGGAGAGAAATCAGGGAAGCCTGGCTGAGGAAGTGGCATTCCACGGTGAAGGACAAGGAGCCAGCCGCCTGAGGATACAGGCAAGGAGGATTGCAGGCAAGTTCAATGTCCCCAAGATTACCCATCGCCATCTAAGCAATAATTCTGCCAAGCCTTGTCAAACACCACGTACCCCTTTTCTCAATTACATGATCAGCCACTAGGAGATGTCTAATTAGCAACTGAAAACACACTGCTTTGAAATCGACGCTCCTTTTCCGTAGGGTTCCTTCCCTCCAAATGGAGACGCGCGTGCAAACCTTATGCTTCGGATTAAAATTTCAAGTGTTTTTAAATTTTTGATTAAAATTCTTTTAATTAAAAATATTTAATTGCCTCATTGTCTCCGTCGCCTGCTGCCTGATTCCACCACTGGGATCCATCCGTGCACCTGCTGGAGTCGCACAAGCTGCCAGTTCCAACAGCCACATGTCACTGAAGAAAAGGCAAATGCAGTTTTTTTATGTTTGTGAAATACTGCACCAAGGCACGGAGTGTAAAATAGCCCAGCGCGGTCCCAGCTGAATAGTAAGAGGGTGATTTATTCCCAAGGCTCTGTTTCCATTTTTTGCTGTTTATGATAGCATATCAAAGGAGCTTTTTGATTGAATTACCACCTTGTATTCAGGCTGGGGCCGTGCATTATTACATATGTAAGTATAAATGTGGATGCAAATGAGTTTTCCTAATGAAATGAGAGGCAGTTTATTTTTCCTTGCATAATGGGTGGTTCCCGGGACCAGATTTATTTTCTCAAAGTGAGTACATGCTTATTTTTCAATTTGTCATCCATTCTTAGCATGAGCACCCCAGTAATTCAAATCGCAGATCTTTAAGCTTTCACATGCTAATGTGGATTTTCCCCCCCATTTTTAAACTGAAATCATTTTCCCTGTGATTTATCATCAGAGAATTACCTTCTATAAAATGCTTAAGTGAATGAAGTAATAACGTTAGGCCTATTGGTTAGGAGAGAGCCATTTTCGGCGTCTCAGTTCTAAAATCAACGGTGAGATCCCAGGTTACGTTTTCATTGTATTCATGACACTGCGCTTTAGTCATTACTGAGTTTTGGAATGTCTGGAAGCTCCAAAAGAGCTGAGGTACTTCGAAATGTTGCTGAATTTTATGTCAGGCAATATGAGCGGCTTTGCTTGGCGCTGGTTGCTAGTCTGTTCTCCCCTTACCCGAGCCGGCTGTCCAAGGCTGGCCTTTCTTTCACTCTTCACACCTGGGGATCTTCTGCGGAGCCTTGGGCCGTCTTGGCGTATGAATTGAGCAGCAGTTTCCTTGCCTTGAACGTGGATTGAGGATTTGCTTAGTAAATACTTGCCCAGGGATTGCAGAAGCAGAACCAGACGGAACAAAGGAGAGTGTGGAGGTGAAGGTGGGTAAGCCCCGAGGACAGAGTTTGCCCACCGAGCCTTCGACGGGAAGTGTTGATTGGATATGAATCAGGCTGGGCCCTTTGGGAGCACGATGTGAGTTTAGGGACAATGGCAGCTTTCTTCCCACAGATTAGATACCTCCTAAGAGTAACTGTAATCCTGCCTGTCTATTTATATTTACATATAAAGGATATAAAATAATAAAGATATGTATTGAACTAATACATAACCCATAGGATGTATCCTCCTCATCAGTCATACTCAAACATTATTGAGCGCTGACTGTGTCCAGGCATGATGCTAAGTATCTACCATACATCATCTCATTTCATCTCCACCACAGCCCTGGATGGTGAGAACCCCTGTAATTCCTGTTGTACAGATTCAAACACCAGAGGCCCAGAGAGGTAAAGTGGTTTGGCCAGGGCCACCCAGCTAATAAGTGGAGGGAACCCAGATTTGAAAACCAATGTGTCCTCAGATCATTCTTCCCCTCCCAAGCATTCTACTTCAGCAAGATTTCTCCCGGAGAGGAATGCGTCTTCGCCCAGCATCTGTTGAAGTCCCCATAACCTCCCATCCCGCAGGAGGAAAAAGAGATCGTGTAGCCAGGGGGTGGGTGAGAGGTCAAACTTTTAAAAGCCAGACCGATCTGGGTGAGTTCCAACTCCTGGGCTAGCACTGAAGCTGCATGGTTTTGCATCAGTTGCTTAAAAAAAAACCCACAACAACCTCTGTCTGCCTCAGTTTCCCCCTCTGCAATACGGAGATGCTATAACGCTAACATTGTTATTGTAGAGAATTCATGAAGCAATGCAATGTCCAGCCGGTCAGCACCTGTTGGCCCCAGCTACCCTTGCACGCAAACCGTACACTGGCTGGACTCAGGTGGGAGCGGCCTCTGGGAGCTATTTGAATGGGGGCTCACCATTTGCATTCCTAATTACCCCGCAACCACCTGCCCGCCAGCCCTGGAGGACTTGCCTGGTGATTGATGTGATACCACTTAGAAATCTCTTTGAGGTCTTCCGAAGAAACGTTTTCTGTGCGATCCAGCTGCTGGTGCTCCGGAGTAGAGGAATCTGAAAACATCCCTGAGCCCCTGATACGCTCAGAGGGAGTTGAAAGGGGGATTATCTTTTAAGACCTGAAAATGTTGATGTTTGCAAATATTTCCTAGCTGCCTCTCCTCACATTGCAAATTGACTGCGGAGATAATGGGCAACGGATGACATCATTCCAAATAGCAGCCTTTTAAGTGCAAGAGCTAGAGGAACCACTTAGAGTCATTAGGAAATCCTTAAACAAGTGTTTGCAAAGTGTTGGCTAACCCTGCACGTTTGCCTTTTTTTTAAAAAAAAAACCCTGAAAACCTGATCTTGAGCCATTATCTACCCAAGGGCGCTTGGTTGCATGGGGTGTCGTCAGCACTGACACCGAGGGGGTGGCTGTTGGGAGGAAGTGCTCTCAGACCAATTGTGCAAAGCGGGGCGGGGGCTCGCTGCTCCAGCATCAAGTGCCCATGGTCTTCCCTCGCGCTTCCAGTTCCAAAATGGCCACCCGCCTCTTTCAAAAGTCTGATAAGATATCTTTCTGTTGAAACCGGCCTGGATCCCGCTACGCATCATGGCCACTCACTCAGAAAAGAAGCTGGCTTTATCAGGAGGGTCCTTTGGTCAAGTTAGAGAGGGGGTAGGATGATTGGAAATCCTGTCTTTTGGAGCACAGGTCTGTGCTGAGGTGGGGGGAGCAGGAAGGAGCTAAGCCCAGGGCTGATGTTAAATCTTTTGTTATCTTGATCAAGATGTGGGGACTTCTAGAAACCAATTTTCTTGCTTTGAGGAACACCAAAGATTGATAGATAGATAGGTAGGTAGGAACACCAAAGATTGATTGATTGGTAGATGGCTGGATGGGTGGATGGATGGATAGATAGATGATAGATAGAAAACTCCTTTCTGTTTATAAAAGCAATGTGTTTCCCTTGTAGCAAAGTTAGAAAATATAAAAAAGCAAAAGAAAGCAGGGGGAAATGTCCATGATCCTACCACTAAGTAGAAAGCTTGACTTTTAAAAAATATATTTTTTATTGATTTCAGAGAGGAAGAGAGAGAGAGAGAGAGAGAGAGAGAGAGAGAGAGAGAGAGAGAGGAACATCAATGATGAGAGAGAATCATTGATCGGCTACCTCCTGCATGGGGATCGAACCTGCAACCCAGGCATATGCCCTGACCGGGAATCGAACCGTGATCTCCTGGTTTACAGGTTGAAGTTCAACCACTGAGCCACAGCTGCCGGACTGATTTTTTTTTTCTATGCATTTTTACAGAGTTGAAAAATGCTGGGTAGATGATTTTGTATTCAGAAATTTTCATGTCGTTATTTCATAGGCATTTCCCCAAGCTTTTGCTAATGGCTTCATCCTATTTCACCACAGGGCTGTGCCTTAATGCATATAGCCATTTCCCCAGCTGTGGGCATTCGGCTTGTCTGCAATGTGTCTTTATGATAAATGATGACAGGCTGAACATTTCCCCACCAACCTTTCCAGGTCTTCACCAAGTCCGGCCATGTCCTGAATGAGCAGGTTCAGGCAGCGTCTCCAACCTCTCTTCTAAAATTGAAAATAAGAGCCACATGTTGTCTTGTGACATAGAACATTCTCTTTGAAAGTCACTTGGTTAAGACAAAGGGATCAAATCAGTGAGCCAAAGCCAAAAGTGACAGTCTGCCAACCCGATAGGCCAGGTAGGTAGTCCTTACCTTGTTTTAGAGCCATTGCTGCCGATCTTCAGCAAGGAGCATGGGTACCATTCCCATGGTCAACCGACAAGTCTGTTATTTAAGTAACAATAAGGCTGAGCCTTCCCATCAGCTTCTGAGTGTTCTGTGTAGGCCAGCGGAGACTTCGGCCCTGCCCTGGAGAGCCCTGTGACCATCAGAGGTAGACCAGGAGGTTGTGTGGGGAAATTCAGGCCAAGTCTATAATGTTTGCAGGATGCTTGATGCCCAGTGGCCTGTGTGTGTGGAGGTCCAGGGCAGCCCTGCCGATGGAGGGACTTGGACCACGCCGATGGCTGAGGCCCTGGAAGGTGGTGGCCTCCCTCGTCCTTTCCCTTTCTACCCGAGTGCATTGGCAGAGCTCTTTACAGTTTGGGTCAGGGTCCTTTCCTCCCCTTGACTCCTATCATGAGTCTTTGGGAAGCTCTGGAGAGAACAGTGACCTGGGAGGTACCCAGGATCTGAGCACACCTACGGAAGAGGTTCTGTTGGAAGCTCTCTCCCTCTGTCACTCTTTCTATGGTCTTCGCCCCACCTTACCCCCCTGCTCCCCCCAACTCTTTGCCCCTCTCCTTTCTCTCTTGCCTGAGTATTAGGCCCTATTGCTTCCTGGCTGGAAGCAGTGTGGAAGTTACTCCCTAGATGAGAGACCCAGAAACTCAGTCTCGAGCTTGGCTCATCACAAGGACTGCTGGAAAACAGGGGTCCCTCATCACTCATTCCTTAGGGCAAGTCTTATAATCTTCAAAGAACAGTAATGGGGTTTAATGGAGTTCAACAGAGAGCAGAACCACCTCCAGACATTATCTTTTCAGATTCAAAACTATTTAAATTCCAAGAGAAACAATGCATACAAAGACTCAGGAAGCAAATCTCCAAATAGATTAGAAGTCAAGGATTCAGGTTTTTCTGCTCTGTTATTTATTTATTTTAATAGAGCTCACATTTCACGCGGTCATTTCTTGACACTGTGTCCGACACTTGTGTTTATTTTCAAGCTCCCGGGAAAAGACCCTGTGCCTATGGGGTTTATAAACTCATGTATTCTTGAGTGCTTATTGAGTTGGTTTGTGTGCCAGTGCTATGCCGGTGGCGGGGATGCGAGAACAAACCAAATCAGCCTCCCCCCTCCTCCTTGGGGTGTGCAGGCTCTCGTGGAAGACAGATGTGAGACAAAAGATCCTACGGCATAAATTAGTACAACCCCTGGAGAGCGTTGGGAAGGGAAAGTGGCGGGGGGGGCGGCGAGGGAGGGGTGGCGATTTAGATTTGGGGTGGGGCAGGGCAGTACAAGAAGGAGTGGTCAGAGGAGGCTTCCTTAGGAGATGGTGTTCCAGTTGGTGCCTGAAGGATGGGTGCAGCCCTTAACCAGGCAAAGAACACGAGAGAAATTCCCAGGCGAGCTTTAGTGTGTGCATGGACCCTCAGGAGGGGAGACTTCGGCCAACTGGAGGAGTTCTTCATCCTAAGTGGCTAGAGATGGGGTCAGAGACGGGCAAGCGCCAGATTAGAGAGGTCTCGCCCGGTCCTACAAAGGCACTGAGCGTGATCCTGAGGACAAAGGGAAAACATTGATTGTGTGGTTTAAAACTTTTATTTCTTTTTTTTCCTTTTTATTGAATTTACTGGGCGGACCTTGGTTAATAAAATGATATAGATTTGAGGTGTACAGTTCTAGAATACATCATCTGTGTATCGGATTGTGTGTTCTCCACCCAGGTGCATGATCACATTTGTAATTCAAGATCCCTTGGGCCGTGTCTTGATGGAAGAGGTGAAGGGCACTGGGGACCCCGCTTGGCCAGAGTCCGAATGAAAGAGGGTGGGGTCTCAGATGAAGGTGCTGCGGGTGTCTCCTGGAGAGACAGATAGGGGAGGGAAAGTTTTTACCGGAAGAATTGCCATGTCTTGGGAAGACTGGATGGAGGGGAAGGCTGGTGAGGGAGAGGAAGATGATCAAGGGTGAATTCTGGCTATTTACCTTCAAGCAGCCATTTACATAAAAGGAGAGCTCACAGGCCAGCCTACGTGATGTAGAAGATAAACTCAAGTGAAAGGAACACCACAAGGAATTCCGGTGCCTATCGGAGCCCTCCGACTTGCTCGTTGTTCTGGGAGTATAAGACAGGACCCGGGGAGGGGGTCGGTTCTTGTCCTCAGGAATGCACCAGGATTTAGAGCCCAGGTGTTGCTGCAAGCCCTCCTGGTGTTAACATGACCAGTTGCATCCTGTGTCTTCACACATGGAATACATCGCATCTCTCCTTATGGGGGGCCAACCTGGGTTCACCTCCAAGTTTCTATACGGTTTAATGGCTTTGGATAATGGATAGACATCGTTGGTCCACTCCCAACCCCAAATGAAGGCATGTGTCTGTGTTTTGTCCCAAGTTGAGCTCTGCGATTCACATTCTTCGGCTGGTGACCACGGAGTAAACAATTCCCCGCGAGATGTTTCACCAAGGATTCTCAAGTCATTTCAATGAGTTCTTTAAAAGAAACAGTGTATATATTTTTTTTCAGGAAGTAAATGATGGTATTTGGGCCATTATAAATCATGATGGATTTCCATATTCTCTGCCATAAGGAACCTTTTTTTCCTCTTAGAAAGGAAAATTAAGGTTGCTGTACCATGGGATCACTTTCATTATCTTTAGCATACAAATGATCTCTTAAAAAGATTTTCTCCCTTTACATATGTATAGTATCAATGGTATAATTTACATGGCATCCCTCATATTAACGCTCTGATCCATCATCACGAACAATGCCGGGGCTTTGTGTGAGGGGCTGTCGGACAAATGTTTTAGCACGTGAGAAGAAAATGGTTAGCATTTGAATAGAGAATGGTGCGGGGAGGATTAATAGCCTACTTTGATGGATTAGAATGTAGGGAAATTGCTCAATATTAATATGAAAATGTTTGTGAATTGGTTGCAAGGAGCTGTCAATGGGAAAGGATTATGTCTCCACGACCTTATCAGTTGAGACTTCACTCTTAGCAGAGACTTTTACACAAAAGACTGATGAGGGGTGTGGAAAGGGCTTGGCTCCGGGAGTTGGGACAAAAATCCCCCCATGGAAACATGGGGTTCCCCCATCATGCTGGGTACCCTTTCCATAACATGGTGTGTGTGTGTGTATACACACACACACACACACATACACATACACATACACATACACACTAGAGGCCCATTGCAGGAAGATTCCTGCAAGAATAGGGCTTCCTGCGGCCTTCTCCGCCACCCCGTCTGCTTCCCTTCCTTCTCTGCAGCCCCGCCTGCTTCCCCGTCACCCTGCTTGCTTCTCCGCAGCTTCGCTCCCCTCCCTTCTGCAGCGCTTGGCTTCCTTCTACGCTGTCTTCAGTCTTCGCTCTGCGCCTAGATATGCAAATTAACCATCATCTTGGTTGGGTTAATTTGCATACTCGCTCCTGATTGGCTGGTGGGTGTGGCTTGTGGGCGTAGTGGAGGTACATCAATTTGCATGTTTCTCTTTTATTAGATAGAAGATATATATGTGTGTATATATATATATTATTGATTTCAGAGAGGAAGGGAGAGGTAGCGAGAAACATCAATGATGAGAGAGAATCATTGGTCAGCTGCCTCCTGCAAGCCCTCCACTGGGGATCAAGCCTGCAACCTGGGCATGTGCCCTGACCGGGAATCAAACCCTGACCTCATTGCAAACACCTGCCAGGTACCCCTATGGCACCCTGGACTCGATGAAGCCCAGCTTCCAGGCATAACCCCTGAAAGGAGCTCTGAGACTCTGCCTCCTTCCCCGGCTGTTGGAGGGTCACCAGACGCAGAGCCCAGGGGATGGGAGGGGACGGGACAGGGGGCTGTCTAAGACTGAGCTCCATGCAGCTCTCCATGACGCCTGTGCATGAAATAACAACACTAGGAATCTTCTAGAGGCCCTCGCACCCCTGCAATGCCTCCTTCCCCCCACATCCTCTGCAGGCGAGAGGCCCTAAAGCAGTGATGTCGCTTGATCCTGGCCTGCTACCCAGTGGCTTTGGTCTTGTGTTTCAAGTCACAAATGCCACCCTCGCCACAACTAAGTACTCAGCCCCACAAAATAAACGTACAGCTGCGTGAATATGCAAGTCTGCGTAGGTTTTCGGTGGGGGGTGTCCCAGAACCTCCCAAGACACCCCCCCAGGCCCCAGATTAAACACCCATTTCCACACCAATCTGTGGGATCTCCAAGAATGTTGGCACAGCTCAGAGGAGCACCTTCTCCCTAAAAAAAAGAAACACTTCTTGGACCTACTGGGATCTGATTTGTGAAAACGGGCAGCTGCTGAGATCAGCGAGGGGGCGCCTGACAGAGCGAGCGACGTCTCCCCAGCCCGGCGATGGCACCGAGAAAGCTGACAGTTGGCGAGGCCGGCCCGTGGCGGCCCTGTCCCCCGCGTGCCCCTGGGATTGGCAGCTTCATTACTGCTGTTGTCAGTGTTTGTGGAGGGACGACCCTGCGCCAGCCAGGCCTTCCCCAGGTAGAGATGTTCACTGTAACCTGTTAATTCCCAGGCAAAGACGGAGTCCAGATAGGGGGCTGGCGGTGCTTAACCTGCCACTGTACTTCCCGCTGTCATCCTCCTTGTTTGTGGCTGCTGCGGAGTGTGGCCTGTGTCCTAGCTGTTTTCATCTTGGCCCAAATTTCCCCTCTTTTCTTCTTGGAATAAAAACTTCCCAGGCCTAAAGAATTGAATAATTGAATAATTCCAAGTCCCTATCCACTTCACCCGATCGCACTCTCCGGCAGTGACTGTCACTGCTTTCTGTTGTATCTCCCGGCACGTATTTCTTTGTTTCTAAAGAACATGTTTGTGCAGCCTGTTCGCTGTTTTTAAATCTGGGTGTGGTCGCGTGGTCGGTAGAGCTCCTACTGTCGAATGTGAGGCTCTGGCTCTTCATGCATTTCCCACCTCCGCCCCAACACACACACGTCTGGCAGCTCGCACATGCCTGGCACACACAGGCTCGCTTCCTCCCCCTTCCTCCCAGTAGAGCTGTGACCCCATTTGTGTTTAGTTCAACAGTCAGCACTTGCCTCGCCACCAGCATGTCACGCTTGCCCACAGCTGAGCCACGGATGACACTGCTTTTCCTTCTCAGATAACGTTTTGTTTTCCCTGGCGTTGATGACAGCCTTGCTTTCTACAGACCTCTGTGCTCACCGCCAGGTCCTTGGTGGGAACTGTGAGTCCCCTCTCCACGTTTCTCACCCCTGCTGTTGGGTCAGTGTGCAATTCTTCTGGGAGAGCTCCTCTCTGGACCCTGGCACCGCCCTCCCCTCAGACTGGCTTCCCTGTGTATTTCTTCACCATCGCCCCGTCCCCGTCATCTCCTTGTCTCAGGCTGGGGTCTGTTTCCTGGAGCTCTGTCCTTACCTTTTGGCGGGCGTCACCTAGGAGCTTCTGACGGTGGTTCATGAGATACACATGGTTTGAGATTGAAGACGCCTTTTCCCCTCTCTCACCAACCAAGGTCAGGGACCCTCTCAAAACATCATAGAAATCCCTTGGAGCTTTAGCTGCCCGATTGCTCCATGGGCACCAACATGTGTTTGGAGCCATTGACTTTTCCAGGCTCTCAGGAGCACACCCTTGCAATCGAGTTCTCCCTGGCACTCAGGATTAACAGCAGCCTGCATCGCACAGCCCGTCATGGTCCAGCCACATCTCACCGGGGGAGGCAGGTAGACACCATTGGTCCTGTGTCTGAGGACACGGGCTCACTCAGGACCACGCTGTGCAGAAAGGGGGTCCCGGACAGAGGGTTCTGAGCCCTGGTGAGGGCCAGAGAGCCGGGAGCCCAGCAAAGCATGTGCTTATGACGCCAGAGAAAAGGAGACACCGTAACACGTTCAGTTTTGATGAGCTTAGCCGGAGTTTTGCTTTAAGACAATGCTTCAATGCACGATCAGAATATGGGGGTCTGTCTAAAATATGTTTTGTATAAGTTTTGTATTTTATGTTTCTGTAAGTTTCTGGACTCTGATGATAGGGCATATTTTCATGGTTTAGGACCTCGAGGGGTATTAATCTGATTTGTTTCAAGTTAAGAGATTTGCTTTTAGACAGTGGTTAAAAGAATCCTCTAAGAATATTGTGTTGACTGAACAGTTTCTCGATTGGAAAGGAAGGAAAGGGTTTCATATCCACATCACCACGGGAGGCTTGTCAAACGATCCTCTCGGTCTCTGACATTTCCTCCCGATCCTCATTCCACATCCCCCACCACACCAGGAGCAGTGTTACTGATGGTGGCAGGTGGGGAAATAAAAATGGAAGCAACAGGATTCCACGGACCTTTGTCAGAGCTTATGAGCCATGTTTTTGGTTTGCAGGCAGAGGAAGCAGCAAGTGCAAAGGTCCTGGGGCCCTTTCGAGGCTGCCATTCTCCCAGTGCTCTGCTTTCTCAGGAAGCAGCTAGCTCATTTTCGAAAGCAATCCCTGGTGAGGTATTCTGGACTCGTGTGGTCTAAAGAGAGCTTGAAATGCGTGTTCTGAAGGCTGTGCCTGAATCCAAAGAGGGAAGAGCAGGTAGGGGACTTTCTGACCTTGGCCGGCGGGGAATTGTGTAGTTTGCAATCACGGAGACCAGCCCACCTGGGGAAGAAACGAAGGGAAGGATTTGCAATCAGGAGGCCCAGCTGCTGACCCCCGCTCCCGCCTATCATAACTGTGACTGGAGTCCCTCCTCACTCTAAATTGAGTGAACATAAAACATGTCATACCTTAACCTGTATCTCAAATGGAGAGGGTGTAGCCGAGTGGCTTGTAATGAGATACAGCGTGTGAAAGACCTTTTCCTGTTAGAAACAGTAAATGCGTGTTCGTTTTTACAGCATTAATTTCACTTCTTTACATTTTAATGCCAAGATGTTATACTCTCACATAGTCACAGAAGGTACATTTCTGTAATTCATTGTTCTATATCTGCCCAAAACCAGGTTTTCTTTCCTTAGGTGTGGCCTGCATAAAATTAAATGTGTCTAAGTGCATATATCAGTGAGGGTTTGGGCTGCAAACCTAGAGGTGAACCCCATTAGCCTAAGGAGAAAGGGGGATAGTACTAATATTCAAAACAGTAACTCATAGGACCAGCTGCTGCCCAATCAGAAGGGAGCTGGAGCAGCTTCCTGGCGGCCTCCTCTGTTCTGGGAGTTAACCCTTCAGCTTCTGGATGACGGGGAAGCTGAGCAGGTTCCCAGGGCCTGGCCTCAGCCAGGTCAGGGGGTAGATGCAGTTTGGTGGGGGGTGGGGACTAGGGAGAAGGGGGGGAAGGAGGATAGGGGTGGGCGAGGCTGGGGACAGTGGCTATTTACTGATGGGAGTGGAAATAGCTCACGATTTTAACCACTGGCCTGGGCTGACCCACCGAGCATCAGTTCTGGCTGCGGAGAGACCGAAGGACCCAGGCTGAAGAAAGATTCAGAAACCCAGACACCACCACGGTCTTCTAGGAGGCTCTCTGTGGCGGTCACTGAGGCTGGTCCCGGCCAAGGCCGAGGGTGGATTCCAGTGCTTTCCTCGACGTGGCACTCATTCCGCGTGCAAAGGCCCGCGTGGGAACCGCAGGCTGGCCTAGACTGGGCGTGCTCCCTGCCTGCGGAGGAGCGAGGAGAGGCTTCCTACTTGGACAGACAATGGGGACTGCTTCCAGGGAGCACGGGCCCTGGTGCTGGGTCTCCAGTGTCCAACAGAGCGGACGTTGCATGTTGAGAAAAAGACACTTTCTGCAGGGCGCTCTCTGAATCCGTTTCTCCTCCTCTCCCTCATCTAGAGAGGAACGCCTAAACAGCATCCTCCTCCTTAAAAAACCATATGGTGATCCAGCACGTGTTGCATAGTTCAAGGTCACCTTGGGTTTTCCTCTCGACTGCCTTGCTTTCCTTCTCATTACAATATTTGACAAGACTCCTCTGCCTGGGTGCGCAGCTCCAAGCACCCCGCCCGCGCTGTTCTCGCCAGGGCGTCACACTGTCACAGTAAGTCATTGCGCTGCGAGCGGAAACCAGGGTCTGAGCTAGACACACGGACGCGGAAATCTGGTACAATGCCGGAAGACACCGCGTGGTTTCTCCATGAAGTAACGTGTGTTTTAGGTTTACCTATGAGTGGCCTAAAAGGCAGGTTTCCATCTTCATTCGTTTCTGGATCCCGTGGCACCTGGAGAGAGCTGTGATTGTGGTTGCTGGTTGAAATGCTCATTGAATTGGGCAGCAGTGTTGGAAATGCACGGATCTGACTAGGTTCTGAGTTTAAGGCGTTGTGCCCAGGAGGCGATGCTGTGGTGGTTAGTGTTACAGGTAGGGTGACCGACTGTCCCGGTTTGCCCAGGACACAGGCGTTCCAGGGCTAAAACGGGAAAGTTGCAGGCTCGGGCACCAGACAGCCTGGGTTTGAATCCTGGTCCCACCACTTGCCAACTGAATGACTCAGCTTTCTATTTGTAACATGTAAATAACAGCCCATTTACTACTGGGCTTTGGGAATAAGTAGGCTAACGTGTCTAAAGCTCTTAGGACTGCCTAGGATCACGGGGCAAGCCCCGCACATTACCCTAAGAGTGCCTGACGATCGCGTCTCCTACCTGAGGGCTGCTGCGAATAAGCCTGGCCAGCGTCCCTACATCTTTTTAAAACAGCGGACGTTGTAAACCTGAGACCGGGGAGAGTTTATTGCAAAAGCAATGCGATCTTGAGACAGAACGAACCAGCCTTTGCAGACATTGGCAAGTCACACGTCCAACTGGGAACGCTTTTCTATAATTACAATACGTTATAATGTGACAGGGGCTGAAGAGATCTGTAGGTGTGGGGAAACGTATCTTAGATAAACAATATGATTCCATTTATTTTAGATGGCTATTGTACTACGTGACTCTCTCCCTACACACACACACACACACACACACACCCCACCCCACCCCAAACCACAATGCCAGTGTCGTACTGGGTCCTTGAAGATTTCCCAAAATTACCCAAGGAGGGGCATGGGGAAGGAAAGAAATGGGCAGGATAAGCCCCTCCCACCTAAATAAATTCCATTGAAATGTCCCCGTGCTCTGGTCTCTTTGATTCCCCCCCCCCCCCCTTTCCGGTGGAGATGTCCCTTATCCCTATTTCATAGACAAGCTGCAGTCAATGTGTAAATATTTTGCCATCACCAGGCCCGGATTTCTTCATCTAAGTGCCCTGAAGTGTTCAGTCCACCTGGGAAGGAACACGGAGGCCTTATCATCTTACATGGAAACCGGGGCGTGTGCCGAGAGCCAAGCCTTGAAGGAACCGTCGGGGCCGGGAAAGCAAGGGCTGGCCAGCTCCCGGAGCGAGGCTCCCGGCCAGCACGCCCCTCGCTGCTCGCCGGCCTTGCTTCTCACCGAGCTTTGGCGATGTGCGCTCAGGTCATCAGGATGAAGGGCGACGTGGCCAACCATCCGGATGTGTGGTCTGTGCTGTCCAGTCGGTGGGTGTCGGGGCGTCTGTGTGGCTGAGTTGTGACCTTGTTACACGGATCCGAATCCTTTCACTCACTCTTTAGACTCTAAGATACCCTCGGGCGAGTTCTATGCTTAAAATTGCAAGGGAGCTGTTTTCTTGTTTTCTCCTGCTTTTTAGAAGAAAGAAGCAAAGCCCCTCAAAAACTTGAGTTTACTTTAAAAAACAAGAAATGACCCAGGGTCCGTCAGCATTACCTAGGCTGCTATTTCCAAGTGCAAGGGGAAGATTGTGGGTGGGGCATTAAATCACACCCTGCGGTGGGGTGGTCCTAATCGCCCCCTCACCTGTTCCTCCTGTCCCTCCACCGACCCAGTCTCCTTACCCCGCTGCCGGCATCTGGAAGAAGGCCTCAGTCGGGTGCCAGCATGTCTCCTAACTCCTCTCCAACAGCCGCTCACCTGCCTGTTAGCCAAGGCCGGTGGCCTGAGGCTCAGTCTTCAGCGGCAGCAGAATCTCTCTTGAGTTGAATAACATGGCTTCGCTTGCTTTTTATGTACCTTCCCAGTTTGCCTTCTTTTCCATGCATTGCACTACACAGAGTTTTTCTGTAAAATATAAGTGTGCCTGTTTAAAGACAGCTATCAAGTACTTGTAGCGAGGTGAGTCAAATAGGCAAAAAAATCATGAAAGTAGTATAGGAACAGCCCAATTTTAGGAACCACAAAGTCCTCCACTGTCAGAGTATAATTCTTTCATCCCATCCATCCACCCGTCCACCCTCCCATTCCTCCACACACCCATTCATCCATCCATCCATCCACCCACCCATCCACCCTCCCATTCCTCCACACACCCATCCATCCATCCATCCATCCATCCATCCATCCATCCATCCATCCACCCACCCACTCTCCCATTCCTCCACACACCCATTCATCCATCCATCCATCCATCCATCCATCCATCCATCCATCCTCCCATTCCTCCACACACCCATTCATCCATCCATCCATCCATCCATCCATCCATCCATCCATCCACCCACCCATCCACCCTCCCATTCCTCCACACACCCATTCATCCATCCATCCATCCATCCACCCACCCATCCACCCTCCCATTCCTCCACACACCCATCCATCCATCCATCCATCCATCCATCCATCCATCCATCCACCCACCCACTCTCCCATTCCTCCACACACCCATTCATCCATCCATCCATCCATCCATCCATCCATCCATCCATCCATCCATCCTCCCATTCCTCCACACACCCATTCATCCATCCATCCATCCATCCATCCATCCATCCATCCATCCACCCACCCATCCACCCTCCCATTCCTCCACACACCCATTCATCCATCCATCCATCCACCCACCCATCCACCCTCCCATTCCTCCACACATCCATCCATCCATCCATCCATCCATCCATCCATCCATCCACCCACCCACTCTCCCATTCCTCCACACACCCATTCATCCATCCATCCATCCATCCATCCATCCATCCATCCATCCATCCATCCATCCTCCCATTCCTCCACACACCCATTCATCCATCCATCCATCCATCCATCCATCCATCCATCCACCCACCCATCCACCCTCCCATTCCTCCACACACCCATTCATCCATCCATCCATCCACCCACCCATCCACCCTCCCATTCCTCCACACATCCATCCATCCATCCATCCATCCATCCATCCATCCATCCACCCACCCACCCTCCCATTCCTCCACATACCCATTCATCCATCCATCCACCCATCCATCCATCCATCCATCCATCCACCCACCCATCCACCCTCCCATTCTTCCACACACCCATTCATCCATCCATCCATCCATCCATCCACCCACCCACCCATCCACCCTCCCATTCCTCCACACACCCATTCATCCATCCACCCACCCACCCGTCCACCCTCCCATTCCTCCACACATCCATCCATCCATCCATCCATCCATCCATCCATCCATCCATCTATCCACCCATCCACCCGTCTACCCTCCCATTCCTCCACACACCCATCCATCCATCCATCCATCCATCCATCCATCCATCCATCCACCCACCTACCCATCCAATAAACATGTACTGAGTATCGACTGTGTTGTGCTGAACTTTTGTGTGTCAGGGAGCAAAGCCCTTGGCCTTAAGGTGTGGTAGGGGAGATAGCAAATAAACAAACTCAATCATGAGGGAACGAGGTCAAATATAGAATATGTCCTGTAGGTTCTCCTTTGTATTAAGTTATTAGGGAATTGTATATCACTTCATAGAACTGTTGACATTCACATAGAATTTTATTTAAATAAGGTTTTTTAAAAGGCCACCTGGTCTATAGCATGAGAAGCCAGAATAGTGGTTTCCGCTGCAGAGGAGTCTAAGGTCCCAGCCCGGTCCCGTTTGCCGCAGGGATTGGTCACACGGGCGCGAGTTGCGGAAATCCAACTCTCCCCCTTCTGTAGGTGGGGACACAGGCGAGGCACCGTGCCAGGGCCACTCAGTTGGTCAGTGACAGCCAGGTTTCAAACCCAGGCGTTTGGACTCAGCCCCTCCCCTCTTAACCACAGGCTGCCCCGCTCCCTCCTGGGAGCAGGGGTTACGTGCTGGGCCGGCCGGCCGTGATGGAGGAAGAAAGGGGCTGCAGAGTCCACGGGGTGAACACAGCGGCAGTGGGAGGGGAGAGGAGCCTGCTGAGGAGGACAAGGCTTCGCGCCCAGGCCGTGCTGCTTTGAGTGCCGCCGCTGCCACGTGCTGGCTGAGCTCCGCACAGGAACTGCCCTCGCTGCGGTCTCCAGTTCTCACCTATCCGGTCAAGTCCATGTGGGAACTGTGTTGACATGAGGTTGCCTCGTGTAACTGAGAAAATGGATACCACGGGTTACTCGTTATTATGTGGCAAATGGGTGAAAGGGAGGCACTATGACAATAACATAATATGTAATTGCTCTGAGCGTTACTCTGATTATCCTGAGCCGCCTTTAGAAGCTTTAGTTCCAACAGCTGTCGTCCTGACCATGGGAGCGAAGTGTTTTATCCTTTGAGGTGTTTGCCAACAGCCCCCCGTCGAGCCCCACTCTTGGAACTGAAGACTCTTCAGAGGTTCTGGGGTTGGGGGGACAGGGGAAATCCATTTAAACCAATGGACTTTGGAAGCCAGTGGAATTTGGTCGCCCTTAGGAGGGAAGGCATGGCATGTGCTTAAAGAGATGTTCTCACAAGTACACGCAGGTCCCTGCGAGGGGCGAAGCCGTCTGAGTCCCTCCGAGGTGATGTCAAGCAGACAGGTCTTTTCCGGAATCGGCAATCTGGCCGCGGAAGCCCTGGCAGGGTGCCACGGGACATCGGCCTTCGCGAGCGGGGAGGGGCTGTATGTGCGTGGAGGAGGCATCTCCCAGACCTCGGATGAGGGCCGCGGGGCAAACAGCATTTGAATAGCGATGCTCCTGGTGCAGGCACGTTTATGGCAGAGCCTTCCTTTCCCAGCCAGGGGCAAAGGTGTGATTTGGCCAGGCAGGAGCCACGGTGAGAGCGTGTTCTAAAGAGGCGTGTTTTCCGTGTGTCCTTTTCATTGCATGTCGTGGATCCTTTTCGAGGCGCCTGAGGGACCAGGAATCCGAAAGAAAATGCTGAGCGACCAGAAGCCACGATACCTGTTTTACATCTGGGGGTTCCCAGCTTCCCTCCTCTCCCCCACCCCCACCTCCTAGAGCTGTTCGGTCGTGTTGACATTGAGAAAAGAGCATTCGGCTCGTGCACCAGCGCCGATCTGAAAACTGTTTGAAGTGAAGTGAAAGCCAGTGTCCATTTTCTTCACAGCATCCTTTTCCGCTTCTACTTTCTCTGTAAAGAAAAAAATCCTGACTTAAGAAAACTTGATCCGTGTGCAACGAACTGGCCCCAGCTCTTTCTTCCTGTGCTGCCCAGACAGAAGGATGAGGGCAGGCCGAGGGCCTAGACCATGGTCGGCAAATCGCGGCTCGCGAGCCACATGCAGCTCTTTGGCCCCTTGAGTGTGGCTCTTCCACAAAATCCCACGGCCTGGGCGAGTCTATTTTGAAGAAGTGGCGTTAGAAGAAGTTGAAGTTTAAAAAATGTGGCTCGCAAAAGGAATTTCAATCGTTGTGCTGTTGGTATTTGGCTCTGCTGACTAATGAGTTTGCCGACCACGGGCCTAGGAGATTCCAGGGTGGAGGTGCCAGAGAGGGCCAGGCCACGGGGCCCCTCTGCGGGGGGCAGTCCACGACTCTCTTCCCCTCGATGCTGCCGTTGGCTCTCTTCTGGGTGACAGCAGCGGTGGCTGGAGCTTTACAGGAGAGCAGCCCTGGGAGGCCGCAGGCAGCCGGCGCTTTGGTAGCCGCGGGAGGGCACGGGGACCGGGCGTCCTGGCAAGGGCAGCAGAAGGCCACGGCTGTGCGGGCCGCGGGCGGGGCCGGGAGGAAGGAGCGCCCAGCTTCCCTCTGCCCGCGCGGCTTCCTCCCTCCCTCCGTCTGCACTCCACGCAGGAGCAGACCCCGCACCAGTTACTTGAGAGGAAACAGACCCTATTCCTGAAGGTTTGGCCGCAGAACCCATCATTGTTGAGAAGGGGGAGGGACAAAAGGCGCACAGACTCCCCGCGCTCCCCTGTCTTCAAAGGCCTCTTGGGTTGGTGACTGCTGCTTTTTACAAACGAAACAAAACAAAACAAAACAAAACAAAACAAAACAAAACACAAAAACAGAATTCTTAGGGACTCTCCTTAGCCCCTCAATAAACGAGACCTTAAAGGCACATAACTTCATCCTTTGACCTTCACTCCGAGATGGATGCAGGTTGCAGCTTAGATGGACCCTCCTGACCCCTTGTCGTGCCTCCTCCCACTCCCCCCACCTCCCTCCCCACCCCCCGCCTCCCACGAGCTCCTTTGCGATGGGCAGAGGGCAGAAAGGCAGGCGAGGAGTTTGTTTTCTGGCCGCTTTTCAGTCCTCGTGGATGCGTGCGCCTTCCTGTCAGACTGTGATGAATTCGGGGCCACTTCAGTTTTGCTAACTTTCATCCATAATGGGCGCGCTGACGTTTTTATTGGAGCCTCTTCTGCGCCATCCAAAACAGCCTCCTTGGGCCACAGAAACCGCCGCTTAATTGCCAGCGAGCAGCTGTTCCCTCTCCTCCGTCCACAGCCTCCTTCCCGACCGAGGGTTTGGAGCTCGGAGCCCGTGGAAAAGCACGGGCCAGCGACAGCGGCGTGTCAGGTGGATTGATTGAATGGCCCCTTGTTCCCGACGGGCTGTGTCCAAGCTGGACTCGGGGCCAAACCGGCCGTGCGCATCTAAATATAGCGTTGGCGTCGGCGTCGGCCCGGGCCCTCCCCGTCTTGTTTTCCGTTCTTCCCAGCTCGGAGACAAATACGGGGAGCGCCGCTTCCACGGGCTTTTTTTAAAAAAATCCAGATTTGCGTGTTCCTTGGGCCAGACTGTATCCTGGAAATGGAAGTTCATGCACAATTAATCTGATTTTCTGGTTAATTGCAAGCTAACCAGAAAACTGCCCTGAAAGTCCCTCCTACCCCCAGAGGCCGCTGGGACTGTGTTCAGACACTTTCTTACAAGCAGAACCTCGGGACGGAAAGAGAAACAGGCATCTGTGTGCACAGGCCCCACGGGGTCTAAGGTGGCATCTGTGGACGCGGCCCGGTTACCTGGACTTTCATTTTCTGCGCCGCCCACTCCCGTTTCGAAACATTTCTGTACTTGGGTATTTGCTTCTCGTGTTTCCTGCCAGCGGGTTAGTTTAAAAGTGTTTTCTTGTTGACAGGGGCGCCAGCAGGCCTTCGGGGTCCCACGCGGGCCATTGCCCGGAGACCGGGAGGTCCCGGAGCCTGGGTGTGTGGGTGACAGTGGGAGCCTTGCTTTCCTGTCATCTCTCCTCTCCCAGGGTGGGCTGAGCTCAGCGGTTCTATCCTGGCCGGTTTGGCTTGGTGGGTAGAGCACTGGCCTGCAGATCAGAGGGTCCCGGGTTCGATTCCGGTCAAGGGTCGGTGCCTTGGTTACAGGCTCCTTCCGGCCCAGGCTCTGGTGAGGGCATGTGCAGGAGGCAACTAATCGATGTGTTTCTCTCTCACTGATGTTTCTCTCTGTCTTTCCCTCTGTCTTTCCCTCTCTCTAAAAATCAATGGAAAAATATTCCCTGGTGAGGATTAACAACAACAACATGGTTCCAGATTTTGGAGCCCAGACAGCTGAGGCCCTGTCCCTCCGTCTGTGTTCCAGTGCACTGTAAGGACGGCCCTTTCCAAATGTTGGCAGAACTGAGGCAAAAAGAAAAAAGAAAGGAAGAACAACCACTCGTTTAAAATGATTTATTATTTTTTTCTTATAAAATTCTAATAACTTCAAACGATACAGAAAAGTAAACGATAGACAGTGAAAACGTCTGCTCACGTCTTGTAGAAGTAAATACTTTACATGGGAAAAAAAATAGCGTTGGGCCCCGGCCGTGGGGGGGGGGTGGGCGCGTGGCCCTGGTCTAGGTGTGGTTACAGGCCAGGCTCCTCCATCCAGGCCTCGCCCCCCACCTGCTTCCCCTGCCTTCCGAGCATCACAGAACCCCTGCCAGCTGCCCGCTCCCCTGGAAGGCCCAGGCGGGAGCGGTGCTATTCAGGGACATCCACGGATCACGACAACCCGACGCTTCTCTGGGCCCCAGAGTGCTATCTTTGGATCAAGCTGGACACCGGAAACCTGCTCCTTTCCGCCGTATTTATTCAGCCCAAGGTAAGGCGTTACACAGCATACACGTGGTCAACCGTGGGCCCTCGCCGCTGCCCTCCCTCGATGTGGCCTTGGATGCTTCTCACAGCGGGGCTCTGTGAACCCGCCCCCCGGCAGCTGGCGTGGGCACTCGACAGGTGCCCATTTGCCTTACTCTTTTGGCCCCAGCTCTGGGGATTTTGCAACTGCTTTTGCTCTCACATTGACATTGAACTTCTGTTCTCATTGCCCCCTTATGGAGAGCCCTGGGTGTCAAGTTCATTTTAGAGATGAAACATCTGGAACAATGTTCTGACTGCACGCTTGAGGGAAGCGAGGCTTTGTCATTGGTCGTCATTCCCCTTTCACTCTCGCTACTGGGAGGCTCTGAGTCCGCTCTCCAAGTTCAGTGATAGCAAACACGTGAGCCTCATGATGGCCCTATTGGCCGCCTCCTTTTATTCTTGTCCAGAGTTTTTTGTTTCCATCACGTGTGTTTTGGGTTTGATCTTCCTCATATCCAAGAGGCCAAGGTCACAATAAACAAAGACACAAATTATAAAACGGTGCAGCCAGCCTACTGCCTTGGGAGCCCAGGCCTCCGTCTGAGAGCTCTTCGTGTTCTCCTTCCTGCGTAAAGCCCTGCAGGCCTTTGCGCTCTGCCCGAGAAGAACGGTCGGCTGCCAGAACCGTGTAAGTGGAGCCGGAGAGGGGAAATAAAGCCGGGTCGATGGCCTGGATGGAGGAGGTCTTTACTTTCAGTCTTTGGAGAATGTTGCTGTGGCCCATTTTACAGATCAGCGAGGGCAGACACGAAAGAGGACTCGGCTCCCGGGCCTCCAGCGTGTGTCTGAGTGACGGGGCCGTGCGTGTCCTGCCTCCAGACCCCCTTGGCTTGTAATAGGGTGCAGCCTTGTTCTTTTCAAGTGCTTCTGCGCTCCCCGGTCAGGCCAAAGGCTGCTGGGAGCGCGCTGCAGCGCCACTTTGTTCAGCAACCAGAGTCATTACGACTTTGGAAAAGCATGAACGCTCTGACCGAAGGCCGGGAAGGTACTTGGCTTCCCCACCCGCCCAATATGGAGAGACCATCTGAACAGACAAAATTAGAAAAACATACCCAGCATGGTTGCTTAAAATTCACAGCTGTCAACATCAAGTATTTGGTGTGAGAGAAAGAATGCATGAAACAGCGGGTTAACAAAATAGCTGCCTGCAGATGGGAGGGTTCTGGGCGTCTGGGACCCGCTGGCATTGTCTGCAGGGTTCGAGGAGGCTCATTGGCATTCCAGGACAAAGGTTCCCCATCGGAGGGAGACCCTTTCTCTCCATCCTCCACCTCCTCCTCCGAGAGGCGCCTGGCCATCAGCAGTGAAGACCCTCGGCCTCTGGCCTCCGTCCTCCCATCAGAAACCTCCGGGAAGGAACACAGATCTGTTACTCTAACGCAGCGTGGGCACAAAGTGGTGTTTTCACGGCGGAGGAAGCGGGGGAAGCCGAAAGAATGGGGCCTTTTATTTGCAGGAGACACTCCAAGGAGGCGGGTTGAATGGGAGGCCGGTGTTTGTGAATCAAGTTGTTAGAGAAAGTGCAGCCCGTGGCCTGGGAGCTCGGCCGAGTTCCTCCACGGTCAGCCTGCAGCACCGCACCGGAGGCCTGATGGGGCTGTGGATGACACTGTCAGCCTACTTCCCCGGCATAGAACAAGTCACCCCCTTCCCTTACACACACACACACACACACACACGCACACACACACACACAGGGTCACACACACACACACAGGGTCACACACACACTCACACACACTCACACACACACAGGGTCACACACACACACTCACACACACAGGGTCACACACACTCACAACACTCACACACACACAGGGTCACACACACACAGGGGTCACACACACACACTCACACACACACACACTCACACACACACACTTCCTACCTTCTGGGAGAGAAGACTATTTTTTTCCCCAATTCAATAAACAGGACTGACAACAGAAAATGCAGATTCATTCTTTTTCCTATTACGACTGTACATTTGTGCCCAGGACCCACACGCGTGCGTTCCGCAGGTGCTTACGCCGCAGCCCATCAGCAAGTGCGTCCAGTCCGCAGATTCTGAAGCCGTGTCTTAGGGTTCCTGTGAGAAGTAGCTGGGACCTGGCCCAAGAAATGTTTAAAAAATACACTGAGACCAAGGCCGATTCCAGCACCGTGTCTGACGTGAAACGCCAGGCGAGAAGCGGTGTTTCAGTGGCAAAGGCCAGGGTGGCCTCGGCTTTCGGGACTTGGGGACTCCCATCGCTGGCCACTTTCTAAGGGGTGACGCTGGAAGTGCCTCCGTTCCTCACCCTGCCCTTGAACCCGGAAATCTTTGGACTTGGGATTTGCTGTTGCCCACTGGGCCGCTGTTCCACCCTTGGCCCAAGTGACAAAGATCGAGAGAACTGGGACCAGCACCCTGACCTGCGTGGCACGGCGTGTGTGGGGGGTGGTGGTGGGGGAGGAAGCCTGGGCTCCCTCCCCCTCTCCTGTCCCTCCCCCTCCAGTGTCCCCAGAAGAAAGGGTGTCAGTCCGCCTTTCCCGCATAGATGGGGGACAGCACGGGGAAGATGACTGAACTGAGGCCCGGGCGCCCGGAGGACGCTGATTTCTGAGGCCGTGGCACGAGGCGCTGTGAGTCTGGGGTGGCGACTGTCCAGCCTGCTCCGAGAGTGGCCCCTGATGCCACCCAGGGCCTCGACCCAGCCCTTTAAGTCAGGGGCTCCACCGCCATGTTTCTGATGGCCTTACTCTCAGGCCTGAGGGGCAAGGGAAATCATTTTTCTTTTTTAAGCACCAAAGAGGCCCTCCTGTATAAGTAGCGGAGAGAGAGGAAAAGTGAATCTCCTAGGCCAGCGGTCGGCAAACTCATCAGTCAGCAGAGCCAAATATCAACAGGACAACGACTGAAATTTCTTTGGAGAGCCACATTTTTTAAACTTAAACTTCTTCTAACGCCACTTCTTCAAAATAGACTCGCCCAGGCCGTGGTATTTTGTGGAAGAGCCACACTCAAGCGGCCAAAGAGCCGCATGTGGCTCGCGAGCCGCAGTTTGCCGACCACGGGCCTAGAGCATACATAATCTCCCGGGTCTGCTCTCTCCGGTCCCCGGGCCTGCAGAGCTGGGCCTCTGATTGACGTCCAGGACAGGACGGTATGTGGGAGCCTGAGAATGTCCCCCTTCTTTGGGGAGAGCCTGCTCGGGGCCGGGGCGGGGGGGGGGGGGGGGGGCGGTGCACCCGGTGGCATCTTCAGAACTCCGCCTGCACTTGCCTCGTGGGCGACCCGGCCAGCTGGGCAGCGTCAGACTGGTCTCTGCCCGTGCCCGGGCCTGTGCCACACGGTCATATACCTGCGCCCAAATGAGAGGTCAGAGGAGGTCATGGGGGCACAAGAGCCTTGTGAAGGCTGAAGCACTGGACAAATGGCGGTCTGTTTTCACCCCAGCCGATGGCACAGGCCCTCTCCTGCCAAGGGGACTGTGAACTCTTTTTTTGTCTGAGGTTTTTCATTGTTAACAAATATCTATTGAGTGCCTACCACTGACCAGGCACTTTAAAAGCCTAAGTCAGCACATGCCACTCCCCTCGTCCCATGCAGAGCGGCATTCACCACGGTCTTCTCATGGTCAGCAAGGTGGCCTGGGACCTGGGCCCGGGACCTGCCCCGCAGCCTCTCCCTCTTCGCTTCCCTCGATTGACCCCGTTCCCAGCTGCCCCGGCTGGTGCCCTCCTGGCTGCGCCTCAAACGCATCCACTTTCTTTTGACCTGAAAGCCTTTGGATATGCAGTTACACCTGCCTGGAAGAAACTCACCTGCTCAGGTCTCTGTTCAGTTGTCGCCTCCTCAAGAGGTCATGCGTGGTCTCGCTCTCCATGCCTTCCCCGTCCCCGGCACTCTCTGCTCCTGCCTTGCTCTCAGGTTCTTCGTTGCTCTCATCATAGGATGAAATGGTGGGAGAACGTGCGAGTGTGCGAGTGTGCGAGTGTGTGTGTGTGTCTCGCTTGTTTTCCCTACTGGAACACATGCTCTCTCTGAGGTGTATCTTGCCCAGGGCTGTATGCCCAGGGTACCCAGCACATAGGTGGTGCTCCACAAATATGTATGGGATGAATGCGACCCACTGGGGATGCAAAGATGAAAAGAAATCAAGGGGCTGACAGTCCTGCCCTTCATCTGTTGGGATTGGGTTTAGAAGGGAAGCAAGGGTAATGAGCAACTCGATGTTTTCTTTGTGACTTAGTGTGAAAGACGCTGACACTCCAGTTCTTTTTTCAAATAAGATGGCTCATCCAAGACTGAGCCTCTGGTGCCCAAGGTGGCCTTGGACCCAGGAGTTGGAGTGTGAGAAAAAGAAGGACCCAGCTCAGAGACTTCAGGGTGAACACACACTGGAAGTCTCCCCCCCCCCCACCCCACCCCGTGTCCCTCTCCATGGCCAGATTGGCATTACCCAACCTCTCTTCCTCCTCCCGCTGTGTGGGTCCAATGAGAGCCGCCCAGGCCTCCTCTCCGCCTCATTGATTGGTCAAAGTGTGAGCCCCTCACCCAAGATGAGCCAATTGTACTCTTTCAACCCTAATCCAAGGGTGGCCAACAGCCATTAGCCTGGCCAGCCATGGTTTTATCCTAGGGATTTCCCAACCGGCACGGGAGAGAGAAAAAAGGTTTCCTCTCCAGTCAAAGCGGTGAGGATGGGAGGCCAGGAAGTTCTAGCAAGAAGTTCTAACTTCATGGCAACAGCCACAGGAAGAAAGATGCGGGGATGAGAGATGGAGATGGAGGGAGAGAGACCCCACGGCCTGGTTTCATTTCCATGTCCCCCTTCCCCTAAGGATGAGTGCCACGCGATTCCCCCTTTCTGCCTAAACTGGCTCAAGCTGGGTTTATTTATTTACTTTTTTGTCAACCACAAGTGCCCCGATTATATTTTTATCTAAACCAGTTATTTCATTATTATAATATAAGCACACACATTTAGTGTAAAAAATGCAAACCCTCCTGGAGATAATAGCATGAGAACTGGTCTTCCTCCCTGTCCCTCCTCCCCCCTCCCAAACTGCCTCCCCCGCCCTCCCCAGTCTCCCTCCCCAGAGGTAACCGGCAACCACTTGTTAAACTGATTACCCTTCAGACTGTCATTTGACCAACTTCTGGCAAGCATTTTGAAAAGCAGCAGAAAATCCTTTGTAATTTTGATTTATCTGATTGTAATATATATTACTCCTGGAGATTTCCAAACAATGGGTTATTCAGCCATTTATTCAGTCAGCTTTGTCCGCATTAGTAAATGTTTTGACATGAGCCATTTATTTCGGAGATGAATGATTCATCAGGGTATTTCTCAACAACATAAAATAATACCCCGGGTGAGGGCAGGGCCGGCTTCTTGGCAGGGGCCGAGCCATTCCTTCTCACATTCCTCATGCCGAGCATTGTGCTCTGCGCAGAGAGTGGGCGCCGTGTGTGTGGAATGGGTGAGGAATCCGGTGAGAGGAAGCCGGGACAGCAGGGGCGAGAAGGAAGCTTTGTGGAGCGCTTCCCACGCACCGTGGCCTTGGCAGGCTCCGTGGCTGTGAGTGGTCACCGGCACCCCGAGCGGCTCTACTTCCGGCCCCTTCTCCTGCTCATCCTCCTGCTCTTCTTTCCATGATGTGGCGGCTGCACGCCTCTCCGACCAATGCATTTAGCTTGTGTTAACCCGTGTTGGTTTCTGTTGCTTGCAACTCAAGAACCGTGAGAGAGGAACTGGGGTATCCAAACGGTGGTAAGTGGCCCTGGCCGGTTTGGCTCAGTGGATAGAACATTGGCCTGGGGACTGAAGGGTCCTGGGTTCAATTCCGGTCAAGGGCACAGGCCCAGGCTGGCTGCGGGCTTGCTCCCCAGTGGGGGGGAGGGGGCGGGCAGGTGGCAGCCAACCCATGATCCTCTCTCATCACTGATGTTTCTATCTCTCTCTCCCTCCCCCTTCTTCTCTGAAATCAATAACAATATATTTAATACAAAATAAAAGTAGGGTAAGTGGCCTGGGCAGGAGAAACAGGCATTATTACCCCATCACAAATGAGGAAAAGGAAGGTACGAGCCCCATGACGCGCTTTGCTCCGGGCCACAGGGCTCGGGAGCGGCCGGGCAGGAATGCGCTCAGTCTGTCCAGGTACAACAGGGGGCCCGGTGCCAAGATTCCGGCAAGGGAGCAGCTCATTTCCAGAGACCGAAGAGCGTGACCGAGCTTGCCTGGGTCTCACCCAGAAGTCGGTCTGCGTTTGTCTGAGGAAGAGGGCCTCTTCCAGAAGTCTGCGCCTTTTATCCTTGGAGAACTTTCCAGATCCTGGCTGGTGCCATGGCATGCTTTCGACACGTAGAAGACAGTAGTTAGAAAGTCCTACGAGAGAACCTCAAGCACCCTTCTCCTGTGGGTCTTTCCTATCTCCAAATGTTTCCCTGGGTCCCATTTGCCACAGGTTAGAAAGGAAGAGGGACCTACTACATGACAAATATGGATCATTTGTATGTTTTCGTTACAATTCTTTATCTGACACAGTATTGCAAGGGGGTCAGGAGCACAGGCTCCAGAGCCAGGTTTCCTGGCCTTGAACACCAGCTCCACCACTTGTCATGCGCCTTTGTGGTATGTGATGAATTGGTTCCTCGCTCTGTGCCTCTGTTTTCTCATCTGTAAAATGGGTATGCGAACAAACACTCACACCTCCTGGAATTGCTGGAAGGATTAAACAGTTAACAAACGCAAAACACCCAGAACAGAGTCCAGTACCTGGTCGGTGCTGTGTTTGCCATTCATATTCATTCTTCTTCATTCCCAATTTTAAAGTTTAAATATTTTCAATTAAACGTCAAGCTTTTGGGGAACCTGAGCGGGTGAAATGCTTTGAGTCCTGCAGGCACATGT
The DNA here is from genome assembly GCF_951640355.1 of Cnephaeus nilssonii. Taxonomy (NCBI): domain Eukaryota; kingdom Metazoa; phylum Chordata; class Mammalia; order Chiroptera; family Vespertilionidae; genus Cnephaeus; species Cnephaeus nilssonii. The sequence goes on from NC_137091.1 coordinate 3,268,011, forward strand.
GTGTGAATTTCAGTTCCGGACAGTAGCTCGGAGTCTGTGATTAAGGAGTAGGTCTTAAAACACCAGATGACTGGTAGCAAGAGGCGAATAAGTAGAGTCCTGCTTCCTGGATATTCTAATTATTCTTTTCTCTTTGACATGATTCCATGTTTAGCTGCGTAACATTAAGCAATACTCCTGCAGTTCGGGAAAGGGCAATTTGGAGAGACCAGACCCGGGGATCTTAAAGCTGTGATGTATGGTTCAGTGAGAGTGTAAGTAGGTCAAATACCTCTAACAGAATTAGCTGAAATTATGCAAGCTATTACACTGGATATTACTATTTGAACATTTTGTATAAACCGCAGTTAATACACATTCGTCTTTATGGGATGAATCAAGACTTAAAACTAATTCTGGCGAATTAAGAATGGCCTTTTCCAGGAATTAACTACCACAATTTGACTGCAGCTGTAAAAATTTTATTAGGCAATACATCTGACCTCAGATTGGAAATTTGTGTTGGAACCCGTTTAGGAAATAATTATCGCTGTGTTGTTAATTTTATATTTGCCTAATAAAACGCAGCGGGAGCAGCGGGGCTGGGTGGATGTAACAAAAGCAAGCCCTCGGACAGGAGCGCCTTCAACCTCGCTGGAACGCGGGCGAGGAATGCGTACGTCTGATGGATGCTGTTTCCCGCTGACGGGGTGGAATTAATAGTTCCCGGCTACCAGGCGGCGGGAGAGAAACGTGTGGATGTTGTTTATGTCATTCTCAGCGGGCAATGAGAAGTGTCACTGTGAGCGTGCCGTAAGCTGTTGGCTCTGGTAACGTTGAGCTTCCTCACGTACGTACAGCCTCAGGAAAACACCACCCGTGCACACGTGCGCGTTGGCCTTGACCGTCCGCCTGCCCACGTGCTCCTGTTTGTCCAGTTGGTATGGCGAAGAGCGTTCACAGAGAAAGACCGGCTTCTCTTGGAAGCCAAAACCAGGTCTCTGTTCCTGGTGACAGCGTCGTTGATCTCGTGGGGAGAGGGCTCATTAGGCCATGCTGCTGTGTGAGTGCTATGAGGCTTCCTATGCTCGGGTCACCGTCTAGCACCTTCTGAAAGCATCTCGGAGACAGAATACTAGTAGGAGGCTATCCCCTGAGTCAGTAGCTACTTGCTAGTGGCTGCTGTGGACGGTGTCATCCAATGTTGGGGGCACAGAGTGCCTTTGGGATGGGGTACCAATAGCATGGATTCACACAGTGAGGACGTGATTCCCTTACCTGTCCTCTCCCGACCCTTCAGGTTGTACCAACCAGGACACGTCAGTCTGGTGGTAGGATGTCCTTAACACCTTTTAAACTCTTATTCACTTTCATTTTAACCAACGGAGTGGGGAGAACTGGGGCACAGAGCCTTGGGGGGCAATGGCAGGTGGCCGGAGTCCAATGACATGGAATTGTTTGCCTGCTTGTTTTAGGGCTGCATTTGATTTAGGGTAAGGGAGCATGGCTTTTCATTGGTGCTAGGGATTCAATGTCGACTGTAAAGCCAATTTAAGCATATAATCACTTGATTTTTGAGAAAAACTGTGAGGTAAATATTAATAAGCAGTCCCTGGACACAGCAGAATCCACAAGATTGTTGTAAGAGGCATAGAGGGTCTGCTCACAAGTTTGTAACTGGAATGAGGATAATGAGGTCATTAGTCACATTAATTATGCTCCCGGCACGAGATTAGGGGAACCCCAAAGAGCTCCCCGTCTCTCAAGCTAGATCCGGAGGGAACGGGAGGGTTCTGAGAACTGGAGACGGGTGACAGGAGACGTGTGATGGCGGTAACTCTAAAGGGAAGACTTGAAGTTGGGAAGTTGCTGTCTGGGATTCAGGAGCAGTGGCACCCGGCCTGGCACCCAGGGGCTCTGCACATGGCTAGGAGGCTCTTGATGCCTTTGTTTTATTCATTGGAACAAAGGGGCTCAGGAGTGAGAAGTAGGTCAGAGCAGGGGCTTGGGGTCGGATCCTACAGAGTGCTGAGCACCAAGCCAAAGCGTGTGCACCCACCCACGCACCAAGCCAAGGCAGGGCTGATTTTCAGACGCTCCATCTTGCGGTGAAGAGATGTAGAGCCCTTTCAGTGGCCCAGCTCTTAACTTCAGAGTGGGCGTCACGGCCTTGTCTTTACAGTGCGCAGGGTCAGGCAGGCAAGGTGTTGGTTACGGCAGGGTGTGGTGAAGGCCACGGCAGCGGGGCTATGGGAACAGAAGAAAGACACCTCATTCCTGGTGGTGAGAAGGGCTCCTTGGGGGTGGGGGGGTGTGCCCTGGGGGAGGTAAAGGATGGGCAGCTGTTGATCCAGCAAAGGGAGGCAGAGAGCGTGCTCCAGGCAGAGAGAGCGGTGGGAGCAAAGGTCCTGAGATGAGAGAGGATGACCAAGCATCAGCCACTGAGCTTCCTGCATGGATGCCCTTGTCTGGGCAACTTGGGTAGCAGGGCACAGAAAAGGTAGTGGAGCTAGTGCAGATGAAAATGCGGGGTGATTATAAGGACACTACGGTCCCCTGGGATCCAAGGAAGTGCAGCCAGGTCAGACTATCAGAGGCCAACACGGCCAGCGCTGTTCTTCTCTGGCCCATGGCTACATCACTTCTCTCTCTCTGCTTTCTTGCCTTGTCCATTTCTGTCTGTCTGTCTCTCTTCCTTGACTTCCATATGACTCAGCGTAGCCACCAGCCCACAACGCTATGCGACCTGCCTGCATAGCCCTAACGCAGCCTCTCAGCTCCTATGCCCAAGGAGGACTCTGCCCAACCCCCACCTTGATTGAGGCAGAGTTCTTGGCACCAGACTATGCTATAGAGCTGTCTAGAGCAGCCGCCGCCAACCTTTCGGACCTCCTGGACCACCAGTGGTCCACGGACCACCGGTTGGCGACCGCTGCTCTGGAGTTGTTGTCTTTGGGTCAGAACCTGTGGTCCAATAAGCTGTGGCCAGGAGGGAGAGAAGATGTATATTGATTCCAGAGAGGAAGGGAGAGAGAGATGAAAAAACAATGATGAGAGAAAAGCCATTATTCGGCTGCCTCCTGCATGCCCCCTACTGGGGATCAAGCCCGAAACCCAGGCACATGCCTTGACTGGAAATCAAACTGTGACTTCGTGGTTCATAGGTTGATGCTCAACCACTGAGCCACACCAGACAGTCTGGAGCTATGGCTTTAATGCCCAAATACCCAAAGGTTTCAGGATGTCCCAGTTGTAAGCTGTAGAGAAATCCAGGGATGATTGGGTTGGTAGTTTGAATGAAGACCAGGCCCTTGAATTGAGAACGTTGTGACCTGGGACCACTCCCCGCCCCCAATCCAGTCTAAGAGCAATGACCTCAGAGCCTCTTGCTTGATGGACATTCTTGACAAGACCCACCCACTCTGGACTAGACCGTTAACTTCCTTTGGAACAGCAAAGAAAAAAAAAAACAATTTAATTAGGCATTTTTCTGCTAACCCTGTGGAGAGAACCACACGATAGGAATCTCTCCATCAAGTTGTCAGTTTTATCGTAAGCGCTCAGGGACAGAAAACGGCGGCAGAGAACAATGTGAGATTGAGAGAAAGTATCAAGTGCGACCCTCCGGCCAGAATGCTAATTCTTAGAATTTTGGTGTTTATCTTGATGGCGATGCTTTCTTCATTTTATTAAAGGTTGAAGCCTTTCTCTGATTAAAAATACACTAATATACTAAGAAAAAAAATCCCCCCTCCCCATTTTTAAAATTTATTTCCCAGGAGAGAAAATAAATTTCCATGAAATGAACTAAAGAAGGAATAGACACTCATTTTCTGAATAACCATGTTTTCCTCTTGCAAAGAACTTCCTCTCAGGCAAGTACCGCGTGTGCCTCTTGGGGTATGCGCTGTCTGCGGCGGCAAGACAACCGCCATTAAAAAACTAAACAATTAGAAGAGGGAAAGTTTGTCATCCATTTTAATGTTCTGTTATGCGAATTAATATTTCCTTTTCTGTGCGGTAGTCTGCCGTTGGTCATGCAGCTGCAGCCCTGCTCCCGCCCTGTGGGTAATCAGTTTACATTGCTCCACAGACAGGAATGGTCGCTGGCCATCTCCAGTGCCTGCGAACAAATCACTTCTGTTGGGGGGATCATTGAGATTCTTCTCAGGCCTCAACTAGAGCGATATATGGCATCGTCCTTAAATGTTCACTATCGGACTGGTTTGTTTTTTAAAAATTAGATTCCTGGTCCAAGAAGGCTCTTCTTGTGACAGATCAACACTCTGTCCCTTCTTTTGCAAAAAGATTTATGTTCTGAAGTATATTTTTTTCTTTCTCTTTTTTAATATGCCTTTATTGATTTAAACTAAATATGTATATATATATATATATACATATATATACATACATATATATATATATATATATACATATATATATATATATATATTATTCATTTCAGAGAGGAAGGGAGAGGGAGGGAGAGAGAGAAACATCAATGATGAGAGAGAATCATTGATCCACTGCCTTCTGCACACCTCCTACTGGGGATCAAGCCTGCAACCCGGCCGGGCAGGTGCCCTGACCAGGAATTGAGCCATGACCTCCTGGTTCATAGGTCATTGCTCAACCACTGAGCCATGCCAGCCAGGCTGTCTGTTGATTTTAAAAGAGAGGAAGGGAGAGGGAGAGATAGATATAAACATCAATGATGAGAGAGAATCATTGATCAGCTGCCTCCTGCACGCCCCCTACTGGGGATCCAGCCTGCAACCCGGGCACATGCCCTGCCCAGGAATCGAACCATGACCTCCTGGTTCAGCCACTGAGCCACGCCAGGCAGGCTCTGATCTAGTTCTTAAGGGAGGGGAGCCTGGAGCCAGCGGGTTCCTGGGCGCAGGGCGGTCTGGTTTCCGTATTCGGGGTCGGGCACAGAGCCCCGTCTGTGGCGTCTCCGTGGGCCGTGGGAGAAAGCCTTTTCTTGTTTGTTCTCCCGTTTGCTGGACGAGGAGCCCCTCTAAACCCAAGAGGGCGTGGGTGGGGCTTGTGTAGGGAGAGAGGGGCCCATGGAGGTCCCCCAGGCGCACTGACTCACCTCCTTCAGGGCTTTGTTCAAATTGCACCTTCTTGGGGAGGCCTCCTTGGACCCCTTTCTAACACACCCCCTATCTTGCTTCCCTGGTTTAATTTTCTCCCTAGTACTTATCACTGTCAACAATTCCCTGGATTTAGCCTGTGCCTCTTACCCGATAGCCTGCTCTCCCACTCGGACACCTGCTGCATGAGCGTGACACTCAGTCCATTTTGTTCACTGCTGTCCCCCTAGCATCTCCCTCTAGGTGATCAATAAATATCTCTTACTGAAAGACTCGTGTCCCCTGGGCTGAGGGACCAACGCTCCGATTGGAGAGTGAGGGTACTGATGCTAAGAGGGGAAGCAGACAGGTGCCCCGGGTCCTTGGGAACATCTGGAACCAGCAGAGATTCCCTGCCGCTCAAAGTCCCAGGACCCGGGGGGCCCCCACCCCTGTGGTTAACTCTGCCCTTTGGGACCCCATTCCCTCCCCAGTAGCTAAGGGGGTGGTGGCTCTGGGTGAGGCCTGGCTTCCCTCTGAGGGGGAGAGTCCGGGCTCAGGTTCCACGTCCCCGCCACACCCCAGCCTTGAACCGTGTGGTGGGTCACGTCAGCATTTGGGGACTGGCCTGGGACACCCCCCTGGGCTTTCTGCGGGGACCTGGCTGGGGGCCTCAGCTCCCAGCCACAGCGCATCTGTGGGCTGGGATGTGGGAGCCGTCGCCAGGATGCACGGTCGGAAAGTGTTGCTCCGACGCCAGCTGTCCCCGGCTGATCTGTGCCTCACACGGGTGAGGAGAGCAAAGTGGACGCCAGTGAGGGCTCCTTCCCGCTCATTCCCCTCCCTTTGGTCTCCCCACTTCCTGGTTCCCCTCCCTGACACTCTCCTCCTCCCACTCCCCGAACAGACCGCTCTCACTGCGGCCCGGCCGCCCGGCGTCTTTGTCCCAGACGCGGATTCCTCACTCCGCCACCACGCACCAGGGCACCCCGGACGGCCGGCCGGACAGATGTCCGGTAAATCTCAGGCGGGGCTCTGCAGGGGCAGGGCTGGGGCCACCCCGCCTTGTGCCCTGCGGATCCTCACGCCCGGAAACCTGGGTGCAGCCAGGGACATGAGTCAAGGCAGCCCTTCCCGGACGGTCCCCGGATGTCACCACGAAGCCGGCCTTTGCGCGGTGAGCAGAGGTAGCTGTCCGCATGGTCCCTCGGGGCCTTTGCGCGGTGAGCAGAGGTAGCTGTCCGCATGGTCCCTCGGGGCCTTTGCGCGGTGAGCAGAGGTAGCTGTCCGCATGGTCCCTCGGGGCCTTTGCGCGGTGAGCAGAGGTAGCTGTCCGCCATGGTCCCTCGGGGCCTTTGCGCGGTGAGCAGAGGTAGCTGTCCGCACGGTCCCTCGGGGCCTTTGCGCGGTGAGCAGAGGTAGCTGTCCGCATGGTCCCTCGGGGCCTTTGCGCGGTGAGCAGAGGTAGCTGTCCGCATGGTCCCTCGGGGCCTTTGCGCGGTGAGCAGAGGTAGCTGTCCGCCATGGTCCCTCGGGGCCTTTGCGCGGTGAGCAGAGGTAGCTGTCCGCATGGTCCCTCGGGGCCTTTGCGCGGTGAGCAGAGGTAGCTGTCCGCCATGGTCCCTCGGGGCCTTTGCGCGGTGAGCAGAGGTAGCTGTCCGCATGGTCCCTCGGGGCCTTTGCGCGGTGAGCAGAGGTAGCTGTCCGCATGGTCCCTCGGGGCCTTTGCGCGGTGAGCAGAGGTAGCTGTCCGCCATGGTCCCTCGGGGCCTTTGCGCGGTGAGCAGAGGTAGCTGTCCGCATGGTCCCTCGGGGCCTTTGCGCGGTGAGCAGAGGTAGCTGTCCGCCATGGTCCCTCGGGGCCTTTGCGCGGTGAGCAGAGGTAGCTGTCCGCATGGTCCCTCGGGGCCTTTGCGCGGTGAGCAGAGGTAGCTGTCCGCATGGTCCCTCGGGGCCTTTGCGCGGTGAGCAGAGGTAGCTGTCCGCATGGTCCCTCGGGGCCTTTGCGCGGTGAGCAGAGGTAGCTGTCCGCATGGTCCCTCGGGGCCGCTGGCGTGTGATTTCAGCCATTGGTGGTTTCCTTTCCTAACTGAGCTCAGAGGTGAGAACCAAATATTCCGCTTAAAAAAAGAAAAAGAAAAATCAAGGTGCACAATGTTCTAGAAACATCTGTGTTTCTATTTTGGCGTCTAAGTCTCAGTGTGAAACGGTTCCCGCACTAATCATATTAGTAAACTTGGCAAGATTAAAAGAGCCATAAACGCACACGCTCAGTGTCTCAACAGCCATTAAAATGTACACGGCGGCTCCCAGAATGTTTAATAGGCTTCTCTGATGACGGGCCGGGAACGCATTCATCTCAGTCAAGTCGGGTTATTAAGATACACATGCTAAGTGATTTGTCCCGTGTTTACCCTGCGCTGGGAAAACGGCATCTGATTTTTGAAAGGAAAAAAAAAAAAAAAAGCAGAGCTGTTCTTTGTTGGAAGAAACGGGAGTCAGGGCCTTACGCACCCCAAGTTTCCCTGCCAGCTGAATCACAAGCAAACTGCGCAGTCCCCCTGGGACTCGGGTGTCCCTCCGAGAAATTCGGGGGGTTGCCTCAGTGATCGCTAACCTTTCTTCCAGCCCTGACCTCTTTCAATGTGGCAGGTGGGGTAGAGTGGTGGTTAAGAGTGTGGGCTCTGGCATCAAACTGCCACCATTCAACCCTGCCTCTACCACTCAGTTTCCCCATCTGTAAAATGGGCGTAAAGACAGAAAGGGAAGTAATCCATGCAGATCATGCTACCCAGGGAGTGGTCACAAAATGCTGGTTCACTTGGGAGCTTAATGGAACGCCTCCTGGGCACGTGGATGCGTGGATTTCACTCTCAAAGTGAAGAATATATCTCACCTTAGATACATTATTTAACTTAATCCTCAGCAACAAACTTGCAAGGTGGGTGAGGTTAACCTTGATTTGCAGATCAGCTCGCATCCAAGAGAGATGAACTAACCTGACCACAGGAACACAGCTCTAAAGGGACAAACCCAGGGTTTAAGCTCAGGTCCAGACTGAGTCGCTCTGATCTCCCTATCCCACCCCCGCCCTGACCTATGGCCCACCGCTGGTTAATTTCCAGTGCACCCGGAGACTCCAGGCACAGCTGCAAGTCTCCAGCCTCCGGCCACGAGCTTCTCCGCTCTGGGAAAATAAAAGGCGCTAAACCAATGGCGCTGGTCTCTCTGGCGGCCAGGACTGGAGAGTCCGTCGCGTTCTCAGCACCTGCTTCTCCCCTTCCCGACTGACGCTCCGTTGGCCAAGAGCGGCTTTCGTTCATTTTTCTTTCTTTTTGTTTTAATTTGTGAGACGCAGACTCCATGACATCCCATCTCTAGCATGTGGGACACGCGCGCCATGCCTGGGTCTAGATCAGGGTTTCTCCGCGTTGGGCTGGTTGATACGTTGGGCCCGACAGTTCTTTGTTGTGGAGGCCTGTCCCAAACATCCCATAGCACGTTCCGCAGCATCCCTGTCCTCACCTGCTGGGTGCCATAGCAACCCCTTGCCCTCCCCAAGGTGACCATCCACCGTGTCTCCAGGCATCAGCGGGTCTCCCCAGGGGGGCAGAATCGCCCTTGGGCTCCCCGAAGGGGGAAAACCTGGAGGTTGGTTATTCTTTGCTTTCTGCACGGCCATCCTCATCCCATGGCTCTGGGAGTTATTCGGGTTCTGCTAAGAAATTGTCTTCTCTGGCTGAGCAACATCTTTGCCAGCAAAACCCTGGCCACCTTGAGACGCGTGGGGTCCGACGGCAGCTTTGCCAGGACGGAGATAGAAGTGTTGGTCCCGGGGGCTCTCCAGAGCGCTTTCTTTGGGGGCAGTGAAGGCCATTTTCAAAATGGACTCCCCCAACTTTCAGTGGGGCCAGTGCCCCCTGCTGGAAGGTCTGGCTGGTCTGCCTCCGAGCAGGCTGGGCCAAAGGCTTGGCGGCCTGGAAAACAGCAGGGGGCGGCGGAAAGGCCCACGAAGGGCCCGACGCGTAGGGAACTTTCTCAGTGGCTTCCTGGGTCCCTGGCCTCTGTTCCCACAAGCTTCCTGATTTCTTGGCAGACCTTTTCTGGGTAGATTCACCCAAACTTCCTGCCCATCCTTCTACCTATACACCCACCCCGCCTTTCCCTGGGAATTCTGATCACCATGCCAACGAAACGATCCCTAACATTGTCTGGTCACCGTCGCGGGACTTGTGTGACCGGGGGCTGGACCACTATTGCTGCTCCCCCGTGAGGACCTGGGGACGGGAAGGGGGGAGCTGGCCCAGGCACAGGGCTCGTCACGGCGGAGAACAGCCTCCCGCGCACAGCCCGAGCCTCTCGCCTTCCGCTCTCCGGCTTCCTTCCTTCATTCCTCTTTCCTCTTCCATTCCGCCTCCACGCTCCCTCTCCGAATGGGATTCCTCATTGACCTCAGGAGGCAGAGCATGGGTGTCTGGCGTCGTTTTGAAATGTTCTCCCCTTTATGGAAAACACATTTTTCACCTCAGCATCCCTGCTCGCTTCGGAAACCCCAGGAAGACTAAGTTGCCTTTGTCCACACGTGGGCCCGAGGTGCGGGGATTCTAATGGGAACACGGCCCACACGCGTCCCGAGGGCTCATGAATCTCCCTAAAAAAATATTACAGACGAATAACATCCACGGGCATCAGAATACATCCGAACAGACCCAGGGCATCGTAATTTATGGCCCTGCTTATTACTTTAAAAGCCCGGGATTCTTGTAGAATAGGGTTTAGTGGGTCAGACATTCCCTCCCTCTCATCCATCAGGCTTTTCATCTGTGTCAGGCCCGGACGTTGGCACGCCTGGCCCAGATCCGCGTGCTGGGGAGATCGCGCACACACAGACCCCCTTTTCCAAGTTTCAAACTGGCGGGGACGCCTGGGCCACAGCCCCGCCCAGGCCAGCCAAGGAGGTATTGATTCCCCCCCCTCCTGCCCATCCCCCCCACCCCCCCATCCTCACTGCTCCTTTGTCTATTATTATTTTATAGTTTTGTTCTGCATTCCTTCCATTCAACCTTCAGCCCATAGAAGCCTGTTTCTTTATTAGTTACATATGTCTGCACCCTTTTACCCCAGCAGGGAAAGACAAAATATTCTGGAGGGCTTGGGGGCCGGGGATGGACAGCTAATCCATCCCCACCTTGAACTAATCGGCAGGCTGATATGCTATTGTACCGGGCCCTGTTCCGTGCAGCTGAGCGGCGGGGTTTCAATTTGTAGGAGCATAAACAGATACTAAAGTTGGAAGAACGGAGAGGTCATTTGTTAGCAGAGTTCAAATCAAATTATCACAGCGGTCCCCTGCTGACAGCTCCAACAATTACCTCCTTTTTTCTTGATCTTTAAATGTTTTCTGTTTCACTTAAGCCTCCGTAAATAGTTTACTTCTCAGGGGCTTCATTTATTGACACAGAGAGGGTTGATTTATTTAATTTTGTTTCCCTGCTGCTTTCCCAGAAAGGAGCGGTAATGTTTTGTTGAAATCCACACCCCCCACCCCCCGCCGCCCCTCAAATGATAAGTTTATCACGGTAGGCAGAGGAAGCGGGTTAATGACGTGGCTATAAATTATCTGGCTTTTTAATGAGAAGTTTAGACGCCCACATTTGAAAGCTGATTTTGAACAAGCTTGAAACCAGAGCCCAGCATCTGTTGCTTGAAAAGGTTGAAACCAGGAGTCAGCAGCCGGGAGACGGCCAAGACGGCAGAGACGCTGGGATCGGAATCCATAATTGGATTATTCAAAAAATCCTGGAATTTGATTATTCTTTCAGAGAAAGTGGAGTAGATGGTGCCCGTGACGTGTGTCCGATCTCGGCGTCGAGGCCTTGATGTTCTGCCTGAGTTCGCCAGAATTAACGCTAACATTTGTTTTCACTCTCCTCCCTTCCCCCCGCCTCACCCCTTGACTTTCACTGGTCCGCAGTTACATTTGTCTGCTTCTTACAGTCCTACTGGGACGGATTTATCATCATTTGCTAACATATCTGTCTCAAAATCTCAGCTTTGATCAGCTTGTATTTTATAACTTACATCTGTTCTACATTTAACCTTTTGTAATGCTGTTTTTCAAAAATATTACCTGATCTAACAAAAGAATTGTAGCAGAGCGAGGGCTCTGGTGTGTAGATGGAGACGCGCACACGCGTGTGCACACACACGCGCACACACCAAACATACCTGCCCACGTGACCCTATTTTTGTTACTCTCCCAGAGTGGCCTTTTCATTCAATATATAAATCCATCGTTTTCCCTGCCAGCTTGTGACAGGACTTCTGTTGACCCAGGGGCTTCTTGCTCCCACCTGCTCATGTCCCATCCTTGGACCCTTCCTATTCCTGAAATTCACGCCAGAGCGCCTGGCCGTGAGCAGGGGGCTCTGCGGAGGCCCACGCTGGACCTGCAGCCAGCCTGTCCCAGGGGCCTGGCCTGCAGGGGCCAGCGGTCCCGCCGACCTCAACAAGCTGCCCCTGCAGCTCCCCTGTGTTCCTTTCCAGCACGTTCCGCCTTCCAAGAGGTTTGAATTCAATTTCATTTGCTTCTTTCATTTTAACAACGTTCATTTATTTTTACCAATGAATTATGAAATGTTTAAGATACCCCAGGAAGTGTAAAAACTCACACCAGGAAGAGATAAAATAAGACAAATGCAGTAGAAGGACCCCATGCGTCTCGTTAGTATCACCTCCTCCCCACCTCTTCTTCATACAGAACAGCGGCGCTGAATGGAGGTTGCTCATTTCCAGGCATTTCTTTTAGACTTTAACTACTTATATATGTTCCTCTGCACAAGATGTCCCTGTTCTTCTGCCCCATGCTTTCTTTACCTGTGTCGGCATGTGGTAGCACTAAGCAGTCATTTTCATGGCCATAACATGTTCCCTTTTAGGATGAACATTTTCATTATTTTCAGCATTCTCACTATCGTGAGCAATTCTTTTTTTTTTAAATATATTTTTATTAATTTCAGAGAGGAAGGGAGAGGGAAAGAGAGAGAGAGAATCATTGATTGGCTGCCTCCTGCACGTCCCACACTGGGGATCGATCCTGCAATCCGGGCATGTGCTCTTGACCGGGAATCAAACCTGGGACCCTTCAGTCCGCAGGCCAACACTCTATCCACTGAGCCACACCAGCTAGGACTCATGAGCAATTCTTTACGAAAATTCTTCTCTGAGCCTCCCAGGGCACATGAGTGGGGGTTTCTCTAAGTGCATAACTGAGAGGGCGTGGCTGACTCAAAGGACCCACGCTTCTCTATGCTGTTAAACATCGCCACACCCTTTCCTGACATGGTTGTAAGATTTTGCACTCTCGCCAACGCGTGATATTTTGCACCCTCGCCAGTGCGTGACATTGACATTGTTAAGTGCTGTCCGCTGTTGGGAATGTGAGGGGATCGTGTAGCAGCTTTCGTTTGCAGCTATTTACTTACTAACAAAGTTGCCATGAAATGATGCAAAGCCGTATTGCTTAGGGCAGCACGTGGCGCGCAGTAGGTATTCCATCCTGGTAGTGGTGGCTGTTGTGACTCTTGCGCACAGCGGTCCTGTGAGGAAGTTGAAACAGCGATGCTCCCCGTTGCATAGATGAGTGACCAGGGTCTGGAAACATCCCAGCTCTGACGCGATAGATCCAGTGGAGACAATGGGGACAGGCCTGTGATTCATAACGGGGATCCCCACCACCTGGGAGGCCGGGCAGCTGGGTCGGGGCTGCCACCTGGAACAACGTGACTTGCCCTCGATCCTAATCACTTTTACACCTGCTCCAGGGTGAGACTCAATGCGGGAGGGAAGGTGAAGGTCAGAGATTAGACTGTTCCTTTTTTTGGCTCATGACTTGGGGAGAGGAGAGATGGCCATTGGTTCATCCCTGTGATGGAAGAAGTACCACCCAGGCATCAGGGGTCTCCTCAGAACCGACCGAAGACAGACCTTTGGGGTTCCCCTCCCCACTTCCAGCCTGCCCCCTGCAGAGCATCCCTGGAGACCGTGGCCTTCTTTGCGAGGCTTGGAAGGCTAGAATCAAGTCCTCCTTTCTGCCATCAAGCTAGAAGAAGTATATTTGGGGGAGGGGCGCACATCTGAGTCCACCATCATGATATGGGTGATAATAAAGATGACGGTGAGAAGGAGGAGGAAGAAGAGGAGGAGAGGGAGGGAAAAAGCTACCCCTCTCCTCGATTATGCATTTTGCTGCTGCTTCTATATGCCAAGTACCATGTGGACATCTTCCATGCATCCTGCCACATTGAGAGCTCGGAATACTCTGTTACTACTTCTTTAAATTGCTAGATTGACTTCTTCTGCCGCCACCCCTCTACTCTGCAAACTAGCCCTGCTTGGTTCCAAGCACCCAGGACCCTCAGAACAAAACCAGGTGAGCCACAAACTTGGAAACACCCTGTCCCGATAGCCCCTCTCCTTGGAGGATGTTCTCTGGGGCTGCTCTGGCCACGGGCAGCGCCCTGGGGGTCAGTGGTGGCTGCAGCTCCATGTCTCAGCACTTTGGGTTGAAGAAAGGAGTCTTAAAGGGCCACGCACCGCTGTGAGGGGGAGGCCAGACCATATGCCTTTTTCTTTTGATTTCCAGAATGCATGGGAACAGCTAAGGTTACCAAACATGCCTCTCTTGATGGGGGCAGAACTCTCTCTCTCTCTCCCTCTCTCCCTCTCTCTCTCTTTTGATTTGGTTTTGTTGTGCCAAATTCTACCCTTTGAAAAATGCAGAAGCCCATTAAAGATTAAGACTACAAACAAGCTCAACACACATTTTAACAGCGTTCAGAAAGGTCCCAGGTGTAGGCAGGTCAAAGCGATATCTTGTTCTCCTAAATATTTCAACAGATAGACAAACTTCTGATTGCGTTATCCGTTCCTAAAATGACTTTGAACTCTCCGCCAGCGCCGCCCACTCGGGCTTGCTCAAACCCACCGAGGGCCCGGGGCAGATAAGGGCCTGAGTGGTCCCTTTCATCTCCCCTCGGCTGTGTACACGAGCCGTTTGCTCAGCTCGGCTCTGCTATCCTGAGGACCCTTTTAAAATCCTCCTGTTTATTGGGCTCTAACACCCAATCTGTAAACAAGCCGGGAAACGTACTTTTCAGCAGCAGGAGGAGTGAGGTTCCTTTCCAGGCAGGCTGCGTGCTCCCGCTCGCTCATTATTTCCCTCTGGATCGCCTCTGCCCTTCTCTGCCCTCCTTCACCCTCCCTCCGTTCCCCCGCCCCGCCGCCCCGCTTCCTTCCCTCCCCTGCCTCCTTTCCTTGCCTTCAGCCACTTGCAGATAACAAAAAAGTCAAATAGGTTGGCCGCATTTTTTTGATGTGGGCTTCTCAAGTCCACGCGTGGAGGATTGGTAAAGCACGATGGTGAGGAACACAGAGACAGAGCCAGACCGCCTGGGCTTGCCCTCTGCTTGTGCGGGTCCTGGCTGTGTGACCTTAGGTGAGTGACATAAGCTCTCTGTGCCTCAGTTTTCTCATCCGTGAAATGGGGACAATAATAGCACCCTGTGGTACTGTTGGGAGGATTAACCGAGATACATATGCTATATAAAGGACTTAGAGCACAGTATACACCGAGTCTTAGCCAGTACTATTATTGCTATATTATTATTATTATTATTATTAAATCAGGAAGCTTTGAGAGTTTCCATGGAATGACCGGTGGTCTCTGAAGGAGTTGTACTCCACCACATGGCCTTGGACTCGAACTTCCATGACAGGGATGGGAGCCCCTTCCGAGGTGGATTTCCCACCGTTGTACCTGGCGGCCCTCATGCCCCTCCAGGACGGAGGAAGGAAGAACGCAGTGGGTGTCTTCCTGGCACTCCCAGAGGCTGGCAGTGTCGCCCGACGAGGCCCCTCGGTCCCCGCAGCCATCCCTCAGCATCCACAGGATGGCGGGGCCCACTCAGCACACACCGCGTGCAGGAGGTCAGCGTCCTCCGAGGCACTGTGTTGTCCTCTCAGCTAGCCTGCGCCCACAGGTTCAAGTGATGAGCAAGGCAGCGCAGCTAACAGGGCAGCCCGATTAAATCTTGGGGGCCAGTGACAGCTCTGTTTCCTACATGAGAACGGCTGGCTTGGGGCGGCCCGCGCAGTCTGACGTTCTAGGATCGAGTCTGACAACTTGCCGGGCGCTGCTTTGCCCCTCCCATTGGAGGAAGTTACTCGGTGTCGCAATAGCAAGTCCCGAGTGAGGAGGTGACAGGAGGGGTGTGTGACTGCTGAGCAGATGGGCGCCTGGGCAGGCATGGGGGCAGGTTTGCGAGAAGAGGTGCACGCTGAGGGTCACGTGACAATCCAGTTCATGGCTGCCCCTCAGTGAATCCAGAGTGTGCCAGGCGTGGCCGCGGGCACTCTGCAGTTCAACCAGCTTATGAGGGAGGCGCGCACGGTCACCCCCTTTCACAGATGAGGAAACTGAGACCCTGACGAGGCAAGTCCCCTGATCTGAAGCAGACGACTCACAATGGTGGGGCCAGGATTCAAGCCCTGTGGGACCCAGAGCCATGTTAGAAACAGTATTGGCGGGGGGCCTGTACCCCTCTGTCGACCAAAGTACAAACAGTAGGCAGTGGTGGATACACTCACTCATTTAAAAAAAAATCCCATTAGTGGTTGCCTGTATTCAAAAACTAGGGGATTTCAAGTTGAATGCTAGACTAGGGCTTATTTTGGCCAATCAGAAGATCTGGCAACATGGTGTAAGAATTGCACCCCACCGAGGATGGCCCAGAATCAAATAGAGGCTGTCCCCTTTAGGAACAACAAACACGTCCCAATTGGCCACAGGCCTCACCATTCCCTAATGTCCCTTCTCTGCCCGCTTCACTCTTTCCTTCCCTTCCTGGACCCAGTGGACATTTGAGTTCCAGCTCCTTGGCCCGGCTGCTTTGAGGCCCTTGCCTGCCAGGGCCCCGTGAGGAAGCAGTAGAAGTATGATCATGTTTACGGTGCCCTTTCCGAGCACGGTGAGATGAGAATGTGTGTGTGGGGGGGGACCATGGACCACAGTATAAGTGACATGGGCTGTTCCAACAGGCAGGTGTCTGTCCATGAGGGGGCACCATCTCCCCCTGCACCCCCCCCCGCCCAGACTCAAGTCCCTGAAAGCAGCTCGTTACCCTGCTCGTCTCTCCCAGAGCCCTCCATGGCTCCTGCTGAACCCGCTTCATTTATTTCACTCGGTCTCCAAAGCATCCAGACTCATTACAGACCCGTGGTAAATGCGTGCCTCCCCCCCCCCCCCCCCCCCCGGCTCTACGGGGAGATCCGCTACCTTGATCAATAGGAGCGAACTTTAATTTTTCTTAGAGAGCTAAGACTACCGAGAGGGTGGGGGAGCCTCCAGCAGTGGGTTTATGATTTCCCTGTGCCTTGAGGAGTAAACCGTGTTGCTTCAATTCTGGCCAGAGCCACACCGGACGCAGGCGTGGCTGTAAGTGGGTCAGGCCGGCCAGAGCGCCAACAACAGTTGGCCCGTTTGTGCTAACGCGGGTCTTTTTTTTTTTTTTTTTTTGCCAGAGGAAGAAAATATTCTAATTCCTACCCGTCTAAATTGAGTTGGGGAGCATTATCAGCGGGAAGGACCCTTCTGATCTGACAGGCCCCGCTGTATGATGATTAATTACTTCTCGGCTTCATTGGACTTTTCTAATTTCCTCTCGCCACTGGCTGGAGGCGCGGCGCGATAAGTGCTGCTCTTATTATTTCGTGCAAAGGAAAATGTCTATTACGCGCTGTCGTACAAGCGGGCGGGCGGGAGAGACAGCCGCGCGGGGCCCTGGCGGGCGCTCTGTCTTTATTCGGTCTCCCCTGGCCGGCCTGCCCTCGCTTGTGCTAAGACAGGGGTGGCCACACACGGTTTCCTGTCAAAATAAGGAGATAAAATCATAATCTCCGTCAGAGCACTTGACATTTTGAAATTTGTATAATGATTTCATGGGACTTAATCCTCCGGCTCGCCACAAACCCTCCTCCAAATGCAAATGCGACTAAAATGTTAGACCGCAGGAGGCGGGGGGCTCTGTGTCCGCCCGGGTACGCGGTCATCCGTTCTTTCATCCTCGCGATACATAATGCTGAAGGAGAGCCACAATAACAACAACGCGGATAGTGAGAGCATGCAAGAAGCATCACTGGACCTGGACAGAGAGCGTGTTGGTCTGCGTGGACCCGACGCCTACAACGCCCAGGTTGGTAGGAACGTCCCGTCTTACTTAGCGGGAGAGCGACGGGCCGCTCCACTGGGGTCCGGTGCTGTTGTGAACCCATTTTACAGACCAGAACACTTGGACATCCAAGTTCAGTGTCTCGCCCGGGGTCATGCAGCTAGTGGTTGCATTGGACCCCGAAACTGTCCTTCTCTCAGCCTCTCTGCTCCGTGGCCGCCTCTGTCTACGTCAGCTTGTTTTCTCTTTTTGCAGTTGCTCATGAGGGTGTGTGTGGTGAGGAAAGCTGTCTGGGTGAGCAGGGCTGTTTTATTTTCTCCTTCCCTTACTCCATTCATTGTGTCTCTACTGGTTCCATAAACATTTGCTGAGCACTTCCTATGCGCCAGGCGGTGTCCTAGGGACCCCCAGATAACATCCCAGGGAACTTGCCTTCAAGAAGCTCAGACTAGCATCAGCAAGTCAACGACTAAAAACTAAAACCCAGCGGGACAGTGCTATCACCAGGTGTGCAGGGTAAATCATTTGTCTGCGGGATGAGGTGGTCTGCAAGAGGGGCAGGCGTTTGACCTGAGCCTGGAAGGGCAGTCCCGGGGGAGAGACAGTCTGGCCACAGACGAAGAAGTGAGTGTGATGAGGCTGGACTGTGGGCTGCCTGGGTACCTGGGAGGACAGAACCGCCAGAACCAAGGCAGGGAAGGTCCCGGAGACCAGACCCTGGCGCACACCAAGGAGTTTGACTCTAGTTTACGCTATGGAATGGTCCTCTTCTGACCTCAGGCGAGTCCCTGCTTATCTCTGGGCCTCAGTTTCCCCATCTCTGCGATACACTCAGTCATTAGCCTAGGTCGGAGGTTGAAAACCAGTGACCCAGGAGCGGGGCAGGCCCACAGATGCCTTCCCTTTGGTCTGCATGGTCCTTCCTTTGACAGAGAGCCACCGCCCAGGAATTCACATTAAAAATCCAGTTTTATTCCTTCTTTTGAAAATAAAGCCATGGCAGGCGGCACTCCCATTCCCACTCAGCCAGAGGCTGGAGTGAAGAAGCAGATGCATTGTTCAGATATACTGGGTGCTTTTTAGTTTGCCACAGTCTCCACCACTCCCTGTTGTTGCCCAACTGAAATACCAACTCAATATGCTCATTTGTCCTCATGTTTGTATTGCCGATTCATGGTTTTCTTAGAATAGAGGAAACACAACTCTGTAACCATGATGCTCACAAAAGTGTAAAAACAAAATCTAGACCAAGACCAGACCACATATTAAGAAAAATAGTAGAGCTTAGCCAAAGGGCTCAGTGGTTGAGTGTCGACCTATGAACCAGGAGACTCATGGTTCGATTCCTGGTCAGGGCACATGCCTGGGTTGTGGGCTCGATCTCCAATGGGGTGTGTGCAGGAGGCAGCCGATCAGTGACTCTCTTTCATCATTGATGTTTCTATCTCTCTTGCCCTCTCCCTTCCTCTTTGAAATCAATAAAAATATATTTATAAAAATAGTAGAGGGCATATTTGCATGTTGAATGAAGGACTATTTGGGTGTATTTTGTAAATGAACAAAAGTGCGCTCATGTCGAAGGACTTCAGCCTCATGTATTCAGAGCTCCTGCTGGCATCTGGGTCGGTACCCTGGGCTTTGGACGCCTCTAAACCTTCACTCTGGCTCCCGAGTGGGCCTGCTACGGAAGCTTGAAGTCAGGGCTGTGATGGCAACACAGCTCCAACAGAGGCCCGGGGAGGGAAGCAGGGGCTGGTCACCTAGGCCACCTCCAGAGGTGGCCCTTCCTGGCACAGCCCTCTCCGGCTTCCTCTGAGGGAGGTGTGTAAGTCACTGGGAGGGGGAGTGCTCCCAAGTATGGAGTGTGCCATGCATTGGTACCTGGAGCCCCACCCACAGCGGCCCAGGGCGAGGGATAGGGCTAGGTCCTTGGTTTGACACAGAGGAGGCCCCCTGGGTAACAGACGGTCCGATGAGGTGAGTTCTGGTAAAAGGTAGCTTGTTGGACCACTCAGGACACTTCTTTCCCATGGCTTCGCCTTCCTGGGTCTGCACCCTTTGCTCTGGGGCTTTGCAGGGCTCCCCTGTGAACTCTGGGCTCAGTCACATGACTTGCTCTGGTCAACAAGGGGCCCATGCATTTCTGTTCCTCTCTCGTTCCTCTGCCTTCTCTGTGAGAACACACCCCGGCCAGCCTGTTGGAAGTTGAGACGCATGGAGCAGAGCTGACTTGGCCAGTTGGCCAAGCCAAGGCCTTCCCAGCCCAACAATAGCCAGCTAAGCCTGAAACCAGGGTGAGAGCCATCCCAGGCGGCGGAGCCCCTCGCCAAACCACAAGACCAGAGGAACCTCCCAGGCAACCTGCAGACTCAGGGGCTAAGTCGGTGTGTAGTGCTTAAGTTTTGAAGTGGTTTGTGACACGGCGTTATTATGGCCGCAGGCAACTGGTATACCTCTTCCCCCTCCCCAAAGGGTGTTATCTCGCACAGTAGCACTGTCTCTCTCTCACATGTCAGCCCCCGCCTCTTGTCCTGGGGTTGCTCCTAGAAGAAGTGGTTGAGACCAAAGGGTTTGGTGACTTTCAGATGTGGGTCTGGAGTTTAACTCCCTCAGTTCCCAGCTTTGTGACCTTTTACAAGCACTTCGCTTTTGAATCCTCAGTGTCCCCATCTGTGTAATGAGAAGAAGAAGAATACAAACAGCCTGCTTCATAGAGTCCTGTGATGGTTAAAGGAAAAAAGAAAAGGCAGGTCCAACATTTAGCCCATTGCCTACTATCTCTTCAGACATGTCAACTAGTCTCGCTCTCACCCTTCCCCTTTCCTCTGTCTATTCATTCCCCAAACTTTTGGTAGAGTTGCACCCTTCTTGCACCCCGGAGTGGGCATCCCTCAACCTGCACGGTGCTGGATGGGGCTGGAACACACACTGGCGGAGGTCCCCTCTGGCAAGAACCATGGACAAGGCCTCCTTACCACAGCCCGGGACCCCCACCGCCCTTCTCCTTTTCAGCAGGTCACTGGGGATGGCCTCAGCTTAGATGTGTGAGTTGTTACCTTGTGCTGAGAACATGTAATCAGCCACACTTCTAGGAGACAAAGTTTGTTCTCCAGAGAGGCTGAGGTGCAGAAAAATGAGGTTCCTTGTGTTGTGTACATGCCAGTGGTTCCCTGAGCGTGTACCGAGAGAATATTTCTACAAGATACCTGCTAAATAAATGATAGGAATGTAGATAAATAGATAGATAGACTGGTAGATAGCTAGATTGATGATAGATGATAGATAGATAGATAGATAGATAGATAGAATGATGGATAGATAGACTGATGATAGATGATAGATATGGTAGATGGATAGATGATAGATAGGATGGATGGATGGATAGATGATAGGAAGATAGATAGATAGATAGATAGATAGATAGATAGATAGATAGAGATAGATAGATAGATAGATAGATAGATAGATAGATAGATAGATAGATAGACTGGTAGATAGAGAGATCGAATGGATGGATAGATTGATGATAGACGATAGGATGGATGGATGGATGGATGGATGGATGGATGGATGGATGGATGGATACATGATAGACTGGTAGAGAGATAGATAGAATGGATGGATAGATTGGTGATAGACGATAGATAGGATGGATGATAGATAGATAGGATGGATTATAGATAGAACAATTTATGAAAAATAAATTTGATAAATTCTGAGCCAAATACTTCTTTGTTGCGGGACTTCCCGGAGACTTTCTAACACAATGCGTATTCATCACTTCTCTCCAGCACGGAGGTAGCGAATCTTGTATTTTTGAAAGTGGTTTGACCACAAAGCCCTCGTTTTTTGAAACAACCTTTTATGGGACCAGGAGCTGGTGGACCACCTTTTTGGGAAATGATCACTTGGACATGGAGCTGATAGTAGGGCTGAAATCCAGATGATAACGTAGCTGCCTCCTGGAGGGAGGCCGGGGTTGGAATCCCTGCGCTCTCTCTCTCTCTTTTTCTCACTGTCCTTGGCTCTTTTGTTTGGGTCTGTCCTTACTCCTCTGTTTGTTTTGCCACAAAAAAAAGCCAAAAGTTTGGTGATGGCTCTTCTTCCCCTTTTCTTAGAGTGAACTGTGCAGTCAGATGTGGGCAATTCTCTGCTCCTCCCTGTGTGAACACACATGAAGTCGGGCGTCCCTTCTTTGTGCGGGAATAAAGCAAGGATGCTCGGAGCATTCTTACTTCTTCGTCCTTGCCCCCATCGGCTGGGGTTTAAATGGAATTCGGTCGGGGTCACCGACACGATCTTTTTTTTTTTAAACAGGCAGGCAAGATACCATTACATTTCATCTTAGGACAATTGTTCTCGGAGAAAAGTGTGTTCTTTTCCTGCCGGTAATCCCTTACCGAGACTGTGGCTTTTCCGTGTCCAACATCAGCCGCTACAACCAAAGAGCAGCGGACTGTGATATTGACAGTGTTTTAATTACAATACACAACAGACCCAGGCAGCAGAGCCGAAGATCATCTGCCCGTAGATACTGTTTCGTGCATTTAAGAAAACTCACAGTGACGATCTCTCCAGGAGAAAGCCACTCTGCATTTCTCCGCTCATGCTCAGAATTCTTTAGCAGGCACGGGATTGCTTTCAGAGCAACAATAACATTCATAGAAAGGCTTGTCGCCGGCAGCACCATGAATGAAATTTAGAAGCTCTTAGGATTGTGGGCTTGCAACAATGTCCGTGTGAAGTATAATCGTTGAGTTGCTTTGTTCTTTTTTCCCAATAAGAGGTGGGCGCTACTGAGTGCCCTTACCCGGCCAGATAAGCCGGGCTCTGTGCAGCTGCGATGGTGTGTGAGTCTCCGCCGGCAGAAGCGTTTGAAGTCCCGCGATTCCTCCTGCTTGCTAATTCTTCCATTTGTTTGATTTTTGGTACAAAGAAAATGAAAGAATATGATGAGATTATGGCATTTTAAGTCAATATTTATTAAAAAATCAATCTCGATGAGAATCTGCCCATCCCTCTAATTAGATGAGGCAACTTGAGGTTGATTTTTAATTGCAAAAGTAATTACACGGAGCAGATAGCCAGTGACATTTGATTATCTAGGTGATTGATTAAAAAGCCGAGCTCACCGAGCAGATTGCCAGCCGGGGAATCCAGACAAAAGAGCAAATTAAAAAAGTTGTCCTGTTAGTAATCACCAAATTCAAGGATGAAATTACAGAGCCCAACACCTCCGTGGCCCCCTCGTCTTCATCACTCACTCCACACGCCTTCGCCCCAGAGCCCGAGAAAGAAATGGATTAGTGTGAAATTAATTGAAGGGGGAACGGTGGGAGCCGAATTCACGGCGGAGGATGGGGCTTTTTCACAAGTTGAAACAATTTTCTCCAGTTTTATAATAAACCTTTTTTTTTTTTTTCCGCAAGGGAGATGTTTTCATAAAGGATCTTTTCGGAATGTTTGATGATATTAATTTATCTATTAAGAGAGAGGGAGAGGGGAAAACCCCACTTTCTAGCAGAAGAGGATATTAAGATGTCTTGCTTGGTCTTCACTTCATTATAACATGAAAGCCTAGGGAGCAGGCTGCACATTTGGCAAGAGAATCCTTGGATTTGTAAACAGCCCTCGCTGACATATTGGGCAGAATAATGAAGGGGGCCTTGTTATTCAGAGAGACCCCCGTGGGGTCCACTGAGGATCTTGTGGATAAAGGTGGAAGGGATGCATACCAGAGTGACCCCCGAGGAGACACGGGGAGGGGCTCACAGCGTTCATTTCAGGCCCCAGGAATCCTGGATGAAGCCAAAGGGAAACTGAGGTAGGGCTACCCCGTGCAGCTCCGGCCGCATTGAGAGAGCTGAGCCGCCCCCCCTGTGACCGCTCGCTCGCCGGTGCGGCTCCGGCTACAATGTAATGAAGCAGTCGGGAGATGAAGTCCAAATCGCTGCTAACATCTCTCCTTCTGCTTTGTCAGCAGGTGCCGTCCAGGCAGCGAGCGGGACAGGCGCGAGGCGTCCCGTGTAACCCCCCGGGGCAGCTGATTTCAGCTGTTTCCAGGGCCCAGAGCCTGCGTGTGGGAGACGGATACCACAGTAGACAGATGCTTGGATTCCCGGCCTCGGTAGGTGATGCCATCCGCTCCCTGGATTCCTAATTTCCCCTTTAAAAAACCCACGTCTCCCCTTGACACATGCTTTTGGTAAGGCAGTTGGATACTGCTGCGAAGAGTTCAGGCTCTCAGGAACCCTGACCTAGAGATTCTTCCACGAGGCACGTGTCCTAGAAAACATGCACACCGAACACGCTACACGAGGAGACACGGCGGCCGGGTTCTTGTTGCTGCAAACTGAAAACACACCAAATGCCCCAAACACAGATGCCTTGAATTGTCTTTCAAGGGCACATCATATACGCAACAGCATTTCACAGTCACACATCAAGCCAAGCAGGGAGGCACACGCAGTGTTTCCCAAGTGAGTCCATTCAGACCAAGTCCAACACCAAGGAAAGCTAAATGGTTCTGTCTCAGAACCGACAGGTGGAACAGGGGAGGGTTAGAATCAGGGGGCAGCGCAGGGAGCCTCTGGGTACCAGCGCCGTTCTGTGTTTTGTCATCATCAGTGGTTTTCAATCTTCTGTTCAGCTGTATATTGTTTCCTGCGCAGGGTGGGCTCTATTTCATACGCACACCTGCTGGCGGAGAAGGGAAAGCTTGAACTTCCCGGTGAAATACTTTAACTTCCTCCATAGTGTGTTATTACTTTTATTGTTTCGAAAAAGGATACCTCCGTTTTCATCTCTGTTGGAGTTCTTTGGTTTAAAAAAGATGTGGGATGAATATGGCAACATTTTAACCAACATAAATTCTAGTGCATGGGAACCTGGGTATTTTTCATTTATTCAATGTAATTTTCTTTTTAAAGGATTCTGAAAGGGGAAATACTCAGGGCATCTGACAAACAAGGACACATGTTGAGTTCCGAGGAGCCCAGAGAGGAAGAGGCCGATTTGCCTGTGGGGCGCGGGGAAGGCCCCAGACGAGGTGACATTTGAGCCGTCTTGGCAGATAACGGCAGAGTCC
Source organism: Cnephaeus nilssonii (assembly GCF_951640355.1). Classification (NCBI taxonomy): domain Eukaryota; kingdom Metazoa; phylum Chordata; class Mammalia; order Chiroptera; family Vespertilionidae; genus Cnephaeus; species Cnephaeus nilssonii. The sequence goes on from NC_137091.1 coordinate 3,292,382, forward strand.
CCGGGCAGAGAGAGGATGGGACGCTCAGCGGGAAGGAATACAGCACTCCGAATAGACCGAAGACCTTGGTGTTACCGGAAGCCCCTCTCTGGGCCTCAGTTTCCCCATCCGTAACCTGAGCCATTTTCTTCTCTCTCAGACAGCGGGCTCCGGGAAATGGAGGCTCAGGGCAGCAAAAGCAGCTACGCTACTGGGCGTCGGACACAGCCTGCCCACGGTCGGGGCAGCGCTGTCCGTATTAGCTGCCAGGCTCGGGGCAAGACAGTCCGTCTCCCCATCTGTCAGTGGCCACGTCTGTCGACAAAGCGGTAACAGTTCTTCTCTGTTCACCTCGGAGGACTTCTGTGAGGCTTCAGTGACATACGCAGGAAGTGCCTGGCAGAGGTGAGGAGGGGACGTTGTTGTTGTTGTTACTATTATTACTGCTGGAGGATGTATCTATTGATTGTCGGGTCTGTGACCTCCGTTCATTGCTCTTTCAAAGGCCGTGGCCGCTTGAGCTCCTCTGCCCACCGTTTACCAGGTCCTGGGGGGTCTTCACAGCCCTGCGTGCCTCTCCTCCGGGCCACCCCGCGAGTGGACGCATTTCCAGATTTGCTGAGCATCCCCTGTTATCTCCCTTCTCCCTAGCTACCCCCCTTTTGCCTTTAATAGCTATTTTTTTGCTGGGATTTCATTAATTCTTACTTGTCTGAGTTTTCCCTTCTTATCCTGACTGTCAGCCAAATTCTCCAAAGGCTGCAGGCAAAGCTCCCCCAAATCCATACTCATTAAAGCGCCCTCCCGAGGGGGCGGGGCCCAGGCAGGGAGATAACAGGAAAGATGTCACTGTTGCCTTTTCCTTCACGGGGCGGGGGGTGGGGGGGAGGCTTTGGGGCAGAGTGTCTCCGTGAGGCGCTGTTTAGTAGCCTGTTCCTGGGCAGGGGAGGTGCGAGCTGCCCGTGGGGAGGCAGGACTCTGGGGGAGACTGTGGGCGGGAGGCCGCTGCCAGCGGTGCCCAGCGGGCAAGTCCCGACGACGCTCACTTGGATGTGTGGGCGGGAGCTGGGCTCCAGGTTTTGTGAGGCCGCACCTGGTCCAGGCCCCTCGCATGCAGATGGGGGTGCCCAGACCCCGAGAGGGCAAATGGGGAGGACAGCCAGCCGTCCCGACCTCCAAGCCATTGCTCCCTCTGCCCTGCGGGAGAGCGCAGCTCCTTACCCCCATCTCTAGGTGTGTTCCTTACGTCGATGGCGTCATGTCCCGGGTTTTCATGCCTCTGTAGAAAAACGCCATTTGCGATGTTGCAATTCCTCACATCGAGTCTGTGTCTCTACCAAAATCTATGCGTCTGCTTGGGCCTCCGGAACAGAGGTCCGCAGCCCGGCGGCTTCAGCCACAGAGATTGGCTCTCACCGCCGGAGGCTGAAGTCCGAGATCAAGGCGTGGGCAGGGCTGGTTTCTTCTGAGGCCTTGCTCCTTGGCCTGCAGGTGGCCGCCTCTCCCGTGCTCTTCCCTCCGTGCGTGTCTGTCCTCATCTCCTCTTCTCATAAGGGCACCAGTCCTGCTGGGGTGGCCCCACCCACGGGGCTTCGTAAGAGGCAGGCCAGAGCAGCTTCCCGCAGGCCGGCCCATGGCCCTGGGGAGCCCGGGAAAGCTGGTTGGATAGGTGTCATGGTGTCCGGGCAGTGACAGCAGTTGGATCCCACCACAGTGGTTCACCGGCCCCTGGTCTTGACACCCAAGAGGAGCTTCTTCCATGGACCTCCTGAACGGACAGTGACCACACGGTCAAGGGCCCTCCCTAGAGAGGCAGGACAGCGGGGCTCCGGGAAGGCACCTGGGTTCGAAGCTCAGCTCAGCTCATCTCAGCCCAGCACCAGCTTTGTGCACTGAGCAAGTTACTCAATCTTTCCAAGGTCAGTGTCAGGCCTCAGAGATAGCGATGGCCTCTTCCTCATACAGTTATTGTGAGACTTCAACAGATGAGGTCAGGCCTGCAAAGCACAGGGCCTGGGACTCAGCAAGCTCCTGCCGGAGGCCGGCTGTAGACATCAAACCAGCCAGCCTGAGCCAGAACCTCACCCCAGGCCACCTTCTCCCCAAGGGGTGACCTGACCCCTCTGAGCCTTAGTCTTCTCGTCTGTAAACTGGAACTAAGAATGGTCTCCAGCTCATAGGGCTAAGAAAAGATTCAGTGAGGAATGAGAGGAATGGGGCAGTGTTGACCAAGGAGTACACACATTCACATGTAGGATGAGTACATTCTGGGGATCTGATCAACAGCATAGGGATTATACTTAACTAGAGGCCTGGTGCACGAATTCGTGCATGGGTGGGGTCCCTAGGCCTGGCCGGCGATCAGGGCCGATCGGGGCCATCTCGCCCAGTCCCAATTGAGGTCAGGCCAATAGGGGCCTGCCGGCCGGGGATAGAAACAGGGAGGGACCGCGGGAGGTTGGCCAGCCGTGGGAGGTTGGCTGTGGGAGCGCACTGACCACCAGGGGACAGCTCCTGCATTGAGCGTCTGCCCCCTGGTGGTCAGTGCGCATCATAGCTACTGGTCAACTGGTTGTTCCAGTCGTTCTGGTCGTTCAGTTGTGATGGATGCTTAGGCTTCTATATATATAGATACGACTCTTCTGTGTGCTTGAGATTTGCTAAGAGAACAGACCCCAAGGGCTCTCCCACCAGGTTCGGTAACGGTGTGAGGTGACAGTTGTGTAATTAACTTGATTGTGGTCGTTACTTCACCATGTATCCCATCATCACATGGTACAGCTTACATAGATACAATATTTATTCTTTAATGAGACCGCAATAAAGTTAGAAAACAAAGAAAATTTAAAAATAATTTAGAAAGAAAGATAACACGAGCTAATAGGGAAGGTGCTTAAAATGCTACTTGGACAAAGCAAGTCCTAACAAGGCTGACCAAGTATCACATCAAATGGATGAACCGGGGCACTTGGGCATGTGCATGTCAAGGTGAAGGAGCCTGTGCAGGGGACATGGGAAGTCACATGATAAACAGGATATATTTTCCTAGAGTGTCAACGTGGCGATTTAAGAAGAAAAACACAGTAAATACGATGGACCAATGGGCCCCAACTACGCTCTTCTCTAACGGTCTGTGGTTGATACCGAAGGGTGCCGAACTCCCGTCCTCTCCCCTAAAAGCGATGTCTGGGTCCCAGGGAGGAAGGAGGGAGGCCCCCGGCCGATGCGGAGACACCCGGCCACCACGCGCGTGTCGTCACCGCCCTGGCATCTTTCTCTGCGCCGGCTGCCTCAAGCAGGGCCGTTCTCCACATCCCCCTTCATTAAACAAGAAACTCAGATGTCGGTAATTAGACCGCCGTCCCCAGCTGCCAAGTCGCATTCGGTTCCAAAAAGCCCTGTGTACGGCTACTTGTGTGTTTGTTAACAATGTCCCCACAACAGGCCTGCAATTAGGGCCCATCTGTTGGCTTTCTCCAAAAGCAGTGCCAACGAGGCCGGTGAACTTGGAGGCCTCATTGTTGTGAATCCCAGACCAGAAACCCTGCAGCAGAAGGCTACTTGTCCCCGAGGGAGCATCTGGAGTTGGGGCGGGGCGTGGGGGGCGCAGTGGATACCAGTCATAACTCGTACTCGTGGTAAATGCTAAGGAAGGTGGGCCGATAAGGTGACGGCAGGGGGTGTGTGAATGGTTATCATGGGGTGACTGTGCAGACCCCTCCTTTCGCCAGCTGACCCATCACCAGATGGGCCACACCCTGTGGGACTGTCTGCTACTCCTGGTCCCCAGGGTCCTTTCCCAGCCAGTACTGTCTGCTGGAAGCCAGGTTCCATTGCTTCCCTCGGAGTGGGGTGGGGTGTCCAGGACCTCCTGGTAGGAGATGCCCTACAGCGATGTCAGCTCCCTGAGTGCACAAGGCCAGTCTGGCAGAAGTCTCCATTGTAGCCAGCTCTTTCCTCTGGGAACTGACTGGGGGGTATGGAGAAGGCAGGGAAAAGGGAGCCACAGAGCCAGGCACCTCCGGATGCAGGTGCCACATATTGAAACCAAGCTTTACGACGTATTTCCCAAGAAGGAAGCTCTGCGTGCACGCTCCAGAAAGGAGCTGTATAGGGGGAGCGTCCGTGCGGGAAGTTAGGGAGCCGCAGCCTTCTGTCCGCCTCAGGTTCCCGGTGGACTGCAGGGATGGGCGATGCAAGAGGGAAGGCACGACTTCCATTCTGTGGGCCCGTGAGGAGCCGCAAGGGCATCTGGGAAAGGAGATGGCTGGCAGCTGCGGGAGAATGGATCGGTGCAGGCATGGAGACTGGAGGGGCCACGGGCTGCTCCCAAGAAATGTTGGGTGCACGGCTGCAGTGTAGCAGGGCTGCCCCCGGGCCTGCGGTCCCATGTGGCCCAGGCAGGTCCCTGAGCAGCTGGCTGGGCAGCGTGGAAATGGGATGGACATGGCGATCAGAGGAAAGACGAGGAAACTCACAAAGGACACAGGGTCGTTCATGTGAGTGTGTGAGGGGCTGAGGGTGCCCCTCCGAGAACCATGTCATGCAGGACGGCTGCCCGGGGAGCATCACCAGGCTGGGCACGCTGTGTCCAGCTGCCAACATGCCCTTCACGTTGAGACGTAACAGTGAACTTCTCTTCTGCCAACGGTGGGCCTTGGACATACTACGTGACCGCCCTCCCGATCCTGTTTCCACATCTGTGAAATGGGGGGATCGCGTGAACCTTCCTCACAGAGCTGTTGCGAACCCAGTGACTGTATGCTCGGCCAGGGGCCTGAGCCGCTCACAGAGGCGTGAGCTGTAGAGAGAAGGGGGCTTATTGCCAAGAAGCTGAGGCAGGTGGTAACTATAGAGCTGACGCTTGGAGATGTTTCCTGTAAGAGTGTTGGGGCGGGAGTCAAATGAAGCAGTTGCTTTGTGTTTAGAGGCTAAGTCTTAGATGATAGATAGATAGACAGTAGATAGATGATAGATAGATAGATGATAGATAGATAGGTAGTAGATAGATGATAGATAGATAGTAGATAGATGATGATAGGTAGGTAGGTTGGTAGGTAGATGATTGATAGATGATAGATAGATAGATAGATAGATAGATAGATAGATAGATGATAGATAGTAGATAGATGATGGATAGATAGATGATAGATAGATAGTAGATAGATGATAGATAGATAGTAGATAGATGATAGGTAGGTTGGTAGGTAGATGATTGATAGATGATAGATAGATAGATAGATAGATAGATAGATAGATAGATAGATAGATGATAGATAGTAGATGATGGATAGATAGATAGATAGATGATAGATAGTAGATAGATGATGGATAGATAGATAGATAGATAGATAGATGATAGATAGTAGATAGATGATGGATAGATAGATAGATAGATGATAGATAGATAGATGATGGATGGACAGATAGATATTCATATTCTTGAAAACACGTAAGAAAAAGACCTACTGAGTAAAAACAGCCCTGTTTTCTCTACTCCCCGCTCTTCAGGAGGACAGAAGCCCCAGTCCACGCCTCTGTGTGCAGGCGAGGGGAAGACAAGGTCACGTCCCCGGGGCTGCCAGGCTTGGCTGCGATGACCCATGGCCCGTGGCAGACCCCAGCATGGGCAGCTACTGATAAGGACGGACCCGGGGCCTCTCCTGGCTCCCAGAACGCACCCCGATCTTGGCAAGAAGAGAAGGGCAGGATTCTTGATCCAAAGGGGCAGAGGGGAGCGATCTGGACGGGGCTTATCTCTGCTCCCGAGTTGGCTTTCCTGCCCGGGGCCGACTGGCTGGAGAGGCCACTAGCTCAGCTGCGGAGAAACCCGGTCCAGTGCCCTGCAGCTGAGGGCGGCTGGGAGGGACCCCTGCTGACCGGGGCTTGTGGAGGTGGGATCCTGCTCTCGGCCTTGGTCCAGAGGCCTGTCTGACACACTCCCATGGGCCGGCACTCGGCAACCAGAGGCGGGGGCAGGGGAGACGCCGGCTTGAATCAAAATAGTCTCCACCATGGGGGCCTGGGCAGTGGGGTTACATTCTGGTCAGAGTGGGGATGGGGGTGGAGACAGAGTCCGCCCTGGGGGAGCCTGGGATGGTTTCCTGGAAGAGGTGCCGCTGGCGTTGGGACTTGAAAGAGGCTGCAGGGAAAATCCGAAGTCATTGTTGGGTTTTCCTTTTCCCTCAAACGCCACACCTGAGGGTACCCGCGGTTCAAAGACAAATCTTCACATCTCAGGTCGAGCCTTCTGGCTCAGCGGGACCCCACTCGAGCCCGAGTGTCACCAGGGAGGGAGTTTGAGAACACGGGCTCCCCGGCAGAGAGGCTGGGTCCAAATGCCCGCCTCAGCGTCTTGGCAATAAGCCCCCCTCTCTACAGCTCACGCCGCTGTGAGCGGCTCAGGCCCCTGGCCGAGCATACAGTCACTGGGTTCTCAACAGCTCTGGGAGGAAGGTTTACGCGATCCCCCCATTTCACAGATGTGGAAACTGAGGCTCGGGGACGAAGGTTACATAGTTTGCCCAAGGCCCACAGTAGGCAGAATAGAAGTTCGTTGTACGTCTCAACGTGAAGGGCACGTTGGCGGCTGGAACACAGCGCGCTCAGCCTGCTGATGCTCCCGGGGCAGCCGTCCTGCACAAAACGGTTCTTTGAGGGGCACCCTGGGCCCCTCACACACTCACATTGGAGACTCTGAGGGTGTTGGGATGGGAGATGAGGGCCCAGGACGGGGCTGGTGTCCGAGAGGGCGGACAGCGGTCACTCGCAGCCATGCCCGGTGTCCTCACCTCGGCGCGTTCCCTAACTTGACTCGTGGAATGAAAGAATGAGCCGTGACTGGCTCGGCGGGGGGCGGGGTAGGCCGATATCAACTCACCGAAGGCCTTGGCGGCCCCCGGGCATCTCACTGTCACTTCCCACTGCCTCTGCTGTCGGGGTGAGGGGCTTGGAGCCCCGCCCCTGGGCTGGGGGTGCAGGAGCAGGCGGATCCCAGAGACCAGCATTCAGATGGATTCCCCCAGAACCAGGAGACAGCCATGTCTTGGAGCCCCACCCCCTCCCCCGGGCCCTGAGACCCCGGGGCCACCCCCTCCCACCCTCAGGCCGAAGCCTTCTCCTAGGCCCGTGGACGGCAAACTGCGGCTCGCGAGCACATGCGGCTCTTTGGCCCCTTGAGTGTGGCTCTTCCACAAAATACCACGGCCTGGGCGAGTCTATTTTGAAGAAGTGGCGTTAGAAGAAGTTTAAGTTTAAAAAATTTGGCTCTCAAAAGGAATTTCAATCGTTGTGCTGTTGATATTTGGCTCTGTTGACTAATGAGTTTGCCGACCACGGGGAGATCAGATCGGATGGGAGCTGTGTTCAGACAACTGTCCTCACCCCACCCCCACGCCGCCCTTGGGCCAAGGGCATCAAGGCCATTTGAAAGGCTGTGCCCACCAGTCAGGTGGCGTGGCCGCCATCAGGGGCCGCTGTGGCCAGACCCTCGCCTGCGGGCAGCGTTGGCCTCCGGTGCGCACAGCCTGGGCTCCCTGCCGCTGGGGCCCCTGGAAAAGCCAAGAAAGCACCCCCCCCCCCCCCCCAGAAGCTGCTCTGGGCAGCACACAGGCCTGGCCGCATCTCCATCCCGAATCCCAGAACCAGAGCCAAGCGGAGGGGCCCAGTGTCGGGGCAGCGGGCAGACGAGAGTCAGACCTGCCTCCGGCACCGCGGCCCTGCCATTTGCATTCCGCCTCCCCCAGTCCCACCGCTCGGAGTTAATCTCCAAGCCAAGATTAGTTTATTCGATTAACTCTGCTCCCTGCAGACACGCGGGGGCTCTGCCGCGCATCCAGAACGAGCCTTCCCACCCCGTTGCCGGCCGGGAGAAGATTCAATAGAATAATCTTCCTCTCTCCTCCTCTCGTATGATTGGAAAATAAATTGAAAATGAATTTCAGTCATTGCTTGTGTTTTAAATAGGAGATAAAGGGCAGCGCCCTGCGCCGGCGAGTTCAATAGAGGGAGGGCGGGAAGAGGGCCCCCGTAATGAGAAACACGAACCCGGGCTGGGCGGCAGGAGGCTCCTGCGTGAATGAGCGCGTCCGCTTCCACGGCATCGGTGTAATTAGGTGCTACACGGTGACACCCTTCACTGATGGCTGTGACGGTTTGTTTCTGGAGAGCTGCCGCCCCGCCAGCAAACCTTGAAGTTATAAAATAAAACTGTTCCCTCCAGCATCCTATTTCAACATTTCCCTTCAGCCACTGGTGGGGTCTCCAGCTTGGCTGCATGTGGAACCAGCTGGGGAGTGTTAAAAAACTCGGATGCCCGGCTCGGCCAGCGTGGCTCAGGGGTTGAGCGTCTCCTTGTGAACGAGGAGGTCACGGTTGGATTCCTGGTCAGGGCACAGGCCCGGGTTGTGGGCTCGGTCCTGGGTGGAGAGGCGTGCAGGCGGCAGCCGATCCATGATTCTCTCCCATCATTGATGTTTCTCTCTCTCTCTCTCTCTCTCTCTCTCTCTCTCTCTCTCTCTCTCCCTCTCCCTGGATCTCTGAAATCAAGAAAAATATATTTTATAAAAAACCCCAAAACCCTGGGATGCCTGGATGCCACCCCAGGACTTGTGGTGTAATGGGTCAGGGGTGTGGCCTGGGCATAAGATACATTTTAAAGCTATTATTGTTAATTTTGTATCCATAGAGATTCTTTTAAAATATGAGGTTGGTATGTTGCGAGCTTGAGGCTGTTATCACTGTTCCCTACTAATAGCAATATCAGGAAACTCCAAGGTCCCCCAACCTCATTACCCGCCCCGGGAAGCAGGGCGAACCCGGGCTCCGAAGCAGAATGTTAGAAACGAAAGTCAGCATCGCAGTCCGTCTCACCTTCTTTCTCACAGTGGGGTGGGGATGTGCCCGCTAGCAGGAGGGGTCTTGGCGGTGGGGGCGGGGGGGCATGGAGGGGAAGGCGGGTGCCTGGGGCAGACACGGACCCTGCGTGTTTGTAACCAACATTCACAGATGTATTTATCCGGGGCCTGTGTTAGTACGTTTGTCATCTCTGTCGTCGAAAATGACCTCCTGGGTCATCACCATGACTCCGGAGCGTGACCCCGAAGACTCGCCTTGCCCATTTGCTTCTTCAGACTCGGGGTGTGATGTCAAACCCTGCTCAGTCCGTGGTCACTTTTCACGCGGCGTCTGCTCGGCTGGATCACGAGGGTGTGGGAAGGAGCCGGGTTTTGATGTTGGCCCTGTTAGAGGGGTGGTGAGAGGCTGAGAGCCACGGCGTCGACAGGGGAGATTGGGGCTGGGCGAAGATGCGCGAAGGTGACCGTGACCTTCAGAACTTGGTCATTCATCCCTGAGGAATAAGAAGAAGAAGAATAGGATTCCTGGTACAGCTGTCTCCTGTTGCCCAAGTAAGAGACTTCTGGTTCTCACACAGGATTCGGCTCCCGGTTGCCACGCCCCTCGGCATTCATATGTGAAAATGCACCGGAATCTCATTGGAGCGGGCGACAGCCCTTCTTTTGATTATTCTCGACAGCTCCAGGACACACAGACTCTTCCTAAAGTTAGTCGTTGTCAAGGAATGATGCCTCCCTCCCTCCCACTTCCTCATAAAACCAGGCACAGGCTTGCCCCAGCCCGTGTGGCTCAGTGGATAGAGCGTCAGCCTGTGGACCGAAGGGTTCCTAGTTCAGTTCCGGTCAAGGGCACATACCTGGGTTTCAGGGTCCGCCCCCGCCCGGCCCCTGGTCAGGGTGCATGCAGGAGGCAACCAATCAATGTGTTTCTCTCACATCAATGTTTTCCTGTCTTTCCTCTCCTGCTCTCTCTAAACACCAACGGAAAAATATCCTCGGGTGAGGATACAACAACAACAATAAAAAAAAGGCGCAGGCTAGCTCACCCCTCCTTGTATTCGGCCCCGCGTGACTGTGGATTGCAGCAGGCATAAGGGTCAAACTCAGCTGTTCTCTAAGAAGAATCCCCTTTGAAAATCAGATGGTTAAAACACGCGGACAAGAAGACACGCCTGGGTAAGTGTCAGATCGATAGGCGGGCGCTGGGGCCGTTTTTGAGAGATGGAGCTCGTTCACGTTCATTAAATCATATGATTGTGCACAATAAGCTGTCGTTCACCTACGGACCTTCAGCGGAATCGCAGTAGGACCGAAATGACCAGGGTGGATTTCTTTAAAAAAATAAAAACAATGATTTAAAAATCTGAGTGTGTCCCAGATTTCTGCCCCATCCAAAGAAACAAAAATTCTCTCAACTGGGTCTTCTCAATGTGCTGATTAATGAAAATCACCACAGATAGATTTCAAACTGCCTGAGGTTATTCTTCTCAAACCCTCGGATTTAGGTGCTTTTTGTTTTATTTATTTATTTATTTTTAAAATATATTTTTATTGATTTCAGAGAGGAAGAGAGAGGGAGAGAGAGTTAGAAAAATCAATGATGAGAGAGAATCATTGATTGGCTGCCTCCTGCACGCCCCCCACTGGGATTGAGCCCACAACCCGGGCATGTGCCCTTGACTGGAATTGAACCTGGGACCCTTCAGTCCGCAGGCCATGCTGCAGCCACTGAGCCCGACCAGCTAGGGCTTCGGCGCGTTTAAATGTATGCATCCCCAGGCTCTGCCTGTGGAGACTCGACAAGTTGCTCCGGACTCGGCTCACATTCTGGCCGTTGGGGATTCCGAAGGCTCCTGCCATCTCTTTTGGGGTATCTCCTGGTAGGTCGAACGCCACCCATTTGGAATCCATGCTGTGCCACCGTTGGAATGTGGGGTCCCTCTTACTGCAATGGGTTCAAAACAATCCTCGGCTCCGTCCATGTTCCGTGCTTTCCAAAGGAATCTGCTCCCAAAATGCATCACCGCGTGGAACCGAGGGCTCCCAAGACTTTAAAACCCTCCCAGGCCCTGCCCAGCTGAGCCCCGGCATTAAATCTCGAGGTTACCAGGACATAAAGCTGCATATTTTGTTTTTTTATTGGATTCTCTGGTTACAGTCCTTCCTGCCCTTCTTCCCCACCGAGGGTCTGGAGGCGCGGCCTTTGGATGGCTTGAATTCCTCATTTACAATCTCTCCCAGTGGGTGGCGCTCCGTGTGGGTTACTCTGCGTAGGAGTGTAGGAGGCACAACAACTGGTCGTTGTTCCCGGGATTTACCATCGGGCCACCCATGCGGGCTCACAGGCCTTCCACAGGACAGCACGAGGCCTCCCAGGTCCTGCCTTCTGACAGGGCTCCCCGGAACTCAGCCTCTCAGTATGATGAGCCCCAGGCCCCCCGGTAGAGGCCACGCTGAGACCCACCCACCCACGGGGCACCACAGCCAGTCCCTCCACAGTCCCTTCCTCCGGCTCCTTCCTTCTGACAAAGTACAAACCCCCACAGCATGTTAGGCTTAGAAGTTGGAGGGTCCGTCTTCAAGATGCTGAAGGCAGACACTTTGGACCAAACTCAGCCCTCAGCGGCCAGGCTGGAGGCATCGCTTGGGAAGCACCAGTGTCCTTGCTAATCAAACCACCCGGCGATGGGAGCTCCCTGCCTGGCACAAAGGCGTGAGCGGCTGAGGGTCCCAGGGAAGGGGGTTACCACTTAGCTTCCACGCAAGGACGCTGGTAAACACGAATTTCCAAGGAAGACCACACTTTCAAAATATATATTGACGTTCTTGGAAACCATCTGTCGTTCTGCACCCTCCTTAGACTAGAATAGTAGAAAGGAAGGAAAAAGAAAGCAAGAAAGCAAGAAAGCAAGAAAGCAAGAAAGCAAGAAAGCAAGAAAGAAAGAAAGAAAGAAAGAAAGAAAGAAAGAAAGAAAGAAAGAAAGAGAGATAGGAAGGGAGGAAGAGGGAGGAAGGAAAGAAGGAAGAGGGAGGAAGAAAGAAAGAGGAAGAGGAAGAGAGGAAGAAAGAAAGGAAAGAAAGCAAGAAAGCAAGAAAGCAAGAGAAAGAAAGAAAGGAAGAAAGAAAGAAAGAAAGAAAGAAAGAAAGAAAGAAAGAAAGAAAGAAAGAAAGAAAGAAAGAAAGGAAGGAAGGAAGGAAGGAAGGAAGGAAGGGAGGAAGAGGGAGGAAGGAAAGAAGGAAGAGGGAGGAAGAAAGAAAGAGGAAGAGGAAGAGAGGAAGGAAGGAAGAAAACATAAGCCAAAGCTTTGAAACCCCTCTGCTCAGACAAGATACTGTGGGCAGTTCCTTTTCCCATCACTTCACTGCAGCAATTTAGAGAAATTCCGCTTCGGTGAAGGTCACCTTGACTTTAGGAAGGAAACAAGGCCGCATGATATGCTAATTAGGACACGTCTCTTTGAGATCTGGCTCCGTGGCTGGGTATATATTTATAAAGCAGGCCTGTCGTGAAAACTCTTTTGCCCCAAGTTCTCGCTTCCTGTTTTCTTCCTAAAAGAGAGTTGGTGGGTCCAGTGGATCCCTCGTTGTTGAAATTCAATCAAGGGCATTAAAGTGTAAACCAGTTGGAAAAACAAAGAGCTTTAGGGAAATTAGTTGCTTCAACAACAACAAACAAGCCCTGGGTAATCTTCTTAGAGAAATTAATGAAGAGAAAACTGCCCTCCACTGGGGAGCGGAATGATCCGGGCTCTCCTGCCAGGGCCTGGGAGGTTTAGCGAGAGAAGGTGCGAGTGAAGAAAGCAAGATTAAGTCGGATGTCAAGGAAAACACAAAGAAATTTGGGGGATCTGAGAGCAAGCGCACCCATTTGCAGCCTGGGGAGTGGTTTGGAGGGCCAGTGAGTCCTAATCCTTTATGCAAATCTCCGCGCAGGGAAGGCTGCCTGTGTTGCATACGATTAGCACGCGGACCTCTGAGAGGCTAACCTACTTCAGAGAAATCCCCCCCAACCCCCCGCCAGAAGCATCCAGAGTTATCAGTCCTGCTCCACTTACTCATCTTCCTAAGTTTCCTGACACTTGAAGATGAAATCTCATTTTCCAGAGTCAGAGGTCCTTACAAGACACCCAACACACAAAAAGCCGCCACCAAACCTCACGGATAAACAAAATCCCCGCCTTCCGCATTCACGGCCGGACTTGCTCTTCATCGCGGTTGGTTTTAGGGTGGATCAGTAGCTCTCCTGCTTCTCTCCCGAGCTGCTGCTCGTGTTCCCTGCCCTAGTCTTTTTAATTTCGCACGAAAATCAGGATTCTGAACAGTGAGCCGTGTTTTGTTTTTTTTAAACGTCTTATTTGGACATAACTTCAAACTCACAGAAAAGTCACAAAAGTGAGACATAGTGTAAAGAACACCCTCTACCCCTTGCCAACTACTGTTGACATTTTATCTCAATGCTCTATCAGTTATGCATCACGCACACATTCACTCACTCACTCACTCACTCACCAAATTGGCTTCTTTAACCTGTTAGCATATTAATACTAACCAGCTACCTGCACTAACAAACCCACTTGAGGGGATATTAGATACCTCAAGTTACATGCCCCATATTTCCAGGGCCTTTCCTAGACTATAGTTATCAACGTCATTCACGTTGGACACATTAACCTGGATTCAGTAATGTTTATATAGTGTATCACCTGGGTTTCAGTTTTGTCAGTTGGCCCAGTAATGTTCTCTCAGCAACTTCCCCTTCTGCAGGACAAAGCCCGTGTGGGGTCAGGCCCGCGTGAGCTGGGCATGCCTTTTCTCGTTATAACCATGTTTCTAGAGTTCCGTCGATGTTCAGCATGTTGGGTGTTTTTAGTAAACAGTGATTGTGTTTCAGACGTGACTGCACTGTTCCCTTTAGATGCCAAAGGTTAAGTTTTTGCCGCCATTTGTAACTGATGCGTGTGTAAGCCAAGAATCGGGATAAAAATGACAAGAGCAATCACAGTAAGGCTTTATTGAGCAATTACTACGCGCCCCGGGCTCGGTGAGAGCCCCGGACGCAAGGCCTCCTTTGCTCTCGCCCAGCCCAGCAGCAAGGGGCTTCCAGGGGTGCTCAGGATCCCCCTTCTCCTTCCTCCCAAGACACTCATACATACACATCCCCACACACTCATACACACTCACACACACTCACACACATTCACACACACTCACACACACTCATACATACACATCCCCACACACTCATACACACTCACACACACTCACACACACTCACACACATCCCCACACACTCATACACACTCACACACACACACACTCACACACATCCCCACACACTCATACATGCACATCCCCACACACTCATACACACTCACACACACTCACACACTCACACACATCCCCACACACTCATACATACACATCCCCACACACTCATACACACTCATACACACTCACACACACTCACACACACTCACACACATCCCCACACACACTCACATACACTCACACACACACTCATACATACACATCCCCACACACTCATACACACTCACACACACTCACACACATTCACACACACTCACACACTCATACATACACATCCCCACACACTCATACACACTCACACACACTCATACACACTCACACACATCCCCACACACTCATACACACTCACACACACTCACACACACTCACACACATCCCCACACACACTCACATACACTCACACACACACTCATACATACACATCCCCACACACTCATACACACTCACACACACTCACACACATTCACACACACTCACACACTCATACATACACATCCCCACACACTCATACACACTCACACACACTCATACACACTCACACACATCCCCACACACTCATACACACTCACACACACTCACACACTCACACACATCCCCACACATTCATACATACACATCCCCACACACTCATACACACTCACACACACTCACACACTCACACACATCCCCACACACTCATACATACACATCCCCACACACTCATACACACTCACACACACACTCACACACACTCACACACACTCACAAACATCCCTACACACACTCACATACACTCACACACACACTCATACATACACATCCCCACACACTCATACACACTCACACACATTCACACACACTCACACACACACTCACACACATCCCCACACTCATACATACACACACACATTCACACACACACACTCACACACATCCCCACACACTCATACACACTCACACACACTCACACACACACACACACACTCATACACATCTCACACACTCACACACACACTCACACACATTCACACACACTCACATACACTCACACACACACTCATACATAGACACACACACATTCACACACATACTCACACTCACACACATCCCCACACACTCATACATACACACATACACATTCACACACACTCACACTCATACAAACACACACTCACATTCACACACACACTCACACACACACAAACACACACACATTCACACACACAAACACTCATACACACACATCACACACACACACTCACACAAATACTCATACAC
The DNA here is from genome assembly GCF_951640355.1 of Cnephaeus nilssonii. NCBI lineage: Eukaryota > Metazoa > Chordata > Mammalia > Chiroptera > Vespertilionidae > Cnephaeus > Cnephaeus nilssonii. Next base: position 3,307,801 of record NC_137091.1, read on the forward strand.
ACACACTCATACACATTCACACACACACACATCCCCACACACACACACTCACACTCACACACACATACACACTTACACACATTCACACACATTCACACACACACTCAGACACACACTCACACACACTCATACACACACACTCTCACAAACACACACACTCATACATACACTCACACACACACACTCTCACACTCACACACACACTCACACACACACACACTCACACACACACTCACACACACACACACTCATACACACACTCACACACACACACACTCACTCTCTCACACACACACACACTCACACACACACTCACACAAGCCTGCCGGCCCCAGCCTGTCTCCAGCCCTCTCCCAGCTCCACCAATTTGCTGTGCATCCTCAGGAAGGTCACGTAACCTCTCTGCTTTTCCTTCCTCTGCTGCTCCAGAAAGAGAGACAGCACACGAGGGAGGTTTTCCCAAGGACAAAACACTGTGACGTAAATGTAAAATGGTTATTGTAATTTCTCTCTCATACGATGGTATGACGCGCCTGAGCAGACTTGGGAAATGGTAGCTGGTGGTGGTGGTGGTTGTGGAGGGGGCCGCGTGGGGATGGAACCCAGACCCTGGCTCACTGGAATTTACTAAGGCTCAACCTAAGGACTGTGGACCTTCCCCAGCTGGAGAGGAGCAGGGAGGCAGGCAGGGGAGCACAGAAAAGAGTCTTCTGGAACAAGGAGCACCGTGGGCAAAGGCCCAGGGGGGTTGGTACCATGCAGGTCCGGAGGGCACTGACAGGCCCAGGGTGTCCCAGGAGGGTGACCGGTGTTCTCTGAGACAGAAGATTGAGAAAGGGTTGAGGGACACAGAGGCACAGGCACCTCAGCTGCCTGCCACGTGCGCAGAACACAGAACGGTGGCTGCTCGTCCCAAGTGGGGAGCCTTGGACCAGAGAAAGCCTGTCGTGTGTGTGTGTGTGTGTGTGTGTGTGTGTGTGTGTGTGTGTGATCCTGTGTGTGTGTGACCCTGTGTGTGTGTGTCCCTGTGTGTGTGTGTGACCCTGTGTGTGTGTGATCCTTTGTGTGTGACCCTGTGTGTGTGTCCCTGTGTGTGTGTGACCCTGTGTGTGTGTGTCCCTGTGTGTGTGTGTGATCCTGTGTGTGTGTGTGTGTGTGTGTGTGTGTGTGTGTGTGACCCTGTGGGCATTTTAGATGTCTCTTTGGAAGGAAGAAAACGAGGGAGGAAGAGAGGAACATAGGAAAGGAGGGAACCAGAGCCATGCTTATACATGGAGAGAGCTGTTTTTGCTCGTCACTCTCTGGGTTAGAAAGCCATTCATTCATTCATTCATTCATTCAACATATATTTCTTGAGCATGTTCTATGTACCAGGCACTGATTTAAGTCTTAGGATGCAGTTGCAGATAAAGGAGACAAAACTTAAGGGGTAAGTGCTCAGGAGAAAACTCAAGCAGATGGGGGATGAAAGTGACATGGTTGCGTTGGTGGCTGGCTGTTTCATTTAGGGAGGCCGGGAGAGCTCTCTGATGAGGTGACAAGAACCCCAAAACAGGACATGATGCTGTGGACCGTCGGGAAGAGCAGCCTGGGAGAGGGATCAGCAAGTCACGTCCTGGGGTGGGACGTGGGTGGTGGGGGGAGGCGCCGCGATGGGCCCACGTGGCTGGAATTCAGTGATCGGGGAGGGGAGCGAAGAGAGGAAAGAACAGAGGCGGCCGGGGAACAGACGGGGGCGGGCAGGGGCGCGGAGCCTCGTAGGTCACAGCGAGGGCCTCGGCTTTGCTGCTGAGGGACGCGAGAGGCCCGCGCAGACTCCTGAGCAGAGGAATCTTGGGAAAGGCTGTGATGTAACGCAGGTAGAGCCCAGGCCTTGTGGCTCAGTGGTTGAGTGTCAGCCTATGAACCGGGAAGTCACAGTTCGATTCCCTGTCAGGGCACATGCCCGGGTTGCGGGCTCCATCCCTAGTGTGGGGTGTGCAGGAGGCAGCTGATCCATTATTCTATCTCTCCATTCCTCTCCCCTCTCTGAAATCAATACAAATATATTTTAAAAAGATAGAAGCCAGGAAGCTGTTAAACGGATGCCAGGACATCCCAGTGATGACGGTGGCTGCTCTATTGTGAAGGTGGAACCCCCATGATTTGCTGATGGATGGGATGTGGGGTGTGAGAAGGAGAAGAGGTGGCTTCCGATGTGAGGCCTGAGCGACGGGGAGGACGGACTTGTCGCTCACAGAGATGGGGGAGGGGCCGGATGGTTAGATGAGAGGACAAGATGAGGATGGACGTGGGAGGTTCTCTTTCAATACTACGCGACCCTATTCAACACCCACGGCCAGAGCTGAGTCTTCCTCCCAGACCCTGAGACCTGAGTGTTTTATTTTATGTTTTTATAGATTTTTATAGATTTCAGAGAGGGAGGGAGAGAGAGAGAGAAACATCAATGATAAGAGAGAATCATGGATCGGCTGCCTTCTGCACGCCCCACCCTGGGAATGGAGCCTGTACCCCAGGCATGTGCCCCGACCGGGAATGGAACTGTGACCTCTTCATTCATAGGTCGAAGCTCAACCACAGAGCCACGCCGGTCGGATATGGTAGCTGAGTATTTGAAAGATGCATGTTCACTTTGCCACCTTCCCCATCTTTACCCTCCTTAGAGCAACATTCTTACCGGGACGCTCTCGTCTAGCTGGATGTCCAAGGTCACGAGGGAGCCAAGTCAATGAGATACAATGTGTGGCCCTTCGGTGCTGGGCTCCTCCACGCATGCGCTCTCTCCCTTGGACGTGTAGAGAGAGAGCCGGTTACGTGGGACTTCCTCCCCCAAAGGGAGCGTGGCATCAAGTGTATGTCATGGATGAAGTTGAACAGAGATGTTGAAGGACCTATCTGTAGAGTTGTACCAAGGTTGTGACCAGCACGGGCCACAGCTGGCTCCCGGGCACAAGGGCTTGGTGAACGGAATGCGGACTAGATCACGGACCTACCTCATCGCTCCTGGGCACCTTGCACAGGGTAGCGTCTGCCGGAACCATTCACACGGGTCCTGACAACAAAGCCGCAACTTGGAGAACAGGGTCGGTGCCTACACAGTCACCAGCGTGGCGGAGCGCTGTCACCAAGGCAGCCCTGACTCCCACCCCTGATCCTGGCAACCGCATTGGCTGGGGTGCCACCTGCAGCCCGCTCTTCATGGCCGGGAGAGTTCCTTCTCTGAATCCAACGGGTAACCAAAAAGGGGTAGGCTTGCCCATCAGAGCACCCCACCCAGCACCAGCCCTCCCTCCCGCTGCGTGCCGGGCGGGGTGGGGAGGATGGCTGTGGCCACGGAACCCTCCTCCCAGTACCTCCCAGTAGCAGCTGGTGGTACCCCTGAAACTGGCAACGAAGGGAAAGCGTTTTCCCAGTCCCAGCAAAGGGCTGGCGGCCTCCCGAAGGCCCCCTTCAGCCGGGCGCTGGAGCAGGCTGGGGGCGGCCGGCCGGGCTGCCCAGGACCATATGGGCGCCAGGCTCGGTCCCTGGCTGCCCCGCCCTGCTTGTCATCCCTGCTCGCACTGGCTCTAAGCCGTGTTTTAATTTACTCTACTGCTTCGACACCCGCGCCGCCGGGCGGTCCTGGGGGTCCCTCATTCCTGCTGCTGATGACAAGGCGTATGCAAAAGGCACAATTACTCACCCGCGAGGTGACAGCGCAGGCCTCTGCCTGGGAATAGGTTTCCGGCTTCCAGCATCTTCATGTCAGTCGCTGAAGCACGGTGCAGTTTGCAAACAATCCTACGGAGACCGGTTTTCTGTGTGAGCAAGTGATAAGACTTCAAGTGGTGGCCGCCGGCAGGCCATTGATTCTGTAGGCCCGGCTTAGGGAGGGTTGCCTGCCCCACACGCTCCCTCCCATTCGGAGAGGGTATTGGATATTGTTTTTCAATCCAATAAGATCCTCCCCTCCCTTCTCCTTCTCGCCCCCGCGGCCTGTTTGGCCTCAGACAAAGGGAAATGTGTCAAGCCCGGGCCTATTAATGCGAGCGGAGTTGGTGCGGCTCATGTTCTCATGTGGCCCGCATTCCAGAGCATCAGCAGCCAGCAGCCCGCGTGCAGCTTTCGGCTCCCGCGCCCGTGATGTATTTCATTCGCCACGGTCCCGGCCATGGCCACAGTGCCTTTCATTTTCTTATGGCCTCCGATGATTTTCTTTCTGGGAGGGCCATGTTGTGAGAAAGAAAGAGTGGCAGAGAGAGAGAGAGAGAGAGAGAGAGAGAGAGAGAGAGGAAAACCCACAGTCCTTTTCCTTTCAGGGTATCATTTGCAATTTAAAGCTAACCTGGGGAACCCAGGAACAATGGCCATGCCCGCGAACGGTCCCAGCCGGGCTGCATGCCCAATGAGGGTGATGTCGAGCTATTTAGCTCTTTGTGCTCCCATAATATCTACTTAATGCAATTCAATAGCGGAGGCTTGTTAGCAGCATTAAGGATTCTATTAAGTTCTTCCCCAAGCCCTGCCCTTCTCCTCCAGCTGTGGAGAGCCCGGAGCCTTCAGCGGAGCGGGCAGGGCCTTCCGGAAAGCACCCCTGGAGAGCCTTGTCTGGAAGGGGGGTCTTTTCAAACCGAAGAAGGACCACGCTCGGTTTCAGACCTGGGGCTGCGGAGCTGGGCGGAGCCCGCGTCCAGGCCACCAGGCTGGGGACTGGGCGCCTCCCTGGCACAGCCTGGCACCTCTGCGGAGTGCGGCCACGTCTCCCAGGAAGTGGAACCGTCCCCAAGCCAGCACACGTCCTGGAGCGTTTGCAGAAGATCGCATCCGTGAGAGCACGTGGCCCCTCTTCTCTCCCGACGTGTTCCTGTTCCGATCCCAGGAGACACGTTCAGTGTCAGCGTGTGCCCCGCGACGCCACCGCACCCGATCGTCGCGCGTGTCGTCACCTCGACCTGGCGGGTTTTCCTTGTATGTTTGAAGCCACCGCTCTAAGCTGGTGTGCGGGCAGGAAACCGTGCGGGGGGCCTTCCCCTGGGGGCCCCGAGCAAAAAGCCAGCCTGACCTGAACCAGGGTCTCCTCACCCACCGACCGACCCCATTTCCCCTGGGTGCTCCAAGCCGACGACGTCGGAGGACTTTTCTAGAAGAAAGGGAGCCAGGTGTGTGCGTTCACCTCTGCAGGCCTAGGACCCTGCCTGGCACACAGGGGTGCCCCGGGCTTCCCCACCAAGGGTGGGCTGTGAGTGAGTTCCGGAGACAGCCATCCGGGCCAGCCGTTTTCTCCTCCCCTGAATGCAAATTCCCTCTGGGCCACCCTGCCCAGGAGGCACTCCAGGTGTGTGTGTGGGGGCAATGGGGGTCCCCGTCTTGTCCCTTACAGCCCCAGGGATCCCAGGCAGAGCAGCCACAGTTGGTCGGTGGGTAGGATAGGTCAGTGGGGTAGGTTGGTGGGTTAGGTCGGTGGGTAGGGTAGGTCGGTGGGTGGGGTAGGTCGGTGGGTAGGGTAGGTCGGTGGGTGGGTAGGTCGGTGGGTGGGGTAGGTCGGTGGGTGGGGTAGGTCAGTGGGTGGGTAGGTCGGTGGGTGGGTAGGTCGGTGGGTGGGTAGGTCAGTGGGTGGGTAGGTCGGTGGGTGGGGTAGGTCAGTGGTGGGATAGGTCGGTGGGTGGGGTAGGTCGGTGGGTGGGGTAGGACGGTGGGTGGGGTAGGTCGGTGTGTGGGTAGGTCGGTGGGTGGGGTAGGTCAGTGGTGGGATAGGTCGGTGGGTGGGGTAGGTCGGTGGGTGGGGTAGGTCGGTGGGTGGGGTAGGTCAGTGGTGGGATAGGTCGGTGGGTGGGGTAGGTCGGTGGGTGGGGTAGGTCGGTGTGTGGGTAGGTCGGTGGGTGGGGTAGGTCAGTGGTGGGATAGGTCGGTGGGTGGGGTAGGTCGGTGGGTGGGGTAGGTCGGTGTGTGGGTAGGTCGGTGGGTGGGGTAGGTCGGTGGGTGGGGTAGGTCGGTGGGTGGGGTAGGTCAGTGGTGGGATAGGTCAGTGGTGGGATAGGTCAGTGGTGGGATAGGTCGGTGGGTGGGGTAGGTCGGTGGGTGGGGTAGGTCGGTGGATGGGGTAGGTCGGTGGGTGGGGTAGGTCAGTGGTGGGATAGGTCGGTGGGTGGGGTAGGTCGGTGGGTGGGGTAGGTCGGTGTGTGGGTAGGTCGGTGGGTGGGGTAGGTCGGTGGGTGGGGTAGGTCGGTGGGTGGGGTAGGTCGGTGGGTGGGGTAGGTCAGTGGTGGGATAGGTCAGTGGTGGGATAGGTCAGTGGTGGGATAGGTCGGTGGGTGGGGTAGGTCGGTGGGTGGGGTAGGTCGGTGGGTGGGGTAGGTCAGTGGTGGGATAGGTCAGTGGTGGGATAGGTCAGTGGTGGGATAGGTCGGTGGGTGGGGTAGGTCGGTGGGTGGGGTAGGTCGGTGGATGGGGTAGGTCGGTGGGTGGGGTAGGTCAGTGGTGGGATAGGTCGGTGGGTGGGGTAGGTCGGTGGATGGGGTAGGTCGGTGGGTGGGGTAGGTCAGTGGTGGGATAGGTCGGTGGGTGGGGTAGGTCGGTGGATGGGGTAGGTCAGTGGGTGGGGTAGGTCGGTGGATGGGGTAGGTCAGTGGTGGGATAGGTCGGTGGGTGGGGTAGGTCGGTGGGTGGGATAGGTCGGTGGGTGGGGTAGGTCGGTGGGTGGGGTAGGTCAGTGGTGGGATAGGTCAGTGGTGGGGTAGGTCGGTGGATGGGGTAGGTCAGTGGGTGGGGTAGGTCGGTGGGTGGGGTAGGTCGGTGGGTGGGGTAGGTCAGTGGTGGGATAGGTCGGTGGGTGGGGTAGGTCGGTGGGTGGGGTAGGTCGGTGGGTGGGGTAGGTCGGTGGGTGGGGTAGGTCAGTGGTGGGATAGGTCGGTGGGTGGGGTAGGTCGGTGGGTGGGATAGGTCGGTGGGTGGGGTAGGTCGGTGGGTGGGGTAGGTCGGTGGGTGGGGTAGGTCAGTGGTGGGATAGGTCAGTGGTGGGGTAGGTCGGTGGATGGGGTAGGTCAGTGGGTGGGGTAGGTCGGTGGTGGGATAGGTCGGTGGGTGGGGTAGGTCGGTGGGTGGGGTAGGTCAGTGGATGGGGTAGGTCAGTGGGTGGGGTAGGTCGGTGGTGGGATAGGTCGGTGGATGGGGTAGGTCGGTGGGTGGGGTAGGTCAGTGGTGGGATAGGTCGGTGGGTGGGGTAGGTCGGTGGGTGGGGTAGGTCGGTGGGTGGGGTAGGTCAGTGGTGGGATAGGTCAGTGGTGGGATAGGTCAGTGGTGGGATAGGTCAGTGGGTAGGGTAGGTCGGTGGGCAGGCACCCAGGAGCTGGCTGAGAGGAGCCGGGAGAGGGAGGCGGGGGCGCGGGAGCCAGCCGGAGGGGCGGCCCCCGGCATTTCACACAGGCGGCTTGAAGAGGCCAGCACTAAGCTGCCTTTTCAACTGCGGTAAAGCCGCCCATCTGGCCACCCTAACCCTCCGTCCGCTTGTCGGCCGGCCGGCTGACTGGGCCTCCTGAAGCAGAAGTAACGACATCAATGGTGCAGACCCCGGCCACTTGAGGGTATTACATTTCATTTCATGCTTGACTTCATCAAAACTGGGGAGTGAAATGTACACCTTTTTGATGTCCTTTCCCTGCTGCTTAAGGAGAAGAATCTCACCCATTTGATCTTCGCAGGCACCCAGTCAGCGACCAAATGTGCCGAGCTGTCAGAAGCAGACGGCGGCCAGTTGCCGGGCGGTGTTAGGTCACTGGGAAAGCGCCCAGCGCGGGCGGATTCAGCTCCGGGCCCAGGGACCTGGTTGCACATACACCCCCCCCTCCCCCGCCCCCCAGCAGGAACTTTGTAAAGAAAAACACGGGTTGTGGAAAATACCAACCGGCCCTTCGATTCGGAGGGAGGGAGCATGGGCCCACAGGACTCCCCTCAGGGGTCACCTCCCCCTGGAAGCTTTCCCAACCTGCCCCAGAACTGGGTGATGTGGGGGGGGGGGGCACACTCTGGAGTCAGTCTGTGTGTCCTCAGGCCAGTGGCTTAACCTCTCCACGGCCTCAGCTAACTCATCTGTCAAATGGGCGTGACTCCAGTCGCTGTGAGGATGAAATGATAGAAGGTCTATAACGTGCTTGGCACCATGCCTGGTACCTGAGAAGGGCTAGATAAATGCAAGCTGTCCTTGTAATTGCTCTACATGGACCCTCACGTTCCGGAAGTTCACTTTTCAGAATCATGGCAGAGAGCAATGTCCCTGCTGCTTCTCTTTGCACCGTTTCAGCTGCAGGGGCACCTCTCTCTCCAGATCGCGGGGAGCCTGTGTTGGCTGCTGTTGGCTCAATGTGACCCCTCCTGCCCCCCAATTTAAATGTTGAAGCTCAACCCTCTAAGGTGATTATATTTGGAGGTAGGACTTTCGGGAGATAATTCAGGTTAAATGAAATCATAAGGGAGGGTACAAACCCTATACAATTGAGAGCCTTATGAGAGACAGGGAGGAAGGGGGTGGGAGAGAGAGAGAGAGAGATTCTTCCATGCTCACACACTGAGAAAAGGCCATGTGTGGACACAGCGAGAAGGTAGCCATCTGCAAACCAGGAAGAGGGCCCTCCCCAGAGCCCAGTTGTCAGCAGCTTGATCTTGGGCTTCCCATCTAAGTACCCCATTTAAGTACCCCATTCTGTGGCAGCCTGAGCTGACTAATACACCAACTCATTAGTGTTCTCTCTCTCTTTTTAAAAATGTATGTGTTCATCTCCTGAATGAGACCCTTAACCTCTATGGGGGCTTAGCACCGTGTCTGGGAGATAGTGGATGCTCCCGGTTAAACATGTCATCGAGTGGACAACCGAGTTGTGTGTCAGGAGAGCCCTGGTCCTTTTCTTGCCCCAGTTTGGCTACCTCTATGCCCTGTGACCTTGGACAAGTCACTCACCCTCTCTGTGCCCCAGCGTCCCCCTCTGTAGCACATGGAGTTGGATCGGATGACTTCTAGGGTCTCAGAGACCATGCGGTTCTGCCTTTAATCAAAGACGGAGGTCGGGAGAGCAGGACGCGGGGCAAGAAGAGGCTAGAATGAGCCCGCCGTCTGCCCCTACCTCAGGCAGCAAGAACTGCTCAGTGATGATGCTGAGCGCGCAGAAGGATGCTAAGAGGTGGCATTGAGTTCGGGATTGGGGAGGGTGCAGGCTCACGCTGGGGGTTCCCAGGTCTGGCTCCTGTCTGCCCAGTGGGACTGGGGAAGGGGTGCGGGGCGGCCTGCCCAGAGCTCAGGGAGGGCTGGGCTTGTGTCCTCAGCGCACAGTTGGCGGAATCGTGTGCAACTGTCCAGCCCGCCTGTGGTTCCCATCGCCTTCAAATCGAAATACCAGCAGGGGTTGCTGGTTAAACTGTCACCCCCAGCCCCAGGCCCTGCCTTCTTCACGGGCTCAGTAAGGGGGTGCCCCAGCGTGGGCTTTCTGCCAGGCCTCCCTGGAGAGCCAGGAAGGCCTCCTGGATCTGCTCCGGCCCAGGCAGCTTCGCCAGCCGCTAACTCACGTGTGACCTTGGACCAGTCCTACGGCCTCTCGGAGCCTCAGGGACCTCCCCTCTGAGAAGAGCAGAGCACACACCTGCCTCTATAGGGCCCGTGTGTACCTCGCTCCCGAGGGCTGCTCCTCGCCAAGGGCACAGGCACCTCCCAGGCAAGCCCTCTTCTAGGCTACACGCTTTCGCAAAAGAGCGAAACCCTGGCCACAACGTAAACAGATTGTGAGACAGCCGGCCGTGGACCCCTCTGCCACCAGCCAGTGTGCGTGTCTGTGATGCAAGGTGAGCGCTAGGCGTGGCAAACAATCTGCAGAACGTGATGCCGTTTTTGTAAAATGCACGTGTGTGTGTGTGTGTGTGTGTGTGTGTGCGCGCGCACATGCGTGTTTGCATCTGTAACACACCTACAGGAGCACAGGTTCTGGGAAGTGGTCTCACATACCAGCTTCATGACTTGGATGAGTTAACTTCACTCCTGCCTCGGTTTCCTTGAACATGGGATGACTCGCCAACGAGCTCCCTGTGGTGGTCATAAAGATTAAGTGTGTCCACGCGGAGTGGGTTCTTAGCACAGGCACACAGTGGGCATCCAGTGAAGCGTGAGCTGTGGGTTCCATGGGCGTGCTTTTAAGAAGTCAGACCGGCTGTGCACCCAATGATGACCATGGTCACTGGTCACCTCTGGATTCCACAACCGCAAGGCAAACAAAAGAGGTGGGATTTATTTTATTTTTTTAAGGGAGAAAAAGCACTGAAGGGTGTGTGTGTGGGGGGGTGATATCCCTTAAGCATGGGAAGATGTGAAAAAGCGAGCTCTCGCCGTCGGTGAGGCGAGAGCGCAGTGGCCAGTGATGACGAAGTGCTGGTGAGCATGTGAGACAGTCTGCAAGTCCATGGGTCCCTCTTCTCATGGTCAGAGCTGCTGGCAGCAGGGCCGGGACCAGAGGAGGCAGGCCGGGCACCAGGCCACACCGCCCGCACTCGGCTGGCTCTAGAGCGGGCCCCGCCCTCCGTTCTGCACCCGCATGTCACACGTGCCTCACCTCAGTCCCGGGCCCGCTGAGGAGGGTGAGGTTCTGAAAGCTTCCCACTTCTACACTCGACATTTCTGTCTTGTCTTAGTTATTTCGACAGTTATTCTGTGTTCCCATTGGCTTCTACGTTATTGCATGTTTATGTTATGTCTGTTAAAGAAATATCTATATTCCCGTATTTCTTTAACAGGGCAGGCCTACCGATAAAAATGTCATCCAGTAATGATAATGGTTACTGCTTCCATTTACCCATCGGGATCCTGGGCGTGGAGTTGCCTGCCCCCACCCCTGTGCAGCCTGTGGTGCAAGACTTGGCTGTGAAATAACGGCTGCAGCCAGCGCTTTGGCGCGCTTGCTGTATGCAGGGCCCTGTGCTGTCATAGGGAGTAGCCCAGAGAATCCTCCTACAGGCCTTCCATGTGGGGCCTGGGACGACCCCCACTTAACATGGGGGAACATGGCATTCAGAGACCTCAAGAGACTTGCTCGGGGTTGCACAGCTCGTAAGTGGCAGACATGGGATTCGAGCCCTTGCAGTCAAGCCCTGGAACTTATACTCTCGACAGACACCCCACACTGCCCTGCTCAGCCCAGATTTGTCGTGCAATTGCATCTTCAACTACCCTGCTTTGGCACTTTGTTTGTGTTGGTGGAGCAGCAGGTTTGACCTGCTGGGCCAAAGAACCCCAAATCCCACCAAGAAAATAAAAAAATTTAAAAAATTCCCAGTCTCTGCCCCACCTCTGGGCAGCCCCAAAGGATCCCCCCTCCCCCTTTTGTTAAGGGGCCCGTTTCTGACTTGATGAAACGTTTGTGATAGATAATCAAATGCTGATATGTGGCAGGGGACAATGCCCTGTTTGTTAAAATATAAGTGAACATGAGCACGGGCCCTCGGTGCCAGAAAGGCAAAGGGGGCACAGGCCGAGCCCCCGGGAGAGAAAGCCAGGAGCCCCTAATGGGTCTCGCCTAGGACGGGGCGGCCGACAGCCCTGTGTGACAAGATACATAGTTTCCTTTCAGCCGCGGGCAGATTACCGGTTACTATAGTTTCCCTAATGCGCAAAGACAGCTCCGGCCTAAGCTGCACAGAATAGGTTAAAAGGTGCCGAAGTTTGGCCCCGGGAAGCCACATGTTGAGAATCAGACACCACACAAAGCAAAAAGCACATCTCCCGGGTCTTTGATGTCTTTTCTGAGGGATGTAAAGTGGGAAAAATACAACCGGTGCTCAGGCCGGGGGCTTGATGGGCCCCCGTGACAATGGCCGGCCGAGGGGGAGCTGAGCGCCGCGCTCAGACAATGTCCCCAATCCCAGGCGTCCCTGGGCGCGCTGCTCCTTCACAAACACCCCGCTGGAAAACAGCATTGTCACCCCCATTTTTTTTAAAAGTCCCTGCTGGCCTCCCCAGCCCAGCTAAACCAGACTTTTGCACAAGTTCCTGAGACAGAGAGAGAGAGGCAACTTTCTGGCTAAAATGCCAACACCCCAGCCCAGTGGCCTAAACACCGCCACCCGGGCCAGCACCCTTTTTCCGCCTGTTTTGAATTTTCCTAGATCTGCATAAACAAGCCTCTCCAAGGGGAGACGCCGTCGCCCCTCCACTCATTCGTTTCGGCTCTAACAGATTGCCTCGCGCGTCCCCCGGAGGTGACAGAGTGACGTTTTTCATAAACGGGATTAAATTAACCACTATTTATGCCCGCCGTGTGGGTTTTTTCTCCTCTCCTGCCGGGATCTGTTTATTTCATTTTTTGCTTTTTATTTAAATTTAGGGAGCAAGATGAATGTGCGCTTGCGTTTGGAGATCTCCATCCATCACCGGCGGGCACCGGCATCTGGGAGCGGCAGTGTGGGAGGGAGGCGGGGGGGCCCGAGGGAGCCGGGGCTCCTGCCTGCAGTTGCCTCTTGGTGGTGGTTGCAGTATTGTGCTCCCGGTTGTCATTAGTTCTTTATAATGTTTCATGAAAAATATCTAATTGTGACAACTGTATTCCTCCCGCGAACATATTCCTTGAATTGAAGCGCTCACAATGGCCACAGGGTAACTGCCCTTGAATTTGAGGCCTTTGTGGGCCGTCAATAGGCTTACAATGTGTTGAATTAGCAGGCATATTAATGGACAGATGCGGGAACCACCATTCTTCAGCCTCAAATCTTCTTATGCAAATACCCCCATGAATCCAGTTCAAAGCGCTGCCTTCAAAATGAGCCGGCCCCCCTCTCCCCGAAGGGGCCCCCGGGGAAAGTGACATGAGAAAAGTTGAGACACTTGTTTTCCTAACTGGACATGATCTTGTTATCATAATCTGATACTGGCCACTTGCACGGCCGGCTTGTAGGGTTTTAAGGCCGGACAGAGCGCGGTAATCTCGGCCTTTGTGGGATGTGGACAGAGTCCCGGCGCGCAGGAAAGCCGCCAGTGAGAACGAAGCACGGTTCGCGCTTTCTCAAACAAAACTTTTCATGATAAAAGCTTTTATCCCACCGTAATCACCCAGCTGGTTTTCAATGGCGTCGGGAAGGTTGGCAAAGGGCAGCGAAGGCTTTTCTTTCTTTTTTTTTTTTAATGAAAATAACCGATTCTCCAGATTACTCCTCCCTCCCCATCGGTCTGACTCCGCTCTCGGAACCAGCAAAGTAACTGAGTTTGTGTAGCCTCTTCCTGGCCCCGGGCAGGAGGCTGGCTGGCACTTCTGGGCCCCGCATGTGCCAGGCATTTTGATTCTGTTCTTAGACCCTGACAACACTGACGTGTTTCACATTCACCAATAGCTTAGGAAGTAGCTGCTAGACTGGTGCCACCACCCCCATTTTACAGATGAGAAAAGTGAGGAAAGAGGTTAAGTTGCCTAGGCCCTACGTTATTAAACCATCTGGGGGACACGAGCAGCTAATTCCGGTGGGGAATGGGAATTTCCCAGGAAGACTTATCCCCCTCCTTCAGAATCTGCTCCTCCCTCCCTCTCCCCTCACCCCATGATGCCCCTCTGAACTGAGTGGCCCAAACAGCGTAAGGATACTTGGCCAGTCTGCCTCAATTAGTGTTCTTTGCCTCTTGACATAGTTATGTGATAGATTTGTATTTATAAAAATGTTTTAGCCCGGCCGGCATGGCTCAGTGGTTGAGTGTCAACCTAAGAACCAGCAGGTCACGGTTTGATTCCTGGTCAGGAAATCATGCCCCGGTTTCAGGCTCGGTCCCCAGTGTGGGGCGTGCAGGAGGCAGCTGATCGATGATTCTTTCTCATCATTGATGCTTCTATCTCTCTTTTCCTCTCTGAAATCAATAAAAATATATTTAAAAAATGTTTTAAAGGAGAATATATCTCAAAATAGTAATGTGTTTTTTGATAGTAGCCATCTAATTGCATATAGAGCTGAACCCCATGGCCACCCGGAAGTTAAATATCCTAAGCGGAAAGTTTTTCCTTAACAAGACGTGGCCGATTGTCCGGTATCATTCCTGACAGGAACTGCCGGCCTTGTCTGACTATGTGTGCATTACGAATTTTGCATTTGTGCAGGAGTTGTTTCCTGAGCACTGATTCATTGATTCTCCGCCTCCACCCTGTGAAGAAAGTCAGCTTATAATTTCCATTTTATGGCTGAGGAAACTGAGGCCCCCCTCCCCGCAATAGGTTCAGTTATTTGTCCAAGGTCAAAGAGCCGAGACGTCCACCCAAGAACTCTGGTCAACCCTGGACCACTCTGTTCCATGCCAGTCAAGATGCTCCCGCCACCCTGGGCGGGGGGGGGGGGGGGGGGGCGGGGGGGGCTGTTTCTCTTACCTGCCCTGACCAGCCCGTCCGAATTCCCCTTCTGCTCACCTAAGTCAGCTTTAGTCCAGTTTCTGTCCTTGGACCTTCATTCCCACTATTCTCCAAAAGATAATTGGATTCGTTACATTATTCCCTTGTTGTGTTTGTGTATTTGTGTGTTTGTATGGGTTTGTGTGTATGAGTGGTATGTGCATTTGTGTGTGTACCAGTATATGTTTGGGTTTGTGTATTTGTATGTTTGTGCGTGTGTGTGTATTTGTGTGTGCGTGTGTGTGTATTTGTGTGTATGCATGGTTGTGTGTGTGTGATGTATGTACACGGGAAGCGTGTATGCTGTGGAGGGTGAAGGTGGGAGGGGGAGGTAGAGAGGAAACAGGGTGATTCGCCATTAGGGAGACTGAAGACCCCAAAGGCAAAGAACTGGCCCAGGGTCCTTGATCTGGGTGGATCCCTCCGAGATCCCCTCCGGCAAGAGACATCCCCGGCAACCTTGACTTAGGACCTTCAAGGTTTGTTGCCAAAAAGAGTCCGAGAACATGGGAAGGCATGTCTGTGCTCTCCGGGATAATATAATGACAAGAACAACAGCAATAACAATAAATGATGATAACTACAGGTGGTCGGCCTGGCCCCAGGCACTGTGCTAAGGGCTTTCTCTGGATAACCCACGAGCCACAGATAGGACAATGCAAAGGAGGGAAATGTCACAAATGTGGGGGGAATAAGCTGTGGTTGGGAAAGTTAACGGTGCATCAGTCGGCTCGGGCTGCATCAGCAACACCTCAGCGGGGCGGCTTACACAACAGTTTATTTTCTCACAGTTCTGGAGGCTGGAGGTTCAAGATCAACGTGCGGTCAGGGCTGGTTTCTGGGGAGAGCCTCGGCTCCCGGCCTGTAGACAGGCACCTTCTCACCATGTCCTTCACGTGACCTGTCCTCTGTGCACAGGCAGAGATCGAGCGAGCGTGATGGCTTCACAGTCATGCGCAGATAGAGGAAGGTGCCCGCCCTGAGGGAGCTTTAGCCGTTCATGGCAGGGGCTGGTCAGGCACCTGGTCCCCCGGTGCCTGTTCCCACATCAGGCGGGAGACCTTCAAAGGAACAGGTCCACCACTAGAGCCCTTTACAGAGGGGAAACTGATGCCCTGGCCAGCTTGGCTCAGTGGATAGAGCATCAGCCTGCAGACTGAAGGGTCCCAGGTTTGATTCCAGTCGGGGGCACATGCCTGGCTTGCCAGCTTGATCCCCAGTGGGGGGCATGCAGGAGGCAGCCAATCAATGATTCTCTCTCATCATTGATGTTTCTATCTCTCTTTCCCTCTCCCTTCCTCTCTGAAATCAATAAAGAAATATTTTTTAAAAAATAAATAAAAATAAAGAGGGGAAACTGAAGCATGCCTAGGGGGAGGGTTTGCCTTGACCCTTTATCCTGATGTGGCCACATTTCACTAGTTTTAAAACATGTTTTTATTGATTTGAGAGAGAGAAGAAGGGAGAGGGAGAGAGAAACGTTGATGGGCTGCCTACCGCACCCCCCTTACTGGGGATCGAGCCCGCGATCCGGGCACATGCCCTGATTGGGAATGGAACTGGGGACCTCGGCGTGCACTGGACATCACTCAGCCAACCGAGGCACACGGGCCAGGGCTAACGAGTTGTAAGTGAGAAATCAAGTGGCACTAACTCCTGTCCTCTATGTGGACACACTGGAATGTTCTGCTGAAGAAAGACAACTCTCTTTGTGGGGTTGATTCTGTTGTTTCTCCTTGACCATCGACGCGGAGGGCCTTCGGAGAAGACTGCGGTTTCGATGGGCATTTCTCGGGCAAGTACATTCCGTGCTTCTGAGGGAGCTCAGCTCTCCCCGCATCTTTCCTGGTGGGTGATGGGAAACGGTGGTTAACGTAGCATGGCTTTTCAAATTGAGTTGAAAAGTTCATCAAAATGTCATTAATCTGCTTCCATAGCCTTTCTTGATGAAGTCAGACTTGCGTCTGGCAAATTCTTTATGAAGCAGAGTTCGGAATGGGGCTCTTGCCACATCTGTGGCCCAGCACTAGGTTCCATGGGGAACCCCGAGACCTCCGCTAATGCCATCGCCCCCCCCCCCTCCCGGCCAAGGCGACCCTGGGTTCACACAGGTAATTTCTAGCCCATCCACAGTGTTTGATGGCTACGTTCAGGCGGGCATCTGCCCTGTGCACGGTATGATGGGCGATCCCAAAAACGATGTGGTCCCGGGTCATCTCGGGTGACTGTTTGCTAGAAAGTCTTGCATGTTTCAAACCCGGGCTCACCCACATTCCCTTCCCTCCTGACGATCCTCTGGAAATGGAAACCGGGAGAAGGCACTCGGCCTGCCTTCTGAGCTCTGCTCTGCGTAGGAGTTGGCACAGCCAGAACGTCGTTCCCGGCTGCAGCCATAGCAACGGCGAGGATGCCAGTGATGGCAGCTACTGCACGTCCCCGTAACGCCAGGCAGGCTCGCCGCTCTTACACCATCTTGGCTGAGAAGAGCTGTTAGCCTTTCCTCTGGTAAAGACAACAGAGGCTTGCCCTAGCTGGTTTGGCTCAGTGGATAAAGCGTTGGCCTGTGGACCTAAGGGTCCCGGGTTCGATTCCGGTCAACGGCACGTACCTTGGTTGCAGGCTCCTCCCTGGCCCGGGTGTACAGGAGGCAACCAATCAATGTGTTTCTCTCACATCGATGTTTCTCCCTGTCTTTCCCTCTCTCTTCCACTCTCTCTAAAAATCAATGGGAAAATATTCTCCGATGAGGATTAACAAAAAATGAAAAGGAAAGGAAAGGAAAGGAAAGGAAAGGAAAGGAAGGAAGGAAGGAAGGAAGGAAGGAAGGAAGGAAGGAAGGGAAAACAGAGGCTCCCCGAGGCCAGGGCACATGCACCGGGCCTCAAGGTCAAGGTTGCAAACCGAGTCTGTGTGGAAGAAACCTGCTCTGCAACTTAGTTGCCTTGACCGAAGTAATTCTGTGTTTTTTTCCTCCCCAATGAGTTTCCTTTGGACAGAGAGGCTATTTCTCGGCCCAACTTCCCTGAGAGCTCGCAGTCCGTGTGATACAATGTTTAATGACTTGGACACGAATCCCAAAGCGAGGGGCAACTTAAGAGGAACGCACCCGCTGCTGGGAGCCACCAGGCAACGTGGGGTCATGGAGTCCTGGAGGGCCAAACGGGCAGCCGCAGGGGACAGCCGGGGCGGGCCGGGAAGGGCCGGGACGGTGCTCTCCGGAGGCCCCTCGGTCCGGCCTGCACTTGGGGCCTGCGCACCCTGCGGGCGGGCTTCAGGAGGAGGGAGCTGCTGTGTCTGGAGAAGGTGCCGCCCTCGGCTTGGCCTGGCGCTCACTGTGGTCTCCCCTGTCTGTCGTGGCAGCAAAAATATGGCAGGTGGGGTGCCTGGAACCCCTGCCAGCCAGCTCAGCAGCACATGTCATTAGGCAGTATTTATGTGGGCCCCGTGCTCCTCTCAGAGAGAGAGAGAGAGAGAGAGAGAGAGAGAGAGAGAACTAGACAGGACCCGTATTTCTGGAGGTTCCGAAGCTTTAGTAGCTCCTGACAGTGCTCGGGCAAGCTGCCACCCACACCTCAGGACACAGCCAGAGCCTGGTTTATGAGGTTCCAGGTCCCCCCAAGACATCTTTATTCATGTCTGACTCCAGGAGGGGCTTCTCAGGGTCAAGTTTTCCATATCTCTCTGATGTATTCCAAGCGAGGGGAGGGGTACATAGGCATGGAGGTGGCTGAGTGTCTTTGTGCTTGTTTTTATGGTTTGAGCTTCCTCCTCCTGCTCCTCCTCCTCCTCTTCCTCCTCCTGCTCCTCCTCCTCCTCCTCCTCCTCCTCTTCCTCTTCCTCCTCCTCCTGCTCCTCCTCCTCCTCCTCCTCTTCCTCTTCCTCCTCCTCCTCCTATATTTGAAGTATGCTGCTCAGTTTCCTGTTATCAAGTGGCATGTAGCACATCAGCACATCCCTCTGTGCTGGGGCACTGTTCTGGGAGATGGACCACCTTCGGTGAAGTCCTCTGGCTTTTACTGGCTGGGCTGGGCTTTACTGGTGAGGACGAGCCCCCAGTCTGAAGTCCTGGAAGCAAACATGAGAATGTACACATTGGCTCACGCAGCCGAGGCGTCCTGGGTAGCACCAGCCCCGGGTGAGTCCATCCTCCGACCATGTATCAGGGCCTGCTCTCTCTCCTCTTCTCTCCTCCCTGTCAGCTTGCTCTTCAGCCGGGCGCACCCCTTCACGTGGGCGTGGTTCGCAGCACCCCTCTGGCTTGTATATTCCCAAATCCACGCCTGTCTTTCTCCCCGGGGCCTCTACTTGGCTCCCACTGGGTCCTATGCCCACGTCCGAACCAAGTGTTGAGAGGGTGGTGTGTGCTGATGGGCTTATCCCTAGGCTGCATCTCACCCTGCACTCAGGGTGGGGATGCTCCCCCCAGCCATGCGGACCGAGACAGGGGACCCAGGGGATCCTCCGAAGACACAGAGATGTTGGTTTTCAAAAGAGAGAGAACCACGTGGCACTTAGCGTTCTCTGATACTCGCTAGGTGAGGGCCTGGGGTGGGAGGGTGGGGCAGGAGTGGGCTAGAAGAGGATAATGCGGGGAAAAGACGACATATGTATTACATTCAACAATAAAGATTGAAAGAGAGGAAGGAAGGAAGGAAGGAAGGAAGGAAGGAAGGAAGGAAGGAAGGAAGGAAGGAGGGAGGGAGGGAGGGAGGGAGGGAGGGAGGGAGGGAGGGAGGGAAGGAAGGAAGGAAGGAAGGAAGGAAGGAAGGAAGGAAGGAGAAGAGAAGAGAAGAGAAGAGAAGAGAAGAGAAGAGAAGAGAAGAGAAGAGAAGAAAAGAGAAGAGAGAAAAGAAAAGAAAGAAAGAGAACCGTTACCCAAGGTGAGCATGTTGCTACCCAAACACCCAGTGTCTTCAGGCAACTGCCTGAATGAAGAACTTGGTCGCCATGTTCCAGTCCCGGGGACAGGGCGTGCTGAGGAAGGGGGTCGAACAGCAGACGCGTTCACTGAGAAGCTCTGAGCCGGCAAGGGGGGGCCGCGTCCGCGTCCTCCTCCATCACTGCCCGAATGTCCTCCAGGCCTCCCTCCTGGCCCCAGAGCCTCCAACTCCCGCTCCTCCGAGGGATGAAGCCAGTTGGACACTTTGTTGGAGTCTTCCTCTTGTTTTTTTTAAACTGTTGCTTCTTATTTATGGAGCAAAAAAAAAACACACACAAAAAAAAAACCAACAACGTTAACCTGAGTGTATAAATGTCCTTAAAAGACTTCCATTTTAACAACTAAAACATCTAAGAGGAAATTCCGTACACTGGCAACAGCGTTTTTCACTCGCGTGGAAATTGTAGCCTTTCACGTGCAGTCACATCCTGCATTCCCGTTTTTGATCGGTGGGTCTTGCCCAGGGACAGCTTTGTCCCCCAGGGGACACTGGGTGATATCTAACCCATGGACACCGACAATAGGGTGGTGAAGGCCTGGGGCGGGCGGCGGGGGGCAGGGGTCAATGGGGGGGAAAGGGGGACATATGCTGAATACTTTCAACAATGAAGAATTATTAAAAATCATTCAATAAACAAATAAGTGAAGACCTTTTTTGAAGGGTTGCTCCTGGCATCCAGGGGGCAGCGGCCGGAGATGCTGCAGACCATGCTACAGCCCACAGGACGGCCCACAGCAGAGACCGCCTGCCCTCACATGTCAGCGTGCTGAGGCCTGGACACCCTGGGTTTGACCTCCGTGACGTCTCTGGGGAGAGGGTCGGACTGGGGACAGTGTCCTCACTTGACATTGCCCAGAGAGGCTATGCGCACTGGGAAGGTATTTGGCTCCAAGAAACAGAAAATCCAACAGTTTTTATTTTAAAAAATAATAATAAACAGACATTTCTTTTTCCCAAATAGCCAGAAACCCAGGCGCTGGTGCTGGCTGATGTGTCTGTGCCCAGTGATGCCACAGAAACCTTGGCCCCGTTTCTGTTCTCTGTCATCCAACTCGGCTGGTTTTCGTCTTCATGCTTGTCACCCCAGGGTGGTAAGGGGGCCCCCCCAAATCATGCCCGCTCACAGCAGGAAGCATGGAGAAAAGGCGTGGCACCAGCCACCACCTGGGTCTTTTATCAGACAATCAAAAACTCTCTCAGCCAGGCTGGCGTGGCTCAGTGGTTGAGCATCGACCCATGAACCAGGAGGCCACAGTTCAATTCCCGGTCAGGGCACACGCCTGGGTTGTGGGCTTGATCCTCAGTAGGGGGCGTGCAGGAGGCAGCCGATAGATGATTCTCTCTCATCGTTGATGTTTCTATCTCCCTCTCTCCCTCTCCCTTCCTCTTTCTGAAATCAATAAAAATATATTAAAAACAAAAATAAAAAAGGTCTCTCAGACCACCCTCTTCTCATCAGCCTTCTGCTTCCACGTCCCTGGCCGCAAGGATGCTGGGGCATTCAACGTTCCAGCTGCATCATGGGAGATGTCAAGAGAGAGGGTGGAGGAAATGAGCACTGAAATAGGCGACAAACGGCATGTACTGCCGTGGGTCAAGGACTTTGTCAAGGTCACACAGCCAGCCAGCCAGCCAGCCAGCCTAGGACGGGGCGCTCTGCTGTCCCGCTCTCATCTAACTTGCCTAGGTCATGTCAGGGGTTTTGTAAGGACGGTGTCTCTAGAAAGACAGAGGAGGGACCCGGAAGGAGAACTTGCTCTGTAGACCTCCCACAAGTCCGTGTCGCCAGCCAGACACGGTACTTATCTCCCTGCAGCCTTTGTCGCCAGCATTCGCGGCTTCCTGATGACCGCAATGCCAGCCCCTGTCATCGGAGCAAACGCTCAGTCCGACCGTTCTGCATCAGAGCTCGTGTCTGGGCTCTCAGATGGGAGAAGCTCAACGTAACCAAAGTGTAAGTCCCAGACCAATTGCCTGTCGTGCGAGCTCTGGGCAGACATGAAATACCAAGACAGCCGGTGTGGCTTGCAGCCCAAGTGTTTTCTCAGTTGCAGCCCATCGGTGGGTGGCAAATGCACTTTAACGGGCCATGACCGGCTTTAAAAAATGGGGAATAGAAGAGAACAGAAAGGAAAGTCCAGAGTGCATTGCCCATGGGAGGGGCAGTGTGATTGTGTAACTTTTGTCTCCGTTGTGTGTGTGTGTGTGTGTTCACGCGTGCGTGTGCGCCAGGCTACACTGTGTGTGCCGCAGTCTACACGTTTGAAAAGCATTACTCCCTTTTTGTCCAGGAATGAAAGGACAGACACAAGGAGGGCCAGACACGGCCCTGTCACGCAGGCCGGGCTGGGGCTGCCTCCACTCAGGCCATTGTCTTGAAAGCCCGGTTCCTAATTATCTTGAAAGCCTGCTTGCGGGGGTTTGCAGGGATCTCAGTAACCCTCCAGCCACTCTGTCTCCTGGGCTGAGTGGCCCGTCGGCCCTGGCACCTCCGCCAGGCAGCTCTGGTTAATTAGAGCGGCTGCTCTCCCCATACGACCCTCACCTCATTGGGTGTTGCAATTCCCCGGGGGCTGTCCTGCCTGGCACCTCGGATGGCTGGCCTGGAATCGGCGCTTGCTGACCTCTGAGTGGTGATGAGCTGGCACGTGAAACAGAGAGACGTCAGGTATTATGTTCTTCCCCTTTAAAATGTGTGTCTTTTCTGCCTCTGATTGGAATCTATTTACATTCAGAGGAAGTAAATTAAAATATATATATATATATATATATATATATATATATATATATATATAATTGATTTTAGAGAGGAAGGGAGAGGACGAGAAACATCAATGATCAGAGAGAATAATTGATCGGCTGCCTCCTGCACCCCCTACACTGGGGATGAAGCCTGCAACCGGGTATGTGCCCTGACTGGGAGTCGAACCGTGACCTCCTGGTTCATAGGTCAACACTCAACCACCAAGCCCCGCCGGCCAGGCAGAGGCAGCAAATTTAAGAGCCTGTCCCCAACACCTTTCTTGCTCGCTTTGAGAGATGGCTCTTGGCTGGCACCCAGGTGCTCTTTTTCTTCCCTTTGACATTCCCAGTGCAAGGCAGAGAGGGGAGGGAGGAGCAAGCAGGAAACCTGCCAATAACCCTTCCCAGGCACTCCAGGTCCCCTCCCCCCAAGAGGGAGAAAGCCCTTTGGACTTTATTCTGATGCTCTGAGAACGGTGACCCTCCTCTCATTGGGTTCTTCCACCCACAAAAGAGTGGCAACAGCAGCCGTCTAGCTTTCTCTGTCTGAATGCTGTAGGTCTCTGTCAGATCACCATTATTGCTCCAGGTCGCTGGGAAACTCGGAGACAGGCACCTTGAACTTCATGTAAGCAGCACAATTTACAATAGCTAAGATCTGGAAACAGCCTAGGTGCCCATCGGATGACTGGATCAGAAAACTATGGTACATCTACACAATGGAATACTATACTGCCATAAAAAAAGAAGGAATTCTTACCATTTGCAGCAACCTGGATGGAATTGGAGAACATTATGCTGAGTGAAATAAGCCAGTCAATGAAAGAAAAATACCACATGATCTCACTCATTTATGGATAATAAAGAACATTATAAACTGTTGAACAAAAAGATAGATACAGAGGCAGTAAAGCATCAAACAGTCTGTCAAATTACAGCAGGAAGGTTAGGGAGAGGTGGGGGAGATAAGAGATCAATCAAAGGACTTGTATGCATGCATATAAGCATAACCAATGGACGCAAAACTCTGGGGGGCGAGGGCATATATAGGAGTGGGGGGGCAATGGTAAGATATGTACACATATAATACCTTAATAAAAAATATATTTATAATGCAAAAAAAAAAGATCCACAAGCTGCAAGTGTGCGAGGCCCTTCTGTGACCTTAAGCACGTCCTTCAGGTCTGCACCCTAAAACTCGGATCTATTAAAAAATGTCTCTTCCTGACTGGTTTCGCTCAGTGGATAGAGCGTCGGCCTGGGGACTGAAGGGTCCCAGGTTCGATTCCGGTCAAGGGCATGTACCTTGGTTGCGGGCACATCCCCAGTAAGGGATGTGCAGGAGGCAGCTGATTGATGTTTCTAGCTTTCTATCCCTCTCCCTTCCTATCTGTAAGAAATCAATAAAATATATTTAAAAACAAACAAACATGTCTCTTGTTACGTCTTCTAGAACTGACCTCCTTGTCCCCTGTAGCTCTCCTTCTCATCCATTTCAGTATCGCCTGGTTCAAGATCATCTCTTTGGGGGTAAATATGAAATCTATTCAAAGTTCCTATCTGAGCTGTTTTCCCACAATCATCTCTCTTCTCAGGTGTCATTTCCATCACGGCACCTGGGTTATAGGGGAAGCTTATATGTAGCCTCCTGGCAGCCAAGAGAAGGAGCCGTTCTCTGGGGCCTCACCTATAGCTCGTCGTATGGTGGCTGAGAAACTTGTATCGGCATCTGGTGGTAGGGCTCATGCCTTCTCGTCTGAGGGATGGCAGGCTCGAGTCTGCACTGGGGACCTTGGCCGTGGCCTCTGTTATGAAGTTCACTGTTTCCCACTGACCCTTCACTGTGGCATGTGGGATTGTGGGGTCCCCAACACACCTTGTGCTCCTCACGGGCAAGCAGGAGCTCTGCCCCACACCTCTCCACGTTGACAATGTCCTTGGACATGGCCATGGGGCGGGGGGGCGATCCCAGGAAACTGAAGGAACGTCCATGCTTCCTGTCAGGTGGGACCCCATGCTCTCCGGTTGCATGTATATAAAGCTCTGTGTTCATTCTTCCCAAGCCAGCGCTGGACACACAACAGGGAGCTTTGAAAGCCCCCTTTTCCCCACAACGATGATCACTGTCTCTCATGACTCAAAAGAGGCTTCCTGGAGACACAACGCTGATCACCGATCTCTTCGTGTATCTCTGCCTTCCCCCGAAACGATCAATTCAGAGATGGGAAACCACAGAAAGGGCGCTTAGCAAGGAGGCACTGCTGTTCAGGTCTAGGGCATGTTGGTACATTTCTAAGATTACGCTTCTTGTTGAAGCTGAGTGGCCTTGTATAAGGGTCCATCTTACCATTCTCTCTACTTCTCTGTAGGTTGGCATTTTTCCATAACCCGGAGCGTAAGATAAAGAAGTGAAAAGGCATAGGCCGTCACACTGGGAGACGTCCCCCGTGGAGAGCCGAGCGCATCTCCTCCGCCCACGGGCAGCTGGCGGTCTGCCGCCCAGGTGTGGCTGGGAGTCCCCCCACTCGGTCCACTGGTGTTCTCCTGCTTCATTAGCATAACAAGGGGAGCCCCTAATTTCACCAGATTTAATTTTCAGCTTTTATAATTCATTTAAAATTTGTTGGAGGCGTTAATCCATGACAAGGGCAAGGGGTGCCGTGCCAGCTCAGCTGTGGGCGAAGGCATGGAACTGAATTCACATTATAACGGAGTGCAAGAAGGCGGTTCTGGCCTGGGGTTTGGGGAACCCCGTGAGTGGAGAGAGGAGTGGGTGCCCGGCCTCGCACGTCAGAGGCGGGATGTGGGTGTCAATGCACAGGGCCGCAGGAGGCCAGCGGCCAGCGGCTTGTCGAGGGGCTAAGGAACCCAGAGGGCCGCTCCGCACCCAGGACGTCCCGGCTTCTCCCGTGGCCCCGGGGGGGGGGGGCAGCATTGCCCGGAGGGAGCTGGCCTGTTGGCCACGGGATGAGGAGGACTCGCTTCATGAGGTGAAACTGAAGAAAGCTCCGAGGGGCCCCAACAAGGCTGCGAGGTACCAGGGGATTTTAATGTGTTCAGTAGCTCCGGACATAGCAGGGGTGTGTGTGTGTGTGTGTGTGTACATGTATGTGTAACCACAAACGTGTATGATTGTGTGGATGTGGAGAAATGTGTGTATGTCTGTGCATGCGTGTGTCTGTGTGCAATGTGTCTATACTTGTGAATATGTGTGTGAGTCAGTGTGAGGGACATGTGTGTACATCTGTGGATGTGTGTGTTTTGTATATGAATATGGGAGAATGTACGTATATCTGTGAACAGGTGTCGATCTGTGAACATGTGTATCTGTGCACGTAGGTGGGGAAATTGAGCGTGTCTATGAGTAAGAGTGTGGCTTTGAGAATGTGTATGGACTTGTAATATGTGTCGGAAAGTGGGGCGAGGCGAGGGACAAGGCATGTCAACTTTCTACTTCGCACTAGAGTCACTGGCAGGTGAGTCTCCGCCTCCCTCCTAGGCCACACCCCCCACCATAGGGTACTGCTATCCCTGCTGTTATCAGCATGCTAATGATTCTCCGTGAGAGCTCCCTGTGAGTCTGGCACTGTGCTTAGTGCTGTATGAGCTTTACTCACGAGTGTATGACCCCCACACCAACCCTAAGGGCAGGGACTGTTACGCCCCCATTTTACAGATGAGGAAATTGAGGCCCAGAGAGGTTCAGTCACTAACCCAGAATCACACAGCTACTAAAGGATGGAGCTCAGGCTCAAACTCAGGGTCTATCTGGTCCTAAAGGCATTGCACTTCATTGCTACTTAGCACATTCTCTGGAACGTCTTGATGAATGAGTTTTTCCGAGGATGTTCATACTTTATAAAAGGACTGAGTCCAGAGAAAAATGCGTCGCCCGAAAGAATGAATCTACCGGTGGCATCGGGCTCGGTGGCTTGGGCTGGGGCAGAGATGGGCCAGAGAGGCCTGCGGGCCTTCCAGGCACGGCTCACGAGAAGCGGCGGTGTGGCAGGCTGGCGGGGCACCCTCTCCATCCCTAGAGGCTGCTTTTGAGTGGGTTGTCATAACTGAAGGGTTAGGACACGCTTCCTCTCATGCGGGCCTGGGACCCACTGCAGCCATTAGGTTGCGTTTACTGTGGCTGCAGTTTTTATAGCCACTTCCTCACAGCCTCTGGCCACACACTCCCCCCGCACCCCGGCCTCAGGGAAATGGGAATATGCAGTAAATCAGGGAGATGCTCGGGCATCCTCACTTCAGCTCTGAAAAAAGGTGGGAGCAGCATGGGCGTCCTGAACATCTAAAGGAGCATTGTGTGTTGAGGATACAAAGAAGGGGGAGGTGGAGAGAGGGAGGGCAATGTCCCCGGGCGGCCTGGGCCGGACTCCTGTGCGTCCTCCTCCCGTGAGCCCAGGGCCTGTGCTTCCCCCTCCCCGTGAGCCCAGGGCCTGTGTATCCTCCTCACCGTGAGCCCAGGGCCTGTGTGTCCTCCTCCCCGTGAGCCCAGGGCCTGTGCGTCCTCCTCCCCGTGAGCCCAGGGCCTGTGCGTCCTCCTCTCCGTGAGCCCAGGGCCTGTGCGTCCTCCTCTCCGTGAGCCCAGGGCCTGTGCGTCCTCCTCCCCGTGAGCCCAGGGCCTGTGCGTCCTCCTCCCCGTGAGCCCAGGGCCTGTGCTTCCCCCTCCCCGTGAGCTCAGGGCCTGTGCGTCCTCCTCCCCGTGAGCCTGTGTGTCCTCCTCCCCGTGAGCCTGTGCGTCCCCCTCCCCGTGAGCCCAGGGCCTGTGCGTCCTCCTCCCCGTGAGCCCAGGGCCTGTGTGTCCTCCTCCCCATGAGCCCAGGGCCTGTGTGTCCTCCTCCCCGTGAGCCCAGGGCCTGTGCTTCCTCCTCCCCGTGAGCCCAGGGCCTGTGTGTCCTCCTCCCCGTGAGCCCAGGGCCTGTGCGTCCTCCTCCCCGTGAGCCCAGGGCCTGTGTGTCCTCCTCACCTTGAGCCCAGGGCCTGTGCGTCCTCCTCCCCATGAGCCCAGGGCCTGTGTGTCCTCCTCCCTGTAAGCCCAGGGCCTGTGCGTCCTCCTCCCCGTGAGCCCAGGGCCTGTGCGTCCTCCTCCCCATGAGCCTGTGCGTCCTCCTCTCCGTGAGCCCAGGGCCTGTGCGTCCTCCTCCCCGTGAGCCTGTGCTTCCTCCTCCCCGTGAGCCCAGGGCCTGTGCTTCCTCCTCCCCGTGAGCCCAGGGCCTGTGTGTCCTCCTCCCCGTGAGCCCAGGGCCTGTGCGTCCTCCTCCCCATGAGCCTGTGCGTCCTCCTCTCCGTGAGCCCAGGGCCTGTGCGTCCTCCTCCCCGTGAGCCTGTGCGTCCCCCTCCCCGTGAGCCCAGGGCCTGTGCTTCCCCCTCCCCGTGAGCCCAGGGCCTGTGTGTCCTCCTCCCTGTGAGCCTGTGCTTCCTCCTCCCCGTGAGCCTGTGCGTCCTCCTCCCCATGAGCCTGTGCGTCCTCCTCTCCGTGAGCCCAGGGCCTGTGCGTCCTCCTCCCCGTGAGCCTGTGCGTCCTCCTCCCCGTGAGCCCAGGGCCTGTGCTTCCCCCTCCCCGTGAGCCCAGGGCCTGTGTGTCCTCCTCCCTGTGAGCCTGTGCGTCCTCCTCCCCATGAGCCTGTGCGTCCTCCTCTCCGTGAGCCCAGGGCCTGTGCGTCCTCCTCCCCGTGAGCCTGTGCTTCCTCCTCCCCGTGAGCCCAGGGCCTGTGCTTCCTCCTCCCCGTGAGCCCAGGGCCTGTGCGTCCTCCTCCCCATGAGCCTGTGCGTCCTCCTCTCCGTGAGCCCAGGGCCTGTGCGTCCTCCTCCCCGTGAGCCTGTGCGTCCTCCTCCCCGTGAGCCCAGGGCCTGTGCTTCCCCCTCCCCGTGAGCCCAGGGCCTGTGCGTCCTCCTCCCCATGAGCCTGTGCGTCCTCCTCTCCGTGAGCCCAGGGCCTGTGCTTCCTCCTCCCCGTGAGCCTGTGCGTCCTCCTCCCCGTGAGCCCAGGGCCTGTGCATCCTCCTCCCCGTGATCCCAGGGCCTGTGCGTCCTCCTCCCCGTGATCCCAGGGCCTGTGCGTCCTCCTCCCCGTGAGCCCAGGGCCTGTGTATCCTCCTCCCCGTGAGCCCAGGGCCTCTGTCTCCCCCTCCCCGTGAGCCCAGGGCCTGTGCTTCCTCCCGTGAGCCCAGGGTCTGCCATGTAAGACTCAGGGGGCAGCTGTCCAATGAGCAGTGCTGACCAGGCCACTCTGCCCCATTCTGCTCAATCCAGGCTTTTCAGCCTCGGCACCGAGGACATTTGGGGCAGATCCGTTTTGTTGCTGGAGAGGGGCAGTGCTGAGCCTGTAGCATGTTTAGCAGCATCCTTGGCCTGTCCACCCGCTAGATGCCAGCAGCAAACCACCCCTCCTCAGTCATGACAATCAATCGTGTCTTCAGACATTGCCAAGTGCTCCCAGGTGGGGGGATGAGGGGCAGGAGGCAGCAAATGGCCCATGGTGACAACCCCTGCTCTCATCAGCAATCTAGAGAATGGGGTGCCCAAGAGGAAAAGAACGTGGTCTTGAGTATCTCTTTTCCAGAAAGATCCGTGCCTTCGCCCTGGGAAATCCCTCTTGGTAGAGCTGATTCTGGCTTCCGTGACGCCCAGATTGTCCCGTGAGTCCCTCTGGTGAGTCCCTCGAGAGGGATTAGGAGGTTGTTTGTCATGAGGTTATGGCTGGGCAACCCCACAGATTCTGTCCTGAACACCTACTGTGTGCTGAGCGCCAGGATAGGTGAACAGAGGCTCCAGTTCCTCTTATGGGTGTGGGGACTTTGGAATGACAAGGGCAGAGCTGTTCTTAAGTCATTCATTCTGAGAAAATCTGTCAGAGAACAGACAAATGAATAATAATGAAAATAACAATATCTGAGATGACCTGGGCATTTGTTAGGAGATAAGGGTTTGTATCAGCTTGATCTCCTTTAAGGCTCACCACCACCCTAAGAAGTGGGTGCTATGCAGGCGTGTTAAGGAACCTGCCCAGGTCACACAGCCAGTAAGGGAAGGAGCTTGGCCTTGGACCCGTGGGGATGTACAAAAGGCCGGAAGGAATACTATGCAAACAGCCATCTACCAATTATAGGTCCTATAATCAATATTTTGCTATAGTTGCATTATCACATACCCATCCTTTATCCACCCATCAATCTATTTTATGTTTATGTGTGAGCGTTTCAAAGTAAGTTGCAGGCTCCAGTACACTTTATCCCTACATATATCAGCCTGCATGCCATCCACTCAGGTTTAATACTTGTTTATCGCTTTTTTAAAGAAAAAATTCTATTCATGGCATGCATAAATCTTAAGCATGTCAGTACATGAGTTTTGACAAATGTGTATACCTTTGTAATGCACCCTCCTATTAAGATAGAGCACAATACCATCTCCCATTAAAGTCCCCTCCTGCCTCTTCCAGCCAATTCTTGCCTCTACTCCACTGAAGCAAGTATCTCCTCCCATTTTTTCCCACCATGAATTAGTGTAGCCTGTTCTTGAACTGCTCCCCGAAAATGGACTCCTATGTTAGTGCATGGCTTTAGTGTAAGGCTTTCAACTCAGCATAATACTTTTTAGATGCATCCATGTCATTACATGTATCAACAGTTAGTTCCCGTTGTTGCGGAATTCTGTTACATGACTGTACCTCAGTTTGTTTATGCATTCTCCTATTTCTGAACACCGAGGCCATGATGGCTTCTAATAGACAAATGACTTCTTGTCTTTTTTGCACAAGTCTTTTGATGGACAGATGCTTGTATTTCTTCTGGGTGAATACCTAGCACTGAAATGCTAGGCCCCAAGATTGCTGAATGTTCAGATATATATATATATATATATAAAGTGACTTCACTTTCCCCAAAGTGATTATACTATTTTACATTTCCACCAATGAGGTTTGAGAGACTTGTTTGTCCTACATCCTTATCAATACTTCGTGTTGTCAGACTTTTTCATTTTAGCCAACCGGGTGGGTATGTAGTGGTAGCTCAATGTGGTTTTCACTGGCATCTTCCTGATGACTAACAATGTTGAACATTTTTCATGTGTTTATGGGCATTCATCAATTCCTGTTTCCTTTGATATCTGTTCGAATCTTTCCCCCTTAAAAAATACCGAGTTGCTTGTCTATTTAATTTTGAGTCGGAGGAGTTCTTTATATAGTCACAATACCACTCTTTTAACAGGTATATATATTTGGAGTCTGGGGTTTTAACCATCAGGAGATCAGAGGAAATGGAGATCCTTGGGGTGTTCAAACTGTTCATTCTAAAGTAGGAGACACTTCAGGTTGGCCTGAGTCAGAGCCCCCTCTGCATCCCCCTCTCCCTTCCCACCGAACCCCACAGCTGGGTGAATCACCGAGCAGACAAGCAAGAACTACATTTCTTTGCCTCTTTTGAAGTGAGCCTGCCCGCGTGACTTGCCTTGGCCAATAAAATGCGAGCAGAAGTGACGTCTGGGTAAAAAAATTTTAGAGTCAGTATACGGTACTTCTTGCTTCCCATGTCCCCTTCCCACTACTGTGATCATCAGAGAAGTTGGGTCTCTGAGAGAATGCAATGAGCAGAGCCCCCTGCTGGCATGAGTTAGATGTGCAGCATTCGTATGAAATCCCCTGCAGAGATTTTGTGGTTGTTACTGCAGCAGAGCCTAGCCGATCCTGACTGAGCGAGCATTGCTGTTTCTTTCTATAGGCTGCCTAAGGAAACCAATGGGGTTTGTATGATTCTTCCTTCCCTCATCTTTATTTTATTTTATTTTATTAATACATTTTTATTGATTTCAGAGAGGAAGGAAGAGGGAAAGAGAGAGAAACATCCATGATGAGAGAGAATCATGGATCGGCTGCCTCCTGCAAGTCCCCCACTGGGGATCGAGCCCACAACCCGGGCATGTGCCCTTGACCGGAACCAACCTGGGACCTTTCAGTTCGCAGGGCAACGCTCTATCCACTGAGCCAAACCGGCTAGGGCTTCCCTCATCTTTAGACACATGCCTTCACTACTCTGTGAAAGTGATGGCCTGATTATCTTATGGCAAATGAATGAATACAACAGTTGGAATCTGATCTTGCCATTAAGTTTCTTTTCTTCTCTTGGCCTTTTTTTTTTTAGCAGCAGGAAAGTGGTTCTGATTTTTAATGTGTGATAACCCACAAAGTGAATCCGGGCAAATTGTAATTCAGTCAGTAAGAGACAAAACTTAATTCCGTTTTGAAAGAAGGAGGAGCCCTAACCGATTTGGCTCAGTCGATAGAGCGTCAGCCTGGGGACTGAAAGGTCCCAGGTTCGATTCCGGTCAAGGGCATGTACCTTGGTTGCGGGCACATCCCCCAATGGGGGGTGTGCAGGAGGCAGCTGATCGATGTTTCTCTCTCATCGATGTTTCTAACTCTCTATCCCTCTCCCTTCCTCTCTGTAAAAAATCAATAAAATATATTTTTTTAAAAAAAAAGAGGGAGGAAAGAGTATACACATCATGAGAACTTTCAGCGCCTCGCGGGATCCCAGAAGGGTGTGCACCAGCAAGCTAATCAAGAATCCCCCCTGAGAAGATCGGAACCTGGAGAAGAAGCCCTAGACCCTGGTCTTGAGGAGGTTCTTGTCTCAGTGATGCACGGGACGGGACATCCGGGTCAGTCACAGAAGGAGATGGGATCCGTCAGCCAGAGCTGAGTGTTGCATCTTCTCTCAACTAAGCCCCAGCGTCATGGCTGGTATTTGCTAACCAATTCTAGCCCATTTGTGATCAGCCAATCCACACCGTCCCAGTCGCCCTGTCCAACTGCAAACGAATGGTTCATTCGAGGTTCCAGAGTCTTTGGCTTATCAACAGGGAGTTTACAGAGGGCCTAGCACCGAGCTTTGGGAATTAAGGAATAAACCAACGTCCAATCTATCGTACACAGTTCAACAAATATTGATTGCTCGCTTTTACAGGCCCAATGATCACCGTTCCTGTACAGATCTGCCCAAAATAAAGTCAGTGGCGTCTGGTTAAACCTCAGAGATGAGAAGTGTCAACAGAGAACCAACTAGCCCCCCCCCCCTTTTTTTTTTTTCATCCGTGAAGGCTCATGGACCAGCCTCTCCTCTCTGGGGCAGCGATGGTAGCGACGCATCCGAACGCCCGGGACCCCAAGGCCCAGCGGTGATGTTTTCAGTCACGATGGCAATTGGCACACTCCCCAGCCCGGCTTCTTTCGGGGGCGTGGCCCTGGGCCTGGGCTGGTTTCTGCGGCTGTCTCAATGCCCTCTCTGAGGGCCTGGCAGGCTACGATGGACAATGATCTGCTCCTGTGATTAGCATTCATTTGGCAATCTTACTTCCATCAAAGAGTGAGGCTCAAAGGGCATGTCCCCACCCACTCCCCAAGGCCCGGATCTTAGTTCCCTGGGCCGGGAGCTCCCGACCGAGACACAGGGAACTGATTTCACAGCCAGACGGCCTAACGGCGGCGGCGGGAATTGCACTCAGGACGCTGGCCCCTCTGCCCGCCTGTGCCTCCAGACTGCGTCTGTGGCTGAGTGCGAGCCATTATTGGCACACACCTGGCCGGGCGCTCTACCTTTTGTATCTCATTTAATCCTAGCAGCGACCCTCGGAGAGAAGCGTTATTTTTATCCCCATTTTACAAACCAAACAACTGAGACAGAGAGGACTGAGGAACTGGTAAACAGCAGCGCTATGATTGGTTCTCAGGAAGATTGACTCTTATGCCTAAAACTTGTCAATTATATTTAAAAAACTCACACGCGCACACACACACACACACACCGGGGTCTACAGTGAAAAGCACACGTTTTTTGTCCCTGGTCAACCAGTACCGATCCCGGGGGCAACCATCGCTGCCAGGATTGGGTCCCTTCGCAAACCTTCACGAAGACGTGGGAGAGTGCCCTTGCGGTGGGCTTTTCTCCATGCCAGGACAGATGGGCACCTCCGTGCCCAGGCAGAACATTTCCGCTTGGCAAATGCCAAGTGGCTTTTCCACATGAAATAGCCACAGAGCTCCCTTGTCCCAGGATCGGTCAGTGAGGCAGAGGGCATTCTGAAACTCTATAAAGAGCTCTATTATCGGGGTGGCAATACTGGGTAGGAAAGATTTAGCCTCATACAGAGAGAGAACATGGTAACGCAGAAGGTCGCTGGGAGTTTGGAGCCGACGAGCTGGAGTTACATCTCAACTCCACCGACTACAAACCGTGAGCCCCAGTTATGCGGTGGCGGAACCCCAGCTTCCCAGGCTGTGAACCGGGACGATGTTGCCTGCTCTGTGGCAGACTTACAGCAACGGGACTGGACCTGGGCTGGTGATTGAGACACACCCCCTCTCAGGCGCAAAATTGAAGGAGGCCCCGAAAACCTCAGTAATTGAAGTAAATATTGTTATTGACTTCAGAGAGGAAGGGAGAGGGAGAGAGAGACATCAATGATGAGAGAGAATCGTGGATCGGTTGCCTCCTGTACATCCTCGACCTGGGCATGTGCCCTGACCGGGAATTAAACCGTGACCTCCTGGTTCATAGGCAGATGCTCGACCACTGAGCCATACCAGTCAGGCTTGAAATAAATATTTCATACAATCAAATTAGCGAACAGTGGCTGGGGGAGGGGGCCGGGCGGGGGGCGGCGACCGCTGTTTCTATCCATCCGGTTCTGTTGGACTGAGTGCTCATTCACGTAGCGCCGCTAGTTCGGTGTGTGACGCTTACATGCAGGTGGCTTTCAGGGGAATCATGGAGTAAGGAGTGTTTGTGGAATCCTTGGGTCATAGAAGAGTTTAAAATGTTCTCTGGGGCCCTAACTGGTTTGGCTCAGTGGATAAAGCATCGGCCTACGGACTCAAGGGTCCCAGGTTCGATTCCTGTCAAGGGCATGTACCTTGGTTGCGGGCACATCCACAGTAGCGGGTGTGCAGGAGGCAGCTCATCAATGTTTCTCTCTCATCGATGTTTCTAACTCTCTATCCCTCTCCCTTCCTCTCTGTAAAAAAAAATCAATAAAATATATTTAAAATAAAATAAAATGTTTTCTGGGGACCTGCCTGTCCCCCTCCCCGATTCCCGTTGCTCACAGCAGAAATGGGGCTCCCTCCTCAAGCCATTCATCAGGGTGGCGGATTAAAATGGTGTCACAGGAAGTTTTCTGCTCGTATTGTCCTGTAACCAAATCACCCGTTCTCTATTGATAATTCATTACGTGTCGCCGCGCACTCGCTGGGCCCGCAATGTGTTTTGCCGCAAGGATTGTAAACCCCTCTTCTGTAATGGCCTCCTGATGGGCCGGCCAGCCCCGCTTCCGCGGGCGATCGTGTTATTCTGCGATCCGTCTGGGGAGGATGCTTAAAAGCTTTCTCTCATTTTCTCCATTGAACTCGTGTATTATCGGAGTTTTTACATTAAATGGCCATTCTTAATATCCCCCGACACATCGCCTCTTTTCTAGAGAGAACACGGAGGCAGTACTTAGCCGATTCCAGAATCCATACTAATCGAATCGCTCCTCCCCACCTCAGCCCAGAGCTGTTGGTTGGGCGCAGCGGCATTTAATCTGGAGGAGGAACTTATGAAAAAGAACAAAAACAATTGAAGCTGCCGCTGGTTACACGAGAGCGGGATGGATGCAATTTGTTTTATCAAAGGGAATTAGCGGATATTGAAGTCAAGTTGTGGAATGAAGGTCAAAAATGCCCCGATTTATTGTCCGCCCTACGACCGACAACAGTGCATTTTGAAAAGCCCGACCCCGGGCAAATTGTGGATCAACACTTGAGTTTTGATAGGAGAGGAGGAGGAAGGTTAACGCTAAGGCTCTAAATCGACACTGTGATCTAGCAATTTAAAAACAGGGCAATCCAGCTTAGAAACCCCCATCCTTCGCCCAAGAATCGCTCCCCTCGCCTGCACCTGCGCTTCCCAGCAGTGCCCTGAGCAAGAAGCGAGGAAGCCCGCGCTCAGCACCTGCTTGGAGAAGGAAAGAATGCCGGGGTGTCGACTCACCTTCCCTGTAGCATTCAAGCAGAAAGCGGAAAAGTTGGAGCTCAGATTCCTTTAAGATATAAAGGGACATAACTGCGTGTTGCCTGCAGGCCCCAGGCTGGGGGTATGTTGGACGTGAGAAGTCAGAGACCTCCAGATTTCCTTCTTGTACAGATAGAAAGTCCCATCTCGCTAATGGATTGGGGGCAGGACGTGGGCTGCGTTTGGAGGCCATTAATGGAGACGATGTGCGTTTCAATCCGAGAGCGGCTGGGGGTTGAGAGGAGGGCAGTGAGGGAGACAGAGGACGATGAATCATCCATCCTTTTGACGAGGGCCCCGCCCTGAGAGGAGTGAATAAACTTGACTGACCTCCTCAGAATTAGCACAATGGCGACCCTAAGAACGAGAAGAGGATTGGAGCCCAAGCATTGGAGCACAACAGGTCTAGGTTTGAATTTTGTCTCTGCCACGTACTAGCTGTGTGACGTTGGACAAGTCACTTAACCTTTCTGAACCTCAGTTTCCTCATCTGTATAATGGGGATAACCATGTCTACCTTGTAGGGTTGCAGTGAAGATAACAGAACGGATATCTATGCAAAGCACCTCACGGTATCTTGCACATAGTAGGTGGTCAACACAGCAGGAGTTCCACACCATTCTACGTGGCTAGTGTATCCCAGATGCCCTTGCATGGCCAATTGTAATTTGGTGGAATGGCAGCAGCTGAGACTTCAAATAGCGAATTACATTGTAAATTGACTTGTTTATTCCACGCAAAAACAGCAGACGAATTACATTAGAAAATTAAAATGATGGGAGGACTTCACATAATGGAATTTGTTCTGCACTTAAAAATTAGGCTGCAAAAACTCCGTTCTGCCCTCTTAAGTGGCCAGGGTGTCACCGGCAAGGAGCTGGATAGAGAGGGATGCGGTGCCCCCTCCTCTCTCCGAAGGCATTTATTTTATTCTACTCGTGCATCCTGGCTCCCGGAGCCTCTATGCTGTCATCATCTTGGATGATAAATCCATTTGTTTGGGCAACTTCAGGAGAGAAATGTGCCCAGAAAACTGGCTGCAGCTGGCTTTGGAAAAAGCCACATGAGGTCTCCAGCAGACCGGGGTCCCTTCCAAATGAGATCCCAGCAGGCAGGGAGCGTGCCGTTCTGTACGGCGGGCCGCCGTGGCCGGGAGCCCTCAGACCGCGCCACACAAAGAAGACCCGGCCATTGGCAGGTGCGTCGATGGGCAGCGCTCAGGCCGCATTCCTTTGTCTGCTGCCCCGCTCCATTCTCATAGCCCGGCCACCCTTTGCAGAGGAGCGCGCGTAAATGCTGACAGATTTCCCCCTCCATAAGAAATCGCTCCTGCAATTTGTCTTTTGAGCGGAGCTTCTGTGGGCCCGTGTAGCATTAAGAAAAAAAAATGTTGTCCTTGTCACCTGCCATTTTTCCAGCCGGCCTGACACCCCCGGGCTTCCCAGCAGCTCTCTGCAGCAGGGGCTGTCTCCCAGCGCTTAGCGCCACCAAATAATTGAGGTTGTCACATCTCTTGTTCATTGTTTTTCTTGCAGCCCTGGAAAAAAAATGCAAATATTGCATTGTAGTCATTAATTTTCCCATCCTTTTCTCTGAGCCGCTCGGCGGCGGGATCTGATGGGAAGGGCTGAAGGCATGATTGCCGGCGCGGTGGCATCGGGCGCCTGCCCAGGGTGGGGAGAATCTCATCAGATCAACTCTCGGGGAGGCCATCCATCACGCCCGCTGACAACCATTTTGCCTCCGTTTGTTACAGATGTGAACATGCTTAATTATTTGTAGTGTAATTAGTTCATGAAATGTCAGGAAATGTCAAACTGTGTTCACAGCACAGATTTCTTTCTTTCTTTTTTTCTTTTTTTTTTTTGCGGCAAAGAGCGGCGGGAGCAAGTGTCAGTGGGAAATGAGGAGGACGGATGAGCAGGGCTGTGTCTGCAGGCAAATGAGGGGTCGGCGTGGGGGGCGCGTGAGGGGCGGGAACAGTAAGCTGAGGCCTGGTGGAGAAGCGGGCTTCCCCAAAAGCCACAGCGGCAGCCCAGGCACGCATCGGACAAGTGGGAAGTGACAGGGCCGACGTGCTGCCGAGCGCCTCCTGTCGGGGGGCTCGGGCTGCAGGCCCCGATCGCCTGGAGTTTACAACCGGGGGATTTTGGTGCGAAAGGATGTCAGGTGTAAGAGAAAAAAATCTCCACCCGGGGAGGCACCTTCTTCCTTATAGTCCTCGTGCTAGAACCTGTTCCTTTTTCAAACTATTTATTTCTTTTTCAAAATATAGGTATTGATTGATTTCAGGGAGGAAGGGAGAGGGAGAGAGGGAGAGAAACATCAATGAGGAGAGAGAATCAGTGATCGGCTGCCTTCTGCGGGCCCCACGCTGGGGATCGAGCCCACAACCTGGGCATGTGCCCTGACCAGGAATCGAACCATGACCTCCTGGGTCAAAGGTCGACGCTCAGCCACTGAGCCACGCTGGCCCCGGGCTTTATTTTCAGGTGGATGGAAGGACAGGGTATGAAGCCCACCTCGGCGTTAGGGATGCATTTTCTGCCCCCGGCGAGGGCAAACGCCTCCTTGCGGAAGGGGGCCTCCCACAAACTCGAGTGTGCATTTCCTTCTCCTCTGATGCTAGAGGCCGGTGAGCTTGCCCACTGAACGAGGGCGAGAAGAGAGATGCTCTGGAGAGATGGGGCTTTGAATCTGATGAGGCTTGATTTCTCGGCAAAGGCTCCAAAGGAAAACCAAGCATGACCGAGATGCTCATAAATGGGACTGGCTGTACGGGCACTGGGCACTTTTTCCCTGGTACCTTGATCTGTCTGGGGTCCTTTTGCAGTATTCGGGGGGAGAGGTGGGGAGGATGCGTATGTGAGGGATGTGTAGAGCTGGTTGACGCTAAAGCTAGTGGTATCTGGCCACAGGATGTGAGTGTTAACCACAGGGGGTGTTGTAAACTGCTGTAAACTCGGGGTGCTTCAACGGCACCTCCACAGGCTACTAAAAAAAAAAAAAAAATCCCTGCAAGCAGCTGGACAGGAAGTTGAGCGACATCCTACAAAGGCCCTTGGATTGACGTTCTGTCAGAATTCCTGGACCGCCCTCCGTGGTCAGTGGAGCCCAAGCTGGCACGGGGTGGGGCCAAGGTGGAGAGTGATGACAGACCTTCGTCCTTGCCTGGCCCCGGGCAGTTTTAATGCCCGCACCTGGGGGCACTCAGCTGCTTTAAATCAGGGGCGGGGAACCTTTTTTCCTGCCATTTGGATATTTTGAACATCATTGAGGGCCATACAAGATTATCCACTCAAACATCGGCCTGCTGTCTGCTCAAACATTACATTTACTCGCCCGAATGCCTTGGCAGCGCCAGCCCGAGTGATTTCGTGGGCCTTGTATGGCCCTCGGGCCCAATGTCCCCCACGCCTGCTGTGAGCCTTCATGAAAACGGCGCTCTTAAGCAGATGAGCGGCGTCTCTGTTTCTCTCCCCTCCTCCCCGCGCCTGGCGTGTTCGTCTGCTTGGAGCAGAGTGCCCAGGAGCTGACACGCTCACCTGAGTCTTAACCTCCGGAGTCTTCCTAGCCGCGCCTTAGGATGGCTGCGCTCCACTCAGCTCTGCTCTCAGGCCCCTGTGATACCCCACGGCCCTCCCCGGGACGCTCCTCACTCATCTCCGGAAATGAGCCTGTGCCCAAAACACTCCTGCCACCGACTTTTTTTTTTTTTTTTTTAGGGTGAATTTTGGGCAGGAGAAAGGCATTCTCCGGATGAGGTCATGAAGATATAAACTCTCAGCTAGGGGTGGTCGTTTCTAACCCCAATTCTGGTAAGATCTTGAGGGGAGAGAAAAGAAGAGGCCCACATTTACACACACACACACACACACACACGTGCACATATGCCACACACACACACACACAAAGGCAGATACACTTCACCGAAGCAGCCTTTCACGGCTAACTGGGGAGCGGAGTTTCGTGGGAAGCTGTCCGTGTGGAAGCCCTGGGAAGGATGCTGGCTAGGAAAACACGCATATCCCCGAGCGTAAACTGGGTCATAGGTCACAAACCAGCAAAAGACGGGAGACCCACCCCAGGAGGTGCCGGTGACTCGGTCAGAGCCGAGCGGGCTCCTTTGGCGGCTCCAGGCTCTCCTCCGGGGACACTGGTCCCTGGGTTGATTGGAGGACCCACACCCTCCGTGCCAGGTTCCCCAGGCCTTTCCTTCCCAAAGAGACAGAGCGGCGCATGGAGCCGGGTTCCTCCCAGGTCTGTGTGACCCAGGCTTCCAGGGAGCCTGGGAGGCACCCCTTCCCACCTTTTGTGTGTGAAGTGGCAGCGCGGGTTTGATAGCGGGAGAGTGCTGTGATTACTTAATGGCTTCCCAGACAGCGCCGGCCGGAGAATTAAATTTCACATCTGCTTTGGTGGCGTTAATCTCTCTCCTCACACCCCGCCTGTTATGATGTGCACGCGAGAGATAATGTTTAAACGGACGAAAGCAAAGTAAACCAGACAAGTCTGTTATTGGCTTTATAATTACATAATTAACTTTTTGTCTCTAATCGTTACGGAGGTAATGGTGCCGTGAAAATGGGCTCCTCTTGAGCAGAAACTAAATCAAAAATCAATAATCCATAGAATGCCATTAGGGCCTGTAACAGCCCTTGTTGAAGTCGCTCAAATTTTTGTTCTGCAAATGAATTTCATTAGGACGCAGAATGCTATCGCACAAGCTGACTTTCAACTGATAGCAAAGAGCGGGAGCACCCTAATCAGGCGCGTGCAGGGAAACGGACAAATGTTGCCGTAAATTACACCGCGCTTGCGGCCGGTTACTGTAGAGCGTTTGACCTCCTGGAAATTAATTCTATTTTCCCTGAACCCTCCTTTATTTCTAATTTACATTACGATCATCTACGTCTGAGAAATGATAGCATAAAAAAGATTAATGTACTAATTACTCGTCTCCTTATCTTTTTCCCTGATGCCTACACCTTTGGGCTGACTCCGAGCGGCGTGGAAGTGTGTGACTTATTTCACTGTGACAGGGGTAATGTATTTGTAAACTGAGCTATAAATATTGGCATCTCATACCCCGACGCCGGCATCTCTCAAGACTCCGGCCCCGGCGTTCCTGAGCGATGCTCCTTCAAATGAATCTCGAATTGACAAAAATTTTCAAAGCCAAATTATGAGTGTGTCACTGTGAAATTAGGTTCTTGACCCTGCTTCTGATGTATGCTTATTTTTCTCCACATTTTCTCCTGCAATTTTATGCATCGCTATTCACTGCTGGAACTGGTGACATGGCTTTCCCAAAAGGGGGTAAGTAATACTTTAATACACCTAGGAGAGGGGGCTGCGCTTTTTTCTTCTTCTTTCTTTCATGAATATTCTGAAAGCCAGCTGTCACGCCCGTCGATGGATATCCCCACGCTTCATTGCAGAGCAGAGTGAACTTCTGGCAGCGGGGCTTGGCTCGGAAAACTTTATTTCATCTCCCCGGCACCCCCAACGTTCATTATGCCGACTTCACTGTGTTTTTCTATTATTTTCAGTGTGTTCCATTTAAGATGGAAGAGGCTCGGGGATAAATCAGAACAGCATAGGGATTCTCTGAGCAAGGGCTTGACTCCAAACTTTGGCAGCTCCCTATGGGTTCATGTCCCCGGGAGAAGGTGCCTGTGAACAGATTGCCTATAAACAGGAGCACGTAGGATAATGCAATCTGCCGGGGTTTATTTTATTCTATTTTTATATACAGTCATCTGAATTCTACAGTCAATTAAGCTTCATATATATATATATATATATATATATATATATATATATATTTCAGAGAGGAAGAGAGAGGGAGAGAGAGATAGAAACATCAGTGATGACAGGGGATTGAGCCCACAACCTGGGCATGTGCCCTTAACTAGAATCGAACCTGGGACCCTTTGGTCCGCAGGCTGACGCTCTATCCACTGAGCCAGACTGGCTAGGGCCCCATATATGAGAATTTTAACAGACAGATAAACAATATTTTTGTGGCAAAAGTAAAAGCAAGGCCCTGGCCAGATGGCTCAGTTGGTTGGAGTATCGTACTATACCCCAAAAAGGTTGCGGGTTTGATTCCAGGTCAGAGTAGTTACCTAGGTTTTGGGTTTGATCTCCGGTAGGGTGCATATGGGAGGCAACCTGATCGATGTTTCTCTCTCACATCGATGTTTCTCTCTCTCTCTCTCTCTCTCTCTCTCTCTCTCTCCTACCCCCCACCCTTTTCCTCTCTGTCTCTAAAATCAATAAACCTATCCTCGGTGAGGATTAAAAAATTAATAAAAAATAAAAGGGAAAACACATTCTCAGCTATGATCTGTTTACATAAGGTTTGAAAAGTGCATGTTCACCATCCCAGTGTTCTTAATCACGTCAGGGTATCCTATATAATAAAAGGCTAATATGCAAATTGACCAAACAGTGGAAGGACCGGTCGCTATGACACGCACTGACCACCAGGGGGAAGATGCTCAACGCAGGAGCTGCCCCCTGGTGGTCAGTGCACTCCCACAGGAGGAGCGCTGCTCAGCCAGAAGCCAGGCTCATGGCTGGCGAGTGCAACAGCAGCACTAAGGACCCCTCGGGCTGAGGGACCCCGCCCCCCCCCCCCCCCCAGTGCATGAATGTCGTGCACCGGGCCTGTAGTGTAAAATAATGCGTTCTGTAGGGTTCTGTAATGAAGACAAGATGAACTGCTAGAAGACAGCATCCTGCCATTGTTCACCCGCACGCCTCCTCGTGTAACCCTGGAAGAAAAGTCACCTTAACATTCGACGGGGACGGAGAATAGTTTGGACGGGGCTGTGCTGGCCGTCTTCAGTGGTGAGCTTCGGTTCCCCCGCGGGTTAACACTCACTCATCCCGAACTGAGAACAAACGTGAGT
The DNA here is from genome assembly GCF_951640355.1 of Cnephaeus nilssonii. Lineage (NCBI taxonomy): Eukaryota > Metazoa > Chordata > Mammalia > Chiroptera > Vespertilionidae > Cnephaeus > Cnephaeus nilssonii. The sequence goes on from NC_137091.1 coordinate 3,349,830, forward strand.
GTCCAGCTTTAGGTTCCTTTGAAGCCCTAAGATCATAGTCCGTGACAAACTGTATCATGGCACGTTGAGGGCACACATATTGATTCTTCGCCCTGATTGTTGATTTGTGAATTTAGGGTGATTCTGAATGTAGGATGGATTTGATTTGATTTCACTTGTTTATTTTATTTTATTTCCTGCTCAATATATCGTTGTCCCTGCCCCGAGCCAGGCCAGGAGCAGGGAGCTGCTGTCACACGTTTGTGTGCAGTCACCGGACTCGGTGGTGACCTCCTCGAGCACCACAGATCACGCAGCTGTCACCAGAAGCCATCTGCACAGCTCAGGACAGCGGGGTGACTGTCGGACCCTTTCAACCCCAAGTAACTGTGATATGAACTTCCTTCCCTCCTGAGGGTGCTCACAGCTCTCTGTCCCCCGTTTGCCTCGTTGGCCTTAGTTTGGGTAACCCTACGGCCCCCACCGGCATCGTCAGAGGCCCCTGCCGATCCCAGGTACAGTCTGCTGTTAGCACAGTAACGGGCCAGGAGGGTGTCTGGACAGCCCTGCCCCCTTTCCTGGGGGGGATTCTGCATCCAAACGACCGAGGTCGGCGTGCAGCCCACCCCGCCCTCCCAGGGTCACTGACTTTCTGAAGGACTTTAAGCAGACGCGATGGCAGCGGCAGAAGGGGCACCCACCCGGGTCACTGCGTTGACACTCCGTCTCCTTTTCTTCTGTGTCCCGAGGGCATACGTCTTGAGCTCCAAGGGAAAAGAGGGGTGGACTGTGATGCAAACCTAGCAGCGCCCCACGACACCTGGGATGGCTCTATTTGACCTCAGCCTCTATCCCAGGCTCCTCTTCGTCAAACGCATCAACTGGTCATCGGGGAGCATTATTTCCTACAGTGTGTGCCCGAACCCCTATCGGCGTGGGTGCTCCCGGTAGGGAGAGACCAGGCTCAGGGAGGGGAACCGTGCGGGCAGTGTTGTTTCTGGAAAGGGATTTAATAGCCGTCGCTAAGCTCTCCATGAGCGCCAAGTTCTAAGGATCCACAAGGGAGGTCAGGCTCACCACAAAGCCCCGCCTGGTGTGTGTGTATCTCGTGTTCCGTGTTTTGCACGAATTCGCCCCCTTCCCGGGTTTAGATACTGGACATGGCCCGTGATGAGAGGAAGAGGGTCGTTTTCACATCTAGCCACGTGACGGTTCTCTCTCTGCCAAGCCCTCAGAAGCACTGAACTCCGCAAGGAGCTGGCAAACGGGGCTTCTGATTGATTGAAACGTACAGGACGTTGCCAGAGGGCCCGTAGTTAAAATAAAATATACATACAGGGTACAAGAGCCCGCCGCTCCCAGCCCCTGGTGCGTGAGGCAGGGCTTGTCATACGGAATTGCAAAACCAGAGCGCTGTCGCATCGTGTCGCAGCGGGCTAAGTGTGCGGGCGGAGGGCTTCCAGCTTCTGCAAGGCCATTGTCACGTTCCTGCGAGGAACAGAGCTGCCTTCCGTGGGGCGCCCGAGTCTGCCCTACAAGCTGCCTCCTTTGCCGGAAGCTGGTGATTCAATTAGCGCTGCTTCCAGGCGCGCCTGCCTTACCTGACTCGGGCCCTGCCCTGCACCCATCGCCCCCCGACCTCTGCAGGAAGGTAGGGCTGGCCGGCCCTCGGCTGCTCTGCTCGGCACTTCGCAAGCCCGTCGGTGGCTCTCACAGGACGCCGCGGCGCTCTGTCGATGAAATGATGAGACATTATCAGATCCGAGCTGTTCCTTTGCCGCAGCGAGATAATTTCCGGAGGCGAGACACCTGGCTGGCCCGAGTGGTGATTAATTTTCCGTGTTTAGGGGGTAATCATCGCGCGGAGAAGAGGCCGAGGCTCCGGATGATAGATGGCGGGCGGGAAGGAGATGGCCCGTGGAGCCGTTCTACGTCATTGGCTCCTCTGCTCGCTGGCGCACGCTCCGCTCCGAGAGAGCCGCTGTGCCGCTGCCCGAACAAACAAAGCTGCCCGGACTCTCCGGCCCCGGCCCAGAGGAGCTGAGCACCACGCACCTGAGCCGCTGGCGCGGGGCAAGGTACCACGGGCTTTTCCTCCGTGTCTTCAAACGTGACATGCATCCATTCGTGTTCTGCGTGTGTGTGCGGGTGTGGGTGTCATGGATGCCATGATCTGCCACCAGGTGCCCCTTGGGGATGGAGACGCTCACTCCCACCGCACCCCGCAGGGATGGCCACTAACTGCTCACAGCTGCTTTCCTCTCTGGGGATTAGGGAAATGACGTGTGGATTAAAGTAAACACTCCAAAAGCATTTTTGCTCAATCAAAGAGATTTAAGGGAAGGGATGCTTGTACCAACCGAAGGAGGGGAAAAAAGACCCCTTTTGTACTTCAATTAGCAAACAATAATTTGGATAATTGGAAGCAAATGTCCCTTCTTTTATCACACGCATCTCGCGGTTCTCTGCCCAATGCTGTCCCCTGCAGGGGAGAAGAAATCATTCAGGAGGGTCTGACCATCGCGGCCACGCTTCCCCGGGAGGCCCGCCGGGAGCCCGGTGGGGCCTGGAGGCCACCACGTGCTGCCTCCATCCTCTCCCGGGAAGAGGCCGCCGTCCCCAGAACGGCATTTTCATGCAACGAGGACTCGCTAGAAACCATCTCTGAAGCGCCCACGGGCAGCCTCGCGGATCTCCCCGAGGATGTAAGACTGTTGGCTGGTTACGGGTGAAGGGCTGACGTGGTTTTGCAGTGAGCCAACTGCTTTTAAAAAATTAAGTCTTAAACAAAAATCAATTGACAAAAAAACAATAACCTTATGGAAACCCACACTGTACTGCCTGGATTTGGTCATCTGAACACGTTTCCTTTGACATCCTTCAAAAGGTCTGAGGTTTACACACATACACACACACACACATGCAGCAGCATGAGTGGCACGTGGGCACGTGGGCCCCTGTTCCCTGGAAGAGCTCCTTGAACCCAGGCTTGTCTCCTGCCCCAGCCGCCCCTCGTACTGGCACCTACGTGGGTGCCCGACCAGACTTCCCGCCACACCAGACCACTGTGATCATGGGAGCCCAGTGGGGAGTCGCGTGGCAAATAAGAATTTGTTGAATCAAGAAATAGAAATCTCACCCGAGCCGGTTTGGCTCAGCGGATAGAGTGACCGCCTGTAGACCGAAGGGTCCCGGGTTCAATTCCGGTCAAGGGCACATAACTCAGTTACAGGCTCCTCCCCGGCCTGGACCCTGGTCGGGGCGCATGCAAGAGACAACCCATCAATGCGTTTCTCTCACATTGATGTTTCTCTCTGTCTTTCCCTCTCTCTTCCACTCTCTCTGAAAATCAATGGAAAAATATCCTCAGGTGAGGATTTAAAAAGAAAAAAGAAAGAAATAGAAATCTCCCTCTTTGAACAACCTCATTCCCTGCGTTAAAACATATTCCAACAGCAGCAGCGGGAAAGCGCAGCCCATCCCTAGGGCAACAGGGAGGCGCGGGTGGGGGGAGGCGGGGGGCGGACAGCAATTTCAGGTTCCAACTGCCACTCTGAAGGGCAAGGTTGGCTGCCCTCAGCGCCAATCTCCAGAGAGCGAGCAGCCGTGAGAATCAAACACAGGATTTAGAACTGTAAACTGTTTATCTGTGCTGAGAAAACCTATTCATCGCCGAGCCGGCCATTCAGTCGTGCGGTTCCTTCCTTCCTAATGGGCGTCACACGGTTATTTTCTGTTTTCTCGGTGGCACTTGGAGTCCTCACTGGGTGGTAGGTGGGGTGTGGGCTGGGCTGGGCGTTGCCTGCCCAGGAAACGAGGCCAGCCAGGGCGGGGTGACCGCAGGCTGCCATTAGTGTCTGGTGAATGAGCACCGTCGTCATTCCATCCAGCGCCTCGGCAGTGGGCCCGACAGCCACCTCCCGGGCCGGAATGGAGCTCGGAGCTCGCAGAACGAGAAATAAGGTGTCAGGAGACTCCAGAGAGCTGTCTGCTGGGACGGGAGGGTTGGGGGGATGCCTGCTGAGGCCGCAGTTGGTTCTGAGCAGGCCCAAGATTGTCACCTGGAACTCACCTCACCTTTGTCCCGGGAATAAGGGCAGGCAGTGTGGGCACTGAACACACACACACACACACACACACAAACACACACTGAACACACACACACATACACACAAACACACACTGAACACACACACACACACTGAACACACACACAAACACACACTGAACACACACACTGAACACACACACACACACACACACTGAACACACACACTGAACACACACACACATACACACAAACACACACTGAACACACACACACACACTGAACACACACACAAACACACACTGAACACACACACTGAACACACACACTGAACACACACACACACACACACACACTGAACACACACACACACACACAAACCCCTGGAACCTGACTTCTGCGAAAGGGTGGCACAGAGTCATTGTAGGGTGTGAATGCAAGGGCTAGGCCTGAGAGAGATCCTGGCTGGGACCCGGACACGTTCCACTCCCCCATTGTGTGACCACGGGCTAGCCATCTCCCCTCCCTGGGCCTCTGGGTTCTCATCTGTAAAATGGGCCCATAGCGGCACCGACCCCCTAGGCCGGTTGGGAGGATGGAATGGGATCACTCCTGCAGGGCTCTCCACCTACTGAGTGCTCAGCAGACAGACGTGATCGTGGCTGTAGCGATCAAAATGATGTGTGCCCAGGCCACGGGGCAGCTGACTGCGTGGCCAGGGCTGAGCAGGCGTCCCCAAACTCTCAACACACCCCTCCCCGTCCTCGTCCCACCTGACAAGGCAGCTGTGGGCCTCTGACGCTCTTAGAGAGATGCCATCTGCGAGGGGTGAGGGGTGATGTCCGTGATTCCTTCTACCACTTCCCCGCGTGGGCAGGGCGTGCCGCCTCCCTGCCGCTCCCTCATATCGCCATAAAACAAAGATCCTTACGCTTGGGGGCTGTTGTAAACTCTCTCCAAGTCGTGACTGTAAGTTGTAGTGTGTTGTTGGAGTGTTGTAAGCTCGCAATAGGCAGCCCCGGTGATAACACGATGGTCACTGTTATTATTGACCATGGGTCGCTGACAGACCCGGCTAGTTTCTTCGGGAAGGAAAGGCTGGGAGCACTTTCCCGGGCTGGGTCAGAACACACGGGCCTCCCAACCCTCCTAGGAGCGTTGTGCAGGCTCGTCCTGGTCCAGTCCTGTTCTGTCCTCGCAGAGATCTCCTTGGTGGGGGAAGACTGCTACTCGTCCCTGCGCCTGATGGTGAGGTCAGGACCCGTTCAGCATACTGTGGGGGCTCGCACAGCTGCTGGCCGGTCCACCACTGCACAGTGGGTTGGGGTCACACATCTACTCCTTCATTCACATGTCACTTGCTAATCACTCCTTCATTTGTTCATTTTGAGATTTTTCTAAGGGCCTGCCAGACCCCAGGTCTATACAGGGAATGGAACTCAACACTGAGGTCCGCCCCCCCCCCCCCGCCCCCGCTGAGGGTACGTCTGGCGATGTTTGGAGGCATTGTTTTATTGTCACAACTGGGGGGGGGGCGTGCTGCTGGCATTGTGGAGGTGGGTGTCAGGGATGCTGCTAAACACCTGTCAATGCAAAAGACAGCCTCCACGAAGAAGAATTACCCCCTGCTTAAAATGTCAGTAGCATCCTGGTAAAGAAACCCCCAACTACCCGATAACTGCTTCCCACTGGGGAGCCTGACACAGAGGTCAGAGAGCAGGACAGGGAGGAGACAGAAGCCGCAGAGAATGGTGGAGAGGGAGGTGCAAATACTCATCTCCCCATCCCCACCGCGCTCCGAGACTGAGGTATTCACCAGCTCTGGTCTGAACAGTGTTCTTCCACCGATGTCATCGCTGGGACAGTGGCCATTATTCCTGCTCACCCAGAATTTCCAGTTCTTCTTGGTACATGGAAAGGTGGCCACAGGGCTTGCTTTGACCAATGAAATGTGAGCAAATGTAGTATCTATCACTTCTGGCAGGTGGTTTCACAACCAGAGAAGGACTCACCATGTTCCTCATATTTCTCTGCGTGGCAGAGAGAGTGAGAGAGAGAGAGAGAGAGGTTGAGAGGGAGCTATTCTCATCCTAGGTATAGATGACACAGAGCAGAGCTCCCAGAATACCTCTGATGCAATATACTGTGAACAAGCAACAAACTTACATTGCTGCCTCCTACACGCCCCCTACTGGGGATTGAGCCCGCAACCCAGGCATGTGCCCTGACCAGGAATTGAACCGGTGACCTCTTGGTGCATGGGGTGATGCCCAATCAACTGAGCCACACTGGCCAGAGCAGTTCCTTCCATTTCTGTATCCATACCCTGCTCTACTAAGGGGTGATGTGGCTTTTTCCTCCCCTTGGGTCAGGACCCGCCTTGTGACTTGTGTTGACCAGGGAATGCAGCAGAGGCGATGCTGGGCCAGTCTGCCCCTGTTCCTTAACAGGCCCAGCACCTTCTGCATTTCTCCTTTTGGGGCACAGCCAGTTCCACTAACTTCAGGCTGCGTCCTCCTGTTCCCCCTGAGTGCCCCACGTGACCCGTGAGGAGCAGGGATGAGCTATCCAGCTGAATGCGGCGAGATGAGTAGTGGTTGCTGTTGTTGTTGTGAGTGACTCTGCTCTGGAATCGTTGGTTACATGTGAAAAGACAGCTGAGACCGTGTGAATCTGATTAAGGAAGAATGTGGAAAGTACCAACTGCTTTCTTATGGCTGTTTATGATGAAGGAAGGGTGGGGGGAGGCTAAAGAAGAAGGTACTCCGTTTTCAAGCAGAATTTAGAAAAAAATATAGCATGCCTAGAAAAGTCTCTTCAGCTGGCAAAAAAAAAAAAAAAAAAATCTCAAATGAAGGAATGACTTCAGGGTACAAATCAGATCAAGGCATAGCCCTAAGCCCCATGTTAAGGCCACAGAAAGATTTAAAGCTATTTAAACGAAGCAAACTCTCTTAGCTAGGCAAAACTAAGGAATGTAAGAACATTGTCCTAAAGTACATCTCAGATAGAATTATAAATATGGCTTTGGGGGCATATAATAAATGCCATCAAGATTCATAGATAACGCACAAATTATTTAAGAGAATTGTATTGGTGACAGCACTACTGGCTTGCATTGGGAACTGAACCCTTCAAAATGAAAAGAGGCTTTGGCCCTCCCCCGCCCCCCACTTTCTATAACCAATAAACATGCTGAAAGACATACTCGGCTACAGATATGAGTTCATTCTTATGAAAAAGAAGGACCCCATAGAGGACAGAATGACAAGCCCAGATAGCTGAAGTGAAAGCTGAGAAGAAAATGGACCTAGGGACCCTGTTCTAGGGAGGAGAACTCGGTCATGATCAGCTAATATTCCATGTGCCCCGTTGGATTTAAGAATTGCTATGGACCAGGGAGAGCTATGGGCTTCTCGTTTTCTTCTCTTGGAAAGGAAGAATCTAGTGCAGTTATATCCTTCCCATGTCTAACCATTGGGCAGCAGATACAGGGAAGACAGTACACTTGTCCTCTTAGTTTACAGCTCTTCAAGGAACTTGTCCTGGGAGTTTTATCTGCAACTGGACCTGATTTAAAGGACCATATCTTGGAATTCTAAGTGATGTTGTAATGGTCTGCAATTTGTACAGGTGGAGGGGTTGCATTTTCCACGTGGGGGAGATGGGAGTGTGTGGCTACAAGGAGGATTGCGGTAGATGGTTCTGGAGGTGGCTCTCATCCCGAATGCCTCTTAATGAGCCACGTCTCCCATCGAGACGCAGCACCCATTTCCCCTCCCTTGAACCTGGATGACCCTGGACTTCCTTTGACCATTAGAAGGTGGCACCCAACATGTTGTTCAACTTTCCTGAGACGAGACCTGCAGAGCCCTGGCACCTTCTGCTTCTCCTTCCAGAACACTCTTGCCATTATGAGAGGAGGGTCAGTCTAGACGATTGAATGTGAAGAGTCATCATATGGAGGAGAGCCGAGATGTCCAATGCGACAGCTGGCACCAAGGTCCCATGAAAGAGGCCACCTTGGATCCTCCAGCCCCGGTCAAGCCACCCCCAGCCAACTCCAAGTGAAGCAGAAATGAGCCATCTCTGCTGAGTGGAGACCTTCCCAAGCTGCCGACCCACAGAATCCCGAGCAATCAGAAGCTGCTTTAAACCACTGTGTTTGGGGTGATTTGTTACACAGCAACAGATAACTGAAGCAGGGCGTGTGTCCAGGTGCCTGCTCCGCTTAAGCTGATGGAATTGCTTCCAATTCTCTCCGAATCAAAGCTAAGCTCTCAGAAATGACATCTTGGAGCCCCACACCTCATCAGTAGCCCTGCTTCCCAGCAGGCCTGGAAACAGCACCGACACGTGTGCCAAGAAAGCTCACCAGGGAGCCAGATGCTGCTACCGACAGCACTCTCTTTGCCAAGTTGACATCTTACTTCTTTAACTTCCAAGGAAAAATGAGGAGTGGAGGACACAAGACGGGGAAATAACACCGGGGCCCTCCCGTTTCTGAATTCCAAGGGGGAGTTCCATTTTATGGTGCTAATTTTTCTTTTTAGCCGCCACTACTGACCAACTGGTATGTGTCAGGCAGGTGATATGTCTATCTTTCAAGGAAGGTTCTCTGGAAATCCCCGTCTTCGCAGATGATACAACTGAGACTTCTGGACATTCTGTGACTTAACAGAAGTCACTCAACAAGGAGGCGGGGGGCCTGGAACAAGAACCCAGTGCCTCTGGCTTCAAAAGCACACGGTTAACCTTCCCTGTGGTGTCTGATGTGTATACTGCCCTCGTCCTGGCCACATGATGCTCTGAAAACAGAACTATGATTTGCGTACTTGAAAGTTCAATGAACAGCAAGGTGTGGCTTGGGATGGTCATCAACCTGGATTAGATCGAGGTTCAGTGAAGGCAGAATGCCAGCATGAAGTGAGAGGAACATTTTTAAGTAGAGAAGAAAGGGCAAGATTCATTCGGGACTTAATTTTAGTGGACATGGTACGAGGAGGTAGGTACATCTGTCCTGTTTTACAGATGAGGAATTTGAAGCTCAAAGAAGCTAAGTATCTTACCCAGTGAATGGCCACTCAGTGGCTGAGAAGTTAAAATCCAGGTGTTCCCAGTGCCCAAATGCATTTCTTTCCCATGGGGCCGGGCTGGCCATCGAACACCGTTTCCGTGACTGGCTTGAGTTGAGTATCCAGACTCATGGGCAAAGATCATGTTTCTTTGGTCCCATTTCTAGAAGGCGTGGTCCACAATGCTCTAAGCAACTGTGTCTATCCCACCAGCCTCTTGTGGATGAAACCAGCAGGTAAATTAGCTCGAAGAAATAAACGTGGGATCCTGTAACCTGGAAGGGGGTGCCGGGTCCTACACCCAGGCGTCTTTCTTTGTCTATTTCTAGCTTCCATCTTTCCTGACAATTCCTGCATTTAGTCATTGCTTTGACAGTATTTGTCAGCCACATACCTCATCTCAGGGCCAATCCAGTTATTCAAGATGCGTTCAGGAACAATACAAAGTTCCCGCCCCCATGAGCTCTATGTTCTAGTCAAGGAGACATGCCGGCCGTAGCTTTCTTTCAAAGTTGGAAACAACCCCAAGATCGCCTGGAGAAGCAGGGAAGTAGCATCCTCCCCAGTCGGCCTCCTTCCTCCATTTATTGAAATCGAAACAGATCCTTCTGAGCTGAAACCTCAAAGTGTAATGATTTTTTACCCACTGCCTCCCCACCAGGGGTCAAGCTGTGGTTCAAGACTATTTGGAGCCGCCTGACTAAGAAGCCCTCTGCACTCAGCCCCACCCCCTGGCTGACCTCAGGCATCCTCCTCCCTCAGAACCCCGCTCAGCAGCCAGACCCCAAGGGTCGACTTCAAAGGAAGCTCTGGGGCGTACTTTCCCCCTTACGGATGGTGGGTAATGCACCCAAAGTCATTGCCAGACGACGTGGCTTACTTTAAAGCAACCCCGACGGGCGATTCCATTTTCTAGGCCCATTCATTACGGGGTTGAGTCACCCTACGCCTAATGAAACCCCCTTCAGGAGAACGACCACTGGGCCAACTTCCGCTCAGGTCCCCGGACCTTGAGGTTGCTGACTGTGCGGTCACGTCGTCATTCGAGATGGCCGAGCGCGTCTTGTTTTGATATTTAATTCAAAGGCGGAGGAGTGGCGGGAGGGCTAGCCATGAAATTACCGGTTAGCACTGATATCGTTGGCAGGAGTTTTTAAAGGTCACGGAGGAGTCATCCACCCTCACAGATGACAAGGCCAACAAAAATAGTTGTTACGAAAAGGGAAAATACCGATTGTTGTCTTGTCAAACAGAGAAGTCAGCATTGTGTTTCGCATGAACACCCAGTAGCTTCCACCAATTTTGTGAAAGCGCGTTTCCCTTCGGGCGGGATCGGCGGGTCTTCCCCTCTATGACATCCTCCCATTGACACACTGGGGGCCCCAGGGGAGAGCGAATCCACCCAGATATTTGTGACTCTCACAGTCCATGTGCGTCATTTGCGTCCAAGATGGCTCATTATTCTCGACTCCAACCACATCCTGCAAGATGAAAACAGCCAGGAGACCTTTGACCAAAAACCGGGGAGGAGGTGGCAGGAGACGCGGGGGGCTGGCAGCCGGTGGAGGTGCTAAAAGACACGGCTGGCATGGCGGGAGTTTTGAGAAACAAACGCGGTGTACTGTAATTACCACCTTGTCTTGGCTAAGTGGAGTCCCCTGGAGATGACTATAAGTAACTTATAATAGAAGTTTTATTAGCGGCAGTAATTTTTTTATGATAATTAGAGTAATCTGCAGCCCATAAACCCCGGAGATATATAGTTCTATCTTTTGTCCTGGGAAAGTGTTTCTTCCAGCGATGGAAACCCTGTAAATGGCAAACGCAGCTTTACGGCCGCTGTTGGCGTTAACGCCGGCCTGCTGGGTGTGTCTTTCCTTATTAACACTCTTCGTTACTTTGGCCGTAAACTTTTGATGACAAACTCAAAATGTGTTTGGGGGGGCGAGGGGTTTGCAGGGATCAAAAGGCAGCAGAAGCTCCCCAGAGGCCTGCCAGTCCTGCGTCCGCCCCTCCCCTGCTTTCTCTCCTCTGCTCAGAGCCCAGAGGTTTCCCCAAGGCAAGGCCCTTTGTTAACAAGCCTCTCCCCGACCCCACCCCCACCCCAAAGCTCAGGCCTGGCAGCATCTGAGTTTTGGGTCTGACCCAGAACTGGTACACAATGATCCAACGAGGCTGCAATTGAGTGACCACGAAGGGGGCTGAGTCTGCCAGAAGGAATAGCGGGAGAGACGTGGAAAGAATACTCATGTCTATACCACACGCTAGTAACGGGATGTTGTGCTAGCTGCTGTAACAAATTGACCCCTGTATTTCAATGGCTTAACACAATAGTTGGTTTCTTTTTTAATACATATTTTTATTGACCTCAGAGAGGAAGGGAGAGGGAGAGAGAGATAGAAACATCAATGATGAGAAAGAATCATTGGTCCGAAACCTCCTGCACGCCCCCCACTGGGGATCCGAGCCCACAACCTGGCATGTGCCCTGCTCGGGAATCGAACCGTGACCTCCTGATTCATAGGTCGATGCTCAACCCCTGAGTCATGCCAGTCGGGCAGATGATTATTTTTAGCTTACCTATTAGTCGAGTGCCAGTGAACCTGGTTGGAGAGAACCTGCCCGCGCCCCCCTCCCCCCCCCCCCCCGGGGAGATGTAGAGACCCAGGTTCCTTCCAGTTTATAAGGCCACCACCTCCTGGGGCCTCCAAGCCACCTGCCTCCCTCTGTCAAATGCAGAAAGAGAAAAGGAAAAGGGCACCTATTCACTTAAAACCCCACTCCAGAGTGACAAACCCGGTTGATGAGAACTCATCACATCACGTGGCCATAAGCAGTTGCAAGGGGTCCTGGGAAACTTAGTCCAGGGTGTGGCAGCTGCCCCACTTTGAGATCTCTATTCTGTAGAAGAGGGAGCAAGAATGTTGTTGGGCAGCTGGCCCATCCCTCCCCCACTGGACAAGACATGGTCTGTGTTTATCCAGACCGTATGGGAAGATATGTGGGGGTGCCACGCTCGTCACAGAAACAGAGCATAATGAGTAAAATATTTAAGAGCAAAATTCTAAAGTCAGTCTATCTGTGTTCAAAGCCAACCTTTTCCCCTGTACTGTCATTATGACATCAATCAGATTATTTAACAGCTCTGAGCCTCAGCTTACTCTGCTGTAATATGGGAATAAAAATAGCTTATATGGATTGAATCCCTAAGATATGCTCTATACCATTGCAAGTGCCATATAAATGTTATATAAATGTCATTTCCTTTAACACCTATTGCAACTCTACGAGGGGGGTGCTATTGCTGTCTGAGCTGTACAGGTGGGAAAGTTGAGCATAGAGAGGGTCAGGAGTTGCCTGTGGACACCCAGCATGTAGGGGAGTCAGGATTCATTCCATCGTAGATTCATTCATTCCATTCTTCGTCACCAGCCACACAGTCTCATTAATGATAGTGCCTACTTCCCAGAGTTGTTGTGAAGATTAAATGAGACGATAAGTAGAAAAAGGTTTTCACAACTAGCGAACACTTCATTTATTTGCCTAATTATTTATTTGCGCCACCAAATATCTCCTCCACCCGCTGATTACGATGCCCTAGCTACACACCGTTAAAATCATTGTTTCGGGTTATGGTAGCATTTTTCAAAGACTGTTCTGCCCGAGTCTTTGAACAAAGGATATGCCTTAAAAGGGGGCCCTGTGGTCATATAAATGTGGGGATGTTGAATGCCCTGACTTAGAGATTCATAGGCATATTAGACCCAACAGGCACTGGTAAGTCCTGCAGTGAAGGGACATGTCTAACTTCCTTTAAACCTGCAGTTCTCCACTGTATTTGGTTTTGGGCCCCGTGGTCAATGGAGCATTATTAAGACTCTGAAAAGCTAACATTCCACTTAGTGTACTTTACTACACAACGCACAATGTTATAGCGTCCCCAGGGGTTCCCAGGTGAAAGTATGTGTCTGAGCACTGTGCTTGCAAGCCCTATCTGAGGATGGACCTTGGGAATTTGAATCAAGAGACGTGATTTATAAATTTGTCTGTTCCTACTGATCAAGGATTGGGGGCGAGGGGTGGTGTACTTAAGCTCTACTGCCTTTCCCAGAAATTCCTGGTGATTTTTAAATGATTTTTTTTTTTAACCAAAAGGGTTCATGTTTATGCTATTCTTCAATAATTCAGCCCCAAGAAACAGTTTTGCCCTCCATATGGAGGGAGTTGTCAGTGGCTGTTGAACAGAATAGGGGAAGGAAACCAGTTCAGGTCCCACCTTAGCTTCATTATTCCATTTGGAAATGCAGTTCAGCCTTGCAACAGGTCTTCAAGTTAACGCCCCCCCCCCCCCCCCCGCCCCAAATCTTGATTGTTTAATCAACTGGAAGTCAACTAATTAGAATTCTCAATTAACCAGAAACTTGTCCCTTCACTATTCATTGGAGAGGAAAGAAAAGATAAATGACAAGTTAATAAGCTAATAATAGTAATTTAAAAACAAATGGGAAAATAGTTTCCATAAGAATGACAAAGATATTATCTTTAATGAATAAATAAGCCATAAAAATCAATAAAAAGTATCAAGTTAATAGAAACTATAAGCAAAGAATAGGAATAAATTAGGTATAAAGAATGCAAATTGGCTAATAAACATAAAAAGTCATTCTGGTATAAAAATGTAAATTAAAATTATAAAGCCAAATATTTTACTTGGCAAATGGATAAAGATTAAAATATCCTATAAGCTTGTCAGGGAACCAGACATAAAAATATTTCTGCCCATTGACCTGGTAGTGCCACGTATAGGAATTTACCTTTAAAAAAAATCAGAGAAGCTAATATAGATTTTTGTAAAGATGTATTTATTACAGTGATATTTTGTAATATTGAATGAAAAAAAAAAAGGTTAGCCTAATTGCAGAGAAAAGCTCTGGGAATACCACAGTATTCATAGTGGAGTATTATGATGATTATAAAATGATAATTTCAAAGCACTGTTAAGGACGAAAGAAAATTCTCATAATTAATAAGGCAAATTTCAAGATGTAAAACTATATTTATACTATTACAATATTTTCAATTATATAAATATATAAGAGGGTCAGAAAGAAAAAGAAAGGGAAGGAACAAAAAAAGGAAATATAACCAAAAATGTTAACAGTGGTTGTTTCTAGGTTGTCAAATTAGAAGGTTTTTTTTATTTTGTAACTAGAGGCCCAGCGCATGAAAATCATGCCTGCCACCAGGCTAGTCAAGGGGAGGGGCCACGGGCGGTTGGCCGGCTGGTCCTGTCCCCTGGTCGAACTCCCGGTAGAGGGGACAATTTGCATATTAGGCTTTTATTATATAGGATTTTTATATTTCTTTATTTTCCAGCATGAGTGGCTCTTATAATAATAATAATAATAATAATAATAATAATAATAATAAAAACACACGTTAGGAACAAAAAAATCAAAGAAGACTGTTTTCAATCACTGGCTGACTCAAGTCGGCTCTCCCTCCCTTGCACACGCCCAGCCCCTAGCTTGAACACTGACGCTCATTCGGAATGGCAGCGCAGATGCCAGTGAGCGCCCAGTCACTGAGAACATGTTCGCTGGGTTTACCACACCGAACTTCTGAGGCAGGGACATGGGGCCACACATCTTGGAAAGATTTTTAGCAATAAGATTCGAAACCCAAGGACATCTTGGCTAGCCTTCGTTAAACCAAAATAATCATGTTAACCAAAGTAGCACATTAACAGAAAAGCCTGAGCAGGTGAGATTCTACTGTATAAATTGTCCAATTATCAGCCACTCTGTCTGACTCATACCTCTGCCTTTTTTTTTTTTTATTAACAACACAGAAAACTAAAACCTGGCTATATAACTCAGTTCTAGAACATTCCCTCCACTTTCTCCTGTAGCAGAGGTTGCTTTGTGTCCACCAAATCCCATATTTTTTCCTTCCTGGGCACACAGTGAGACTGCATTTCCCAGGTTCCTTTGCGTTAGGGATAGCCACGTACTGAGTGCTGGCCCAAGGAAGGTGATTGGGGGGCGGAGGGTGGGGGAGTGGGCAGTGATTTACACCATTCTCAGTCCTGGCTCATCAAACCCTCCCAGGTACATCAGCTCTGTTCACTCTTGGTTCCCCTGTGTGCTGGATGCATAAAGAAAATCCAGTGGAGGAGGGAAGGGGAGGCATTAGACAGAAGGAGACTAAGTCCCTGAATGGCTGCAAGACACACACACACACACACACACACACACACACACACACACACACAGCAGGTCTTTTTTGGACTGGGTCATAAACAAGAAACAGATCATGGTTTTATGTCACTGGACTTGTGTGTTACAGCATTTAGCTTACCCAGTGAACACTTCCCCTTACCCCAAACCCGCTCAGTGCACTCCTCCCCAGAGGATGACGGCAGAGAGGCATGTTCCAATAGGCAGAAGCTTTAGAGATTGGCGGCTCAGATTTCCATCGTGGTTCCACCACTTTTTAGCTCTTGGGCCTTGAGCAAGTTCACTCTCTCTCTCAGCTCAGTTACCTTCTCTGCAAACCGAGGAGAAGACAGGACCCCTCTCATGGTGCTGCCATGGAGTTTGAACAGACGTGTGTAATTTAGCGCCCAGTGCAGTGCCTGCGAAAGGGTAGACAATTCCCAAAAGGGGCTTCTATTTCTCCTGTGAACAAGAACCATCATTGAAACTGCTTTTATCAAAGAAAAACTAAACTTCACAATCTGGAAGCAAAGGGAGGGGCCCCTGATGACTGGGGAACGTCTACAAAGTTCTGAGAAAAAGAACATGTGGCCCAAGGACATTTTACCCAGTCAAGTCGTCATACAAATGTAAGTGCAATAGGTAGGGAAATATTTTCAAATATAAAATACATCATGAAATATAGCACCCCCTAGTCCTTTCTGGGGAAAAAACCTTTTTAAAGTAAAGCCAACCTAGAAGCAAATGGTAAAGAATGAGTGTGACATGCAGTACCAAAAGAACAATGTCTATGAAATTCTGGAAGAGATGAATTTTATACCCAGCCAAGTGGTATTTCCATGATCAAGGCAACAGTCAACCCCTTGCATGTGTGAACTTGAGGCAAACCATCTAATGATCTTGTCTTGGAAAAAAAAAGAGTATACTTGGTTAAATCTAGCCAAGTACTTTCTTATTCTCTTATTAGAGGCCTGATGCACAAAATTCGTGCATGGGTAGGGCCCCTAGGCCTGGTCAATGATCAGGGCCAATTTGTGGGGCAATTGGGGGGCGCCCGCCTTGGCTGGGCTGGGGTCAGCTCCTGCGTTAAGCATCTGCCCCCTGGTGGTCAGTGCGCATCATAGCGACCAGTTGTTCCACAATTGGTTCCACCGTTGGGTCAATTTGCATATTAGGCTTTTATTACATAGGATGGCTTATATAACTCCCTTACAGCCCCCACCCCTCCACCCGGGACCCAGTTCTCATGTATAGATATTTTTAGATCGTATAGGCCCCCTGTTCCAAGGACACTCCCCTTGCCCAGAGCAAATGTGGGGGACCCTTCTCTTCCGATGTGGGAGTTCCTCTTTCTTTGGTCCTTCCATGGTGCCCAAGGTCCCAATGAACTTCCCATGTGCACAAGAAACCTGCCATCGCCTCACGGCTGGGGGCACTGGGAGAGGCCAGAGCTACACTGGGGAGCCCAGTTTCCACCTCAGCCACACCTCACGCCATCCCTCCGAGGAGATACCGCTCCTTTGCAACACCCACCTCCTCACCCCAACGTTGTGCTGCGGCGGGGTCTCTGTGAGCCCCAGATTTACACTCGGGCATCAATAGGGGGATTTCTGCTCTGTCCAGCCTTCTGGGTCCTCCAGGTGCCAAGGGGAAGTGCCGGAGTGGCCAGTGCACAGACTTGGGCACTTCTGTGCTGCATCCCACTCCGGGGACTCCTACTGGAACGCCTGAGCTCAGCTTGTGAGCATCCTAAGGGTTTACCTGCTTTTTCCTCCCTGCCTGCCCCCGCCCCCAGCCTCCACGGGATAAATCACCTCTAAGTGACAGCAGACTAATCTCCTCCTCGCCCAGCTCAGAAGTTCTCCTGTCCTGGGCAGTCTCGCGGACGAGGGACCAAGCGGAGCTCCAGTGGGCACCACTCATTTGTGTGTGTGCGACTTAAGCTCCAAAAGCCAGATCCCATCCTGAGAAGCTTATCTTTATGGTTTCCGTTTTATTGAACCTCATTTTGCTAATTCCTCGTGACTTCACGCTCACGATTAACCATAATGGGCTCTTTATTGGTTTACCGCTAATAATGTATTAATGGATAGCTCTTATTGCTTTAAAATGCAGGTGTTCCCACCTCAAGAAGGCCAAACGATGGAGCCCTTACAAACGGATGCGGGAGACCTGTATGATTCTAAAGTTGACGGGCAGCCCTAGGCAGGTTGGCTCAGTGGATAGAGCTTCAGCCTGCGAACTGAAGGATCCCGGGTTTGATTCCTGACAAGGGCACATACCTCAGTTGCAGCTCCTCCCCGGCCCTTGTGAGGGCGCATGCAGGAGGCAACCAATCGATGTGTCTCTCTCATCGATGTTTCTCTCTCTGTCTCTCCCCCTCCCACTCTCTCTAAAAAAAAAATCAATGGAAAAATACCCTCAGGTGAGGATTAAAAAATAAAATAAAAAACCAAGTTGGCAGGGCAAAGGGGGGTGTTCTCTATGCAGCGATGCTCCGACACGGGGCTCCCTTGACAACGTACGAAGGCGCGTGGCGCTGCTCACGCCCCAGGTGGGGGGTAGGGAAGGCGAAGGGCCAATGTCAGCACCAAGTGCAAGGCCCCTTCCTGACAGGTGCTGCCGCGGGCACCCTCAGCCTCGGCGCCCCGGCGACGCACGGAAACCAGGACGACATGATGTCCGGCTGTCTGTAAGCCAAGCAGGAGCCGAGGAAACATCCCGCTCACGAGGAAGACATCGATTCGAGGAGGTTGGCGTGGGGCTCGAGCCTCAGCCAGCGCGGACTGGCCTGCTTCGCTGACACAATAAATTAGTTCAAAGCCGATGACAGCCCCACAGATTACCCAGCGCCCCACAAAGGAGGGCGACGCTCTGGTCCCCTTCACGAAAACACAGATAAAAAGCGCGTTCTTCTCCTCTAATGAGGCGAGCTCAGATATAAGTCAATAGAACAATTCATTAACAAATCTAATGAAATCCCCTGGGCTGCCCGCGCCGGCACTGACAAGCCTCCTTGGGCGGCTGGCCCATATGTTGAGGGTCAGATTGCGGGATGGTTCCCTCTGGCCTATTCACTGCCCACATATGGCAGTTAAGGTCACTGTTATCAAACAGTTTCTCTGTACACAAACAGAATTTCCATATGGCCCCTGGAAACCGCCTGGCCGGCTCTCCGGGCAGCTTCCCACGGCTGTCTTTGTGCTGCCTGGGTTAGCAGCGTAAAAAGGGGGTGTCCGGGGTTACCTCGTCACTCAATTGCTCGCCGTGCTTTTGTGCGTCAGTCCAATTTAGGGGAAATCTGCCTCACTTTTCCCCCTGTCTTTCAGGCACAAATGCTCATGTCAGTCTATTAGAACGTGAGCGAAGTACTGATCGCAGCCTCCGCCTTTAAACCCCTTTGAAACAGCAGTGACCTGCGGGAGAGGGTGCAGAGGGGACGGGCCTTCTCAAGGCCCTTTCAAATCCACATCAATAAAGGCCCTGCCCGGCTTAAAGTGGCCCCTCCGATCGCGCCCCACCGCGCCCCTCCAGAAAAGCCCAACACGATTGTCATGGATATTACACGACAGTAACAAGAACAGGCCGGCAGAGACAAGGCCCGGAGCCGCTCACAACTGCACGGGCTTTCTTCCCGAGCTGGGCCTCGGGGTGTTGACAGCCCAGTAAATAGGCTGTTTAACCCTTTGAAAGTGAATAAAGAGGGTGTAGACAAATACTTTCTGATGGAGTTTGTGCATGTAATGGGCTAGCTACCTACACACACACACACTCGGGGACGTTGGGGGCTGGAGGGGGGTGGGGAGGCGGCTGGCTGGGGACCGTGGGCAGCTTCCTGCTTGTGCTGTAGGCCAGTCTCCATAGGATTTTTTTTTTTTTAATGAAATTGCCAGAGTGAGGCAGGGGTCAGGGAGACCAGACCTCGTGGTGCCGGGGACCAGGGCCTTTGGGAGAACAGCCACAAGGCTCTCCTAGGCGTGTCAGCATCTGGGGCTCCGAAAAGTCTGGGGAGCAGTCCCTCACACCTTCACGGCCTTCACCTGCCCCCTTGCTGAGACGGGGGCCACCGTAACATCAGCGACTGACGGTGACAGACACCCTGCTAAGCTGTGGACCTGCCGTATCTCACTTACCTGGCTGACCACGCTGCAAGGTAGAAGCCATTAACCCCATTTTGCAGATGGGGAAACTGAGGCACAGAGTGGTGAAGCCGATTGCAAGAGGTTCACAGCTGGTGAGTGACGCAATGGGGCGTAGAACACTCTCATGTCTCGTGCTAACCTTCCAGACCTGTTCTTTCCATTGTATCGAAATAGGAAAATTCCTGCCAGTCGTATGTATGAAAACAATCCCATTGTTTTCATACATATGACAATGCAGTCTCCCTCCCTCCCTCCCTCCCTCCCCCCCCCTCTCTCTTTCTCCCTCTCTCTCTGTCTCTCTCTGTCTCTCTCTCTCTCTGTGTGTGTGTGTGTGTGTGTGTGTTAGATTTTGTGTAAAAACATATTCCTTTTGATCCAAGAAGCCAAAATAAGCCGGGTAACAAAAACTGCCTCCCAGAAATTTAAAACTCTGAGGATTGCCTCCAATTTCATAAGCCGTTTCGGTTCTCACGGAAATGACTCCCCCGTGAGCCACCATTCCTGCGGCTTGGCAGCCCCGGAGCATGTCCGTCAGCCCCCCGCTACCGTTTCTCGCCTCTGACCGTACGCTCCCGGGAGGGGCCTCCTTCCCTCCTTCCCCCCCCCTTTCATTGTCTCGGGGAGGGGGGACCAGCGCCCTCCTCGGCCGGCGCTGCTGGCAGGGGGGGCTGATCCTGCGCGCTGCCATTCACGGAGCCCTCTCATGAAAATGCATGCCGGCTCGGCCCCCTCGGTCCTGGTGCGATCTCCCCTCACTGTGGATGTCAGAGTCACCGCTGGGCGAGGCTGACACAGCTGACATGCGTGGCACCGACACACGAGGTGGTCCTCAGACGATGTCTAGCCCGGGTCCAGCCGGTGGAGCGAGGACCCGGCCCGTGGTCAGCCGCAGAGATAAAGGGAAGACGTCTGCTCGTGTGGGCGCCTCCCATGTTCTAGTGAGCCCTGCCCGCGGTCTCTGTCTCCGCACCTCAAGACTGGAAAGTTCTCGGGCCCGTTGCTGGGGCGGCCCTTCGCCCTGTGCCCGGAGGGTGGTGTTACCATGTCAGCTACCGTGTCCTCAGCACCACGTCAGCTCCGCCAGGTTCAGCCCCCCTTTGATGCTCACATCAGACGTGAGAGGCAGAGTCCAGTGCCGCTCCGTGAGGAAAAGGGTCTGAACCCCAGAGGGGCGGCCGCGAGGCCAGATAAACCGCCAGGCGCCCCGAGTGCTTTCCACCGCGCCCCCTCGCTCAGCGGAGTGCCGGGTACAGGCGAAAACCAGCAAGTGCGGGACGGGCGCGCGTGGCTCCGTGGGTGAGCGATGACCTACGAACCAGGAGGTCACCCTGTGATTCCCAGTCAGGGCACACGCCCGGGTGGCGGGCTCGATCCCCGGTGTGGGGCTTGCAGGAGGCAGCCGATCAATGATTCTCTCTCATCACTGATGTTTCCATCTCTCTCTCTCCCTCTTCCTTCCTCTCTGAAACCAATACAAGTATTTTTTTTTAAAAAAAATCAGCCATTGCTCATTATCCACATTTCGAAAGAGGCGAGGGTTCGACCTGAGAGCTGTGCTGGCCCGGGCTCATCCCACCCGGGGCCTCGGGCTCACTCAGCTCCCGTTCCCACCCCTGTTCGTCTCGGCTGCCCCCTACAGTCGCTCCTGACACTCGGGCTTCTGTTTAAGGCGAGATGGACCCAAGCTCGGAAATGTCTCCTCATGGCTTGTCTCACTGCTGAGACCTAAGGAGCATTTCGCATCACCTCATTCACTAGCAGGTACCGGGCTGCCGGGGTGCGGCCGGTCCGTGGCTGGCGGGGGAGAAGGGGCCTTTAAACAGTAATAATAACTCACACGTTGGCTACCTGATCGCTACGTTATGACAAAATAGAAGGTTAAGACCTCTCCCACCAATGCTGGCTGCTTAAAAATTTAAAACTCCAGGGGAAAGCCCGGGCGTCCTAATGAGCTTCAAGCCACCCAGGACCCGACGGGAGGGGTGAAGCCCTGTTGGTGTGAGGGCCCAGGAGGGCAGACCCAGCCTGTGCCCGGTTCCAGGAGGAACTAGGCAGGGAGCGGGGCGGCGGTGGGTGTGGGGAGGGGGTTCAGAGAGATGAAAAGGGGGGGGGGGTGGCGGCGGCGGCTTAGAACATTCCGGATGAGCCCGGCTGGCCGTCTGATTGAGGACGTGTGTGATTCCTCCGAACGCTTCATTATGTCAACACGGCATTAGGTTTCCCGGGCACATCCGCTCCCTCTCTGAAGAGGAGAAAGGAAGAGCGTTTTGTGAACGGGTGCCTTCACACCGGGGTTGGAGGGGTGCCTGTGTGTGTGTGCGCGCGCAAACCTTTCGCGAGGAATCAGGATTAAAATCTCTAAGAAAATACGGCAGGCAGGAGTGACACGCCGTATTTATTTTCCCAGTGGAAATGTAAACAGTGGCGGCGGAGATGAAAATATTTAGAGAACAAACTGACCCGACCCAATTAAAGGCCCCAAGAAGGCCTGCCTCCCGAGGAAGGGCGCACTGGCGGGCTTCGGGCAGACGTGACGGCGTGGGCCACATACACCTCCTAATTGCCCCCCCCCAGGCCCTCCAGCCCATCGCCCTGCACACTGGCCCGGGAGCCAGGGCTCACACAGGCCGATAAGGACCTGGTCTGGTCCATACCCGTGTTCTCAGGTTTCCCTGGTGCCCGAGAGGCCAGACCTCAGGCTATTGCTGTTCCTGAGTCCCCAGGCCGGAGTCACTTTCCTATCAGCCAATGGAGTAGCCTCAACTCCCTTCCCACAGTCCTGGGTCAGGATCGGCCCATGGGGACCCCCTCACATGCCCACCCCCCCATCTCCAGCGTCCCAACTGGGGCCGAGGAGAAATCCCCACACGACCCTGTTTCCCTGAAGGATGCTGACATGGGCCGTTGGGAGGGAACGCCTGTGGGCTCCGCGCGGCCCTCCGCGCTCCGGCCGGCGTGGGCCCGAGCTCCCCGTGTGACACGCAATCACGCTTGGGATCATATTGTCTTGAACGCGCGGTGGCTGGCATGGATATGGACGCAGACTTCGCCAGTGTTTTAATAAGAAAACAAAACGCAGGGAAAAGGCGCCGGCGTTGCCAGGCGGATCATTAAGAAGCCGCCTGGGCGGCCGGAGGCTGGCGCCCACTGCCTCGGAGTTGGTCCTGCGACGGAAGCTTCTCTTGACGTCTAGTTATGTGGAGACGTGACTGATCACCCAGGGGTGGGCGCTCCTGGGAGGGAGAGTTCATGACAGGCGGCGGCGGGCGCAGCGGCTTTTAAATAAGAATCAGGAGGAGGTGGCATCGGGCGTCCTGACAGTCGGCAGCTGCTACCTGGCTCGTCCCCGGCAGCCGAGCTGGTGGGCTCCATTAGCATCTGCCGGCTTCTGTCTCATTATCACACATCTGCCCACCTTGATTCCGGTGACGCCGCCTCTCATCTGACAGCTCAGGCGATGTCAGGGGCTGGGTACGGTGGGAGCAGGGGACAGCGGGCGCGCGTGTGCGCTTTTATTTCCTAAAGACGGGTGTCGGGTTTGACAGTCCCGTGCCCGGAGGTAAAGGAGATAATTAACATATAGGGCCGATCCTAAACAAAGCTGAGGCCCGGGTTCTGGGGGAAGCCACCGCCGCCGGAGCCCACAGATCAAAGCCTGGGAGACCTCGGCCCTCTGCCCGGGCCTGCCGCAGGGGCCCGCACGCCAAAGGCCAGCGTAACATCCCGACATCTCAAATTCAAAACAAACACAAAAACGCAGTCCGGTTGAGCATCGGCCTATGAACCAGGAGGTCGCTGGTTCGATTCCCCGGTCAGGGCACGTGCCTGGGTTGTGAGCTCCATCCCCTGTAAGGGGCATGCAGGAGGCAGCCGGTCCATGATTCTCTCATCATTGATGTTTTTCTCTCTTGCTCCCTCTCCCTTCCTCTCTGACATCAATAAAAAACATATTAAAAAAAAAAAAAAACACACAAAAACTCATGCTTCAGGTTTGAGGCACTGAACAGCCGCCTGTATCCCGACGTCAAGGTTTTCCGGCAGGAATGTGGCATCACAGCTGTGCCTGATGCTTCCAAACCAACCTCCAGCCGACGGGGAGGGAGGGAGGCCCGCCTGCCCTCAGCTGCCTCCCATCATGACATCCACGGGCACAGGCAGCTGCATTTGCGTAAAACAACAGCCTCCCTCACACAGCTGCCTGGGGACAGAAACCCACCCGCTGAGCCTGCCCCCTCAGAACGCCCTGTGGGGGTGCTCCTCGTCAGGTAGGAGGGTTTGGGGTTCTTCCTGCAATTCCAGTTGCCAAAAGAACTGGCTTTTCCTTGGGGGAAAGAAAGGTGCCTCTGTGGTCAGAGGATCTGGGGTTCTGAAGGGCCTCGAGCGTCCCTAAGCCGAGTTCCAGATGGAGCCTGAGGTCACTGGGGAGGGGAAGCTACCACGACAAGACAGGTCCCTCTGACGGGGGACCCCGGCCCCTGCCTCCCAGCCCTGCTAACGCAGAGGAAACAATAGCATTTGGCAGGCAGGGCCCGAGGTGCCCGCTGAGACCCAAACCCCAAGGGACCCGGGAGGGAGCCTCCTGTGTCCTCCTCGGGGACCCCCCTCCCCCACCCCCAGAAGCTGGTGGGCACCGTGGCCTCCGGAGCCATCCAGGGGGCTCCTGGCTCCCCTCCCGGCTCCCGCGGCTTTCATCCCTCTGATATTTCTTTGTTCTCCTGCGCGCCGAGGGTTTGTATGGGTTAATGGAAAAATTACTGCTATTTTGCAACAATGCAATCAAAGTCAGTTCAGCAAACCCTGATAAAGTGAGAATAGCTTATTCAGATGGAGCTGGCAGGCCTGAACTCACCATTGCAAAGTTTGAATACAAAATAAGATATTCCCTTAAAAAAAAAAAAAAAAGAAAGAAAAAGAAAAGAAAGACAGCATCCGTTGTCATTCATGCTAAAAAGGCATTACAGACTGTCGACACTGTACAGAAAAATAGGGGATGTTGACCTTTTTATTATAGACTTTTCTCGACTGTTGCCCTTCTCTCGGCTGCTCGGCGCTCCCCCCCGCGGCCCCCGCCCCCCTCGGCACTCACACACTCTCTTTTCAGCTGTATGTTATCTCAAATAATTACCCTCCCTTCTGGCTGTCCCTGGTGACTTCTGCTGCTGAAAAAGCTCCTCATTGTCGGAGACTGAAGAGGGATTTCCAGCCTGCTTCTGGTGGCCGGGCAGCGGCTCTTAATTAACCACTCAGGTATTGGGGGGCTCCCAGCCCCGCTCGCTTCCATATGGCTGGAGCGTGTCTGCGGCCATAGTCACGGGAGGAAATACCGTATCAAAAAAAGGGCTCGCACAACCCAAAGCTTGTGCAAATTATTTTTAATGATTCTTCTCTGGTGAGTCGGCTTATTTGTTATTTCAAACGGGGGGGGGGGGGGGGGGAGATGGAGAGAGAGAGAGAGAGATATGCATTTGTCCTTGACCCAGATCCTGGCGGCAGATGCCCCTCGAGCCCTACCCCCACCCCAAATCTGATCACAAGCACTGTCCTCAAGAGGAGACCCCAAGCAGCAAAGCCCCTCGGACACCCCAGAAAGCGTTCCCCCCGCCTGATGTTCAGACGCTTTTGTCTCTGTGGGTGCCTCGCTCTTCTCCAAGGCACCCGCACGGGATCCACAGAACTGCCACGACGCCGGCCACCTGAAATACCTCGAGGTCCTTCCCGTGTCCAGGCCTCTCGTGGCTCTGCTTTCAGTCCTCGGTCAGGGGAGGCGCGGGGCGGAGGAGTGGTCGCGTTAATAACTTTAATTAAAAACGAAGCCGCATTTCCATTTTGAAAACCACCCATCCACCGGCGCGCTGTGTCACTCGACATTATGTACGATTTTACTTTGCGACAGAAAGCATTACATTTAAAAATTCATTACAGCAAGGTTAGTTAGACACATGATGGATGCAGCTTTAATCCTGCCATATATTATTACGGCGAAAATGTAAATGATGAAAAATATTTTGTGCTTATCAGCATTTATGTGGAAATGTGTTTTACAGTGATATATGGTGTTCTATTTCTATTGGGATGAAAAGAGAGCCCCACAAAAAGATGAAGTGTTTATTAAAACATGGTTACGTGTGATAGCATATTCCTGTTGTACATGACTTTAAACATATTCGCTGAGGGCATTTGTCCAAAACAACAGGAAAAGGTATTTTCTGTGCAAAGCGGGCGAAGTTTGTGGGTGTGTTTTTTTTCCTTCTGATCACAGCTCTGTTTTAATAGACTAATATTCATTCAACAGTCCGTTTCCTTTCTTTACGTGGTTAAAATTCACGTGTGCCCATGGAGACTCAGTCAGTGGCCACACAAAGAAGGCTGGGGGGGGGGGGAGGTGTTTATTTGGTACCATCGCCCAGAGGGAGCAGGCCGCCCAATTGAATGATATTTCCAAAGTGATGTCATCGGGGCACAATAAAATCCATTCGAGCTGTAATTCACATAATGGGAAAATAATATCAAATGTCCCTTTCCGATCAGGTGAGCATTAAAACAAACAAACAAAACAAAGAAAGCAAAGGCCACGCTGTGTCCACTCACGTCGGGGCACAGGAGGAGTTCAGCTGTGGCCACGGGAGAACTGGTGCCGGGGAGGGAGCCCTGCGAACCTCAGCTGCCGAGCGGACAGACGGGAAGCTCACCTCCCGAGGCTCCCGCTGCCAAGTTCAAGTTCACTCACAATGTGGTTCCTGCCTCCTGCTCCCCTCCCCGCTTTGCGCCAGCGCCAGAACAATAGTGTGTCCAACTACAGAGTGACATCGAGCACAGAAAGAAAATAAACCCTCATCAGCCACCTAAAAAAAAAAGGGAAAATTTATGACCAAACTCTATTTAAAGAAGGCACAAACGGCCCTTCCTACAGCCGTTCCCGCCTGACGAGACGCCCGTCACTTAGGGCGCGGAGCTCGGTATTTCACCCGAGTGCCCTCGGCCCTGGGGAGTGAGAACGTAGTCATAGGGTTACCCAGGACCCATGTCCACGGGGCCCCGTTCAGTATATCAGTCCTAAGTCTTTCTCCCGCCTTCTGTCCATGACAGATCTTGAAACAGATTTGGCATTGGCCAGACTTGGAAATCAGTTTCAAGGCCCCCCTCTTGTATTGAGTGTCCCCAGTGTCCCCCCGGGGTGAGGGCAATGTAGTCTTCATGTAAATGTCCACCAGGCTGGCCCCTGCTCCTTGTCCTCTGCCCCGGACATCTGCGGGGGGAGGGTGTCGTTGTGTACATTAGCACCATAGGTTTCGCGCCCGGGGGCTCCCTCGGGCACAGGAAGCTGGAGCCGGCGTGCGTTTCCTATCCCGGCACTCTCCCTCGCGGCTCCTCCAGCGGCGGCTTGTTATCTTTAGGAAGTCCGAGGTGGGGGCACAGGGAACACTGACCTGGCTCCTGTCCAGTTAGAGACGTGAAACTCCGCCCTGTACACCTTGGGGACATTGTCACAGAGGGGTCATGTCCCGTCAGTGCGGATCCGACCCAATGGGCCCGTGACCTACGCTGTCCTCCACCTCCTTTTGTTTGTGGCCTAAAACCCACTCGGCTGATTTCCTTCCAAGCACAGGTTTTCGGATCCGTGGGCATGTCTGCTCACTTGATTGCGGAGGGAAGAGTTCCCGCACGTCTTTCTCTTCCTTTTTATTTTATTTTTTCATTTTTTTAGTTTCTATTTTAAAGAAACACACACACACACACACACACACACACACATGCGTGCGCGTGGCTTTCTCAAGGAAACAGGAGGGCCAGCCCCTCATAACGTCGCGCCCAAAGCACACCCCTTCGGTCCGTTTTCTGGCTTCGAGAATTTCCCCCGAGCCTGGACCCCAGGGGCGGGGACCGCCCCGAGGCTGCCCTAGGAAATGTATTTATTTCTTGGAGCTGAAGAATATTTGCTGAAAGGTGGATTATCGCTTGGTAGGCCACCAGCAGCTGTTGAAAACCGGGGCATAAAAGCTTGTTTATGTCTTTAATGGCCCCCTTAATGATGGAGCGAGTATGTTATTCATAACAAGATGCCGAGGCCTACTCGGAGGACCCCCATGCATGGCGCTGGCGGAGTAAGAAACATCTGCTGTGTCATAAAAGGACATTTTATTTGGGGTCTACTTTAAAAAACATGATTCCAGGGAGTGCCACTGATTTATATGGAACACAACAAATGATGATGTCTTGAAGTAATTAGACTTTACAATTAAACCTGCAAGGGCCACGCCTGGAAAGAAAGAAAGGAAAAAAAATCCCATCCAGTCTTCATCCTCTGGTCATTTGAGCACATCCCGTGGCCTTGCCTCCGTGTATTTCAATGTGGAAAGTCACTCTTGGCATTGATTCCGCTCTAGGAAGGCCTCCGAGTTGCGCGGGCCTCCCGGAATCCCCATCCACAGTGGCCCTTTGGACTCGGGGTCGGGGGTATACATAGGAGTTCTCTCCACCTGCCGCTTGTCTGACGGCCCAGAGCGTGTTATAATCGTCCTGGAGGGAGGGAGGCCCAGAAGGTAGGCCTGGGTGGGGAGGGAGACAATGGCCTGCCTCCCCACAGGCTGTAGTGTGTGGGGGGGGGCAGGTAGGGGCGCCCCCAGAGGGGGACATACCAGCAGTCTGGGACAGCGTGGCCCTAGAGATGTCCCTGAAAGGGAGAAGTGCTGAGGGGACAGGGTGTGGCCCGCCCAGTCCCAGCCCTCGCCCCCTCCACTGCAGATGGCGTCTGTCTCCAACACGCCCGCTATCACACCAGGAAGCCGCGTGTCACCACCTCCGTGCCCAACACCGCTCATGAAGCCAGGGACACGTCTATTGTTTCCTGGAGCTGGGTCCTCAGAAAAGCATGTGCGGTGAGAGGAAAGACGAGTTATTTTAAGAGCTGGCTGCCGGGCAAGCTGGCTGTCCAAGGACAGTGCTCTTGACCCAGGCTGCTGGGGCGGGGGCGGGGGGGGGGGGGCCCTCAACAAGTGGAAGGCATACCTGTGCCAGATTCCACCACCAAGGACCCAGGCTGCTGGGGCGGGGTCGGGGCGGGGGCCTCAACAAGTGGAAGGCATACCTGTGCCGGATTCCACCACCAAGGATTCCGATTCTGTGGCTTCAGGTGTCCTCCGCCGCCCCCAACACACACACACACACACACACACACACACACACACACTGGTGATTTTTTTTTAATATATCTTTTTTGTTAATGTTTTTAAATTGATTTTGAGAGAGAGAGGAATGGAGGGGGTTAGGGAGATAGAAACATTGATGAGAGAGGAACATCACTGATCAGCTGCCTCCTGCATGCGCCCCCACTGGGAATCAAGCCCACAACCCAGGCATGTGCCCTGACCGGGAATCGAACCTGTGGCCTCTTGGTTCCTGGGTCGATGCTCAACTGCTGAGCCACGCCGGCCAGGCCGGGCACACTGGTGATTTTTTAAAAGCTCCCGAGATGATTTCTCGTGTGAAACTATTGCTCTGGGGAGATTGGGTGTGTTTTTTTAAGGGCGGTGGCATTTTTATCAGGCAAACACCTCCATGAGCTGTTCTGGTTTTAGACAATGAGGCTACCGCTGTTCGTAGAAACGTGAAGGTTAAAGGGAGCCGTCCCCATGGAGAACAGTGGTTCTTCAAAAACTTAAACATAGAATTGTCCTACGATCCAGTAATTCTGCTGGGGGGTGGAATATGCCCACAGGAACCGAAAGCAGGGCCCTGAGGAGGTCCTTCTACACGCATGTTCACAGCTGTGCTATCCACGCAGCCAAGCAGGGAGCCGCCCAAGTGTCTGTCCGCGGGTGAATGGCTTTTCACAAAGTGGAGTGTACATCCGCTGGAGTCCTCTTAGCCGGAGAGGAAGGAAGGGGATTCTGACCCCTGCTGCAGCATGAGGGTCCTTGAAGACGTGATGCTGAGTGAACACGCTGGCCACAAGAAGACACATACCGTGTGACTGCACTTCGGGGAGGTCTCTGCGTTGTTAAACCCGTAGGAACAGAAAGCGGGATGGTGGGTGCCCGGGGCTGGGGGAGTGGAATGGGAGCTCTTGTTTAATAGGAACAGAGTTGCCGTTTGGGAAAACGAAAGAGTTCTGTGGGTGGATGGTGGTGATAGTGGTGATGGTATTGAATGTGCTTAAAAAATGGTTAAGCACAGCTGGTGTGGCTCAGTGGTTGAGTGTCGATCTATGAACCAGGAGGTCAAGGTTGGATTCCCAGTCAGGGCACATGCAGGGCTGTTGGCTTGATCTCCTATGGGGGACAGGGGGCGCAGGAGGCAGCTGACCAATGGTTCTCTCTCATCGTTGATGTTTCTATCCCTCTCTCCCTCTCCCTTCCTCTCTGAAATCAGATTTAAAAAAAAAATACAAAAATGGTTAAGATGGTAAATTTCATTTGCTTATTTTACCACATTAAAATTTTGTTTTCCTGATGCAAGGCTGCTGACCATAGGAAGGTGACCTAAGGAACACAGACCTTGGCCTCTGCAAAGAGCCGGGTAGTGAATGGTCCAGGCTTGGCGGGCCGATGGCCTCCATCACAGAGACTCGGCTCGGCACACAGCATGCTCCATCACAGGGCGCGTGCTCAGGGTCCTCCGACCTCCGGGGGAGGCGGGCCTTCCTCCAGTGGCGGGCGCTTCGGCCTTGGACAGTAAAGGAAAGGGGACTTCCGCAGGGTCTGGGCGCACTGGGGCCACCGGAGGGCTGGTGGTGCCCCGCGCGCCCCAATCCCAGGCCCGGAGTCTGCAGCGGCGCCAGGCTCCCAGGGTGGTGTAGTCACCCTCAGAGCCCTCACTCCCTCCGCCAGCCCCCAGTGACCTCTCTCTGGGCCCCTTCCATCTTTCTCTGCCTTGCTCCCATTTTAATTCGTTAAGTGCCTTTAAAGTCACTGTCCAGCCGCCAGCCTTTGCCCCGGTGGAAGCTGGCAACCAGCAGGCAGACGCTCAGTGCATTCTGTGCCTGTTCCAGGTGTGCCGCCAGTGGTTAGACAATCATGTGCTTTACGAAGTGTTCCCCCGGGTATTTCCTGTACCCACTGAATGTGAACTGTAAATGAAAAAAATGAACATAAAATATGTTATACCAGTTAAAAAATATATATAGATGAGAAACTCGGGTGAACTGGCTTCAGAGACAAGTCCCGGATGCGTGGAGTGAAGTGCCGTGTGCACCAGGCCCAGGGCCAACAAGAGCCCGTCCCTGAAGCTGTTTCTTCTCCCTGCCAGAGACGGACTGGGGCGGGGGGGCGGGGGGACTTTTATGACAACAAGATGGTGATGAACTCATGAAAACATTTTTTTAAAAAAATATGTTTATGATTGATTTCAGAGAGGAAGGGAGAGGGAGAGAGAGAGAGAAACATCAATGAGGAGAGAGAATCATGGATCGGCTGCCTCCTGCACACCCCACACTGGGGATCAAGCCCGCATGTGCCCTGACTGGGAATTGAACCGTGACCTCCTGGTTCATAGGTCGACGCTCAACCACTGAGCCACGCGGCCGGGCAGGAAAACATTTTTATAATAGCTGTGAATTTGGTGAGTCCTTGTACCAGCTGAGCACTAATCTGCTGGTAAATATTTCCTAGGGCGGTGGTCGGCAAACCGCGGCTCACGAGCCACATGCGGCTCTTTGGCCCCTTGAATGGGGCTCTTCCAAAATACCACGGCCTGGGTGAGTCTATTTTGAAGAAGTGGCATTAGAAGAAGTTTAAGTTTAAAAAATTTGGCTCTCAAAAGAAATTTCAATCCTTGTACTGTTCATATTTGGCTCTGTTGACTAATGAGTTTGCCGACCATGGTGCTAGGGGAATGGATCTCGGAGGCAGGCGTGGACTGGCCCAGTGGCTCCTGTGGTCATCCTGCCACCAGAGCCGGCATGAACAGTAGAGGCCATGAGGGTGGGGCCCAGCAGGCCGCCAGGGCGGTGGCCTTCGTGCACACTCATGTGCCAGCTAAATCTATATTGCGGGCATCTGGTGGGGTTAATCATCATAAGCAAGCAAGCAGGCAAACCTTGCAAGCCACCTTCGGAATCTGAAGCACCTGCAGCCTCCACCCCAGGTGGCTGTGACTTGGCCCCCACCCTGCCTCGCTGGCCTTGCCTCCCACAGTCCAGCTAGACGCATCCACTCGTGCTTTCTCAAGCCAGCCTGGTGTTTCCCCGGCTCTGTCCCTTCGTTCACACTGTGCCAACCACTTGCAACTCCTCTTGTGTTCAGCGTCACCTGGCAGAACCTTCCGGGCCCAGCCCCAAGGCTTTCTCGCTCAGCCAGCCAGGGTTTTCATCTCGCTTCCCTCTGCTTGAACGTTGGAGGCAGCAGTTTACCATCTGCCTGGGCTCTGGCAGTTGAGCCAGACAGTAAGTCTACCTGTGTGTGACCTCTTCTAAGTTTAGTTGCTTCCTCTGTAAGCTGGGAATGGAATGTTACTAGATGCGCTAACACCACATGGTTGGTTATCTGGGGATTCAGCGAGGGGACGCATCGTGCCTGGCTCAGTCAGCAGTGGGCGCCATCATTAGTAGAGCTACATGGGTACCTGCCAGGATCCCCACGAGACTGCAGGCAACTTCAGGGCGAGGACTGTGCCTAACACACTGCATGAGCGAGCCACAGTGATGGATCCTTAATAACCAGGTGCTCCCTTGAATTCTACCTTATGTTCTTGAATGGAGCTTACCAGGTTATAAAGTAGGGCCTTCCACTCGTCCCACCCCTCTTGCTCCTGAGAAAGGAACCTGCTCTGCTACCTCCCTATCCCTCCCCTTTCTTCTCACTCAGGCATGGTAGACCAGTACTCCCCACATCCAGTTAGTTGCATGCCTCTGCTATGATTTTTGACATAAGCAAGTGAATAAGTTGGATTTAAATTTGTCTCATTCAACGGTTCCCAAATAACAATGTGTGTTGTTGTTGCTTTTTTTTAAAAAAGATAAAGTGAATGTCTCCCTCATTTCTATAAGTCTAAAGTAGTCAATTCAGGGCAGGGTGTGGTAATAGAAACCCAGGCCCCTTCTAGCTTGTTGCTCTGCTATGTATGGCCTCCATTCCAAAATAATCATGGCTCCTGGAGCTCCAGCAGAAAGTAGGAGGGGACAAAGAACAGGACCACTTCCTGAAAGGACACATCACAGAAATTGTCTATACTACTGTTATCTGTAATTAGTTGGCCAGAACTTAGTCACATGGCCATAGTTAGCTGCAAGGGACCCAGCATAACCTAGCATTTATTTTAGGTGGACAAATGTCCAGTGAAAAATTGGGGCTGTCTTTCAGAGGCAATTGGGAACAATGAAATTTTCTACGCTTTTGGTAAATGTTATATTACTAGAGGCCCGATGCACGAAATTCGTGCAAGAGCCTTCCTTCCCCTGGCTGCCGGCACTGGCTTCCCTCTGGCATCCGGGACTCGGGCTTCCCTCGCAGCTCTGGCTTTGTCCGGAAGGACATCCGGAAGATGTCTGGTCTAATTATGCTTTTATTATTATATATTATATATTATTTCTTTTGCTTTAAACATACGTGAAATAGTTAAATAATGCTAAAAAATATTTATAATGGAGAAATAATTTTTTTGCTGCTCAAACCAATTCATGTCTCTAGAAGCATCAATTTTAATTCTTTTAGTGGTTTCTTCAGGCATTGAATCTTCATATTTCTAACAGATAATATGATGATACAGCTCTCTCATGATTCATTAATTTTAGACTTTTGACTTTCTCCTTTGGTAAATGAGGACTTGGCTTTCTTTCTTGCGAACGCACACATACTTCTGCCCTGCTTCCTCTCCCCAGATCTTTCCAGCAGGAGCATAGAAATGTTCCAGTTAAAGCAATATTGAGAAAAATAATTTCATTATTTTGACAGTGCAAATATCATTCACTTTGGAGCCTAATGAAGGGACAGAATTATGTTTCTTTTTCAGAAAATATTTCTTTTCTTGGAATCAATAATTGTCTCATTTTTCATTTTCATTTTCATCTACTTAAAAAGTTCCCTTCTCCTCCAATAGCTTTTTAGTAGAATCGTCCATGTATCAATTTATAAGATTATCTATTTGTTTAGTTTTTTGTTGTTGTTTTGTTTTTTGTTTTTTCTTAGAGACCCTCTTCCTGGAGCTCAGTGTCCTGCTGCAATCGGGACTGGTTGATCTTTAGGACTGGTGTATGGCTGTGAATAGTACCTCATCTTGGAATCCCTTTGCTTCTTTCATATGTTAGATTAATTTTCGGGATCCCAAACTCCCTTCTTTGATGAACTACATCTTCTAGTCACTTCCTGGGAAAGGGGACTGTGAGAGGTAAATGTTCTGTCTGTGAGATGACGTGAGTCCACCACAACACTTGACATTTTGTCTGGGTATAGAATTCTAGGCTGAAGATTCATTGTCATTCTCTCCTAGTGTTAATAATCTGATTCAGTTGTTCCTCCCAGTCTTTTGTGTGCAACATGATCTCTTTTTCTTCACTCAGAAAAGTTTTAGGGTCTTTCTCTCTCTCTTTGGGGGTCCTGAAATACCATATTGATGGCCCTTTGCTGGGCCTTTTAAAATGCATGGAGCTCAATTCTGGGTGGGTCCTCTTATCCCACCTGAGAAAACTCACATCCTCCAGTTCTAGAAATTTCCCCATGCTATTTCTTTAATAAATTATATTCTTCCAATATGTATCCTACCTGTTTTTCTTTTCAGAAGTTTGCATAGTCAGATGCCAGAGCTCACGGTTAGATGTTATAATTTTTCAAATATTATCTTTCCACTTTTTTTTAGTCATTTTTTGTTCTATTTACTGAGCTATTTTTTCAATTACACCTTTCAATTCTTAACTTGGATTTATTATGTCTTCAACTCTACGTTCTTCACAAAATTCTTTCTTGTTTATTCTTTGATTGAGTCTTAAAAGCAATAGTATCCTGTTCTTGTTTCATGGATGCAACATGCTTTCGTCTCTCTGTGAATATTACCTATAATATTGTGACATTTTCTGTTATTCTTTTTATTATCTCTATCTCGGATTTTTCCTTCTTCTGATTTCTCATTTGGTCTCTGTCTTTTTCGGGGGGGGGGGGTGTCCTTTCCATATCTGTGAATTTTTTGTGGCCTGTTTACCTTTAAGAATGCAGCTCTAACAAAATAATTAACTGGAGGCTCCATGCGCCTGAGAGAGCTTGTTGACTGGTAGGTCACTAGATGGCAAACCAGATTATTAGTGTATTCCTGCATATTTCCTCTGGTTCCTCTTCTCTATAGAGGAATTGTCCATCACTCCACCTTCAACCTATGGGGATCAGCCTGACGGTGCATTCTGGGTACTAGGTAAGCCCACCTGGGGGTCCATACTGTAGAGTTACACAGGATTTTATTTAATCTGTGTATTTTTATCCCAGCACCTCATCCTCCTTCTAACTTGGTTATCTCTTCTCTATCAGCTTTCTGATTTAACAAATTATGTTAAGCATCCCAGATGGCGTCTAGTTTCAGCAGAGATGGTGACTGTGTTTTTCTTTCTTCTGCATATTTGGAAATGATGCCCAAGAAAAGAAAAAATACCCTGCCACCTTAATTCTGTTAAGTCCTATGCTATTACTTAATTAATATTTGTCTTTACACTTGATTCATTCTTTTCACTTAACGACATTCATTCAAAAAGGATATTTTATATCACTATTGCAAAATGGCACACTGGGGAAAAAAAACCCTACAAAAACAAATAAAGGACAAATAAAATAACACTATTCATTCTAGCCAGCTACTATTCCCTGCCGAAGGCTCTGGGCCCGAGGCCTGCTCTGTCTTTGCTAAAGAGACAGACTAGCAGGTTTTAGAACGATGTTGCTGTTAGAAAGACATCCATATTAGGAAAAGGTACTATTACAAAATGGAGACATTTCCCCTTTGTTAGCCAAACAGACCAGAAAAACACTGGAAAATGGGAAGAATTGACCCGAAGTGTAAGTCAAGGGTATTGAACTCTGTATCCCCTACCACCTGCCCACAGCTCTCCGCATAGCTGGCTTCTTGTCGTTCCAATTTTGGCACAGATTTCTTCTTCTCAGAGTCCTCCCTGACCGCTCCCACTAGCGAAACCTCTGATTACCTCTCACCACCCCGTGTTGCTTATTCATTAGCACTGTCGCCGTTTCAGGTGGTTGTGCTTGTTCCCCCGTCCCGTGCTGCCCCTGCCCCACGCCGGCTGGAAGGTAAGTTTTATGAGGACAGAGACTATGTCTGCCCCACTCACCAATATGCCCAAGCCTCAATTAAGACCGACACATAGTAGATGCTCAATAAATATCTACAAAGAATAAATGCATGCATTAAAAAAAGAGAGAGAGAAATCAGCTTGCTGTTCAGTTGCAGCCGTTTGCACATTCCCAGCCACTCAGTAGCCTTGGTTTTCTATCTCTGTCTCTCTCTTCTTCTCTCAGCCTCCCCCTCGGTCCTCAGGTTTCAGCCACTAGGTCCCCTCCACGTGACGGGAAGAAAAGTTAATTCTTAAATGGCGGCTGGAACCAAGTTGAAGTGCGCTGACAGCCCTCAGACCCGCTCTCGACATCTCTCATGAGGATGAGGATCTCACAATGGCAGATGCTGGTCAATTAGGCAGAAATACTTTCATCTTGAAAAAGAGAGAGGAAAAAAGGATTTAAAGACCCAAAGGTATTTTTGGCTGACATGAGTGTAATTAATTTCTTCACAAGACAAAATGGACAGAAAATGAATGCCATTAAGGGCCGAGTTTTTATGCTGCCAAACCGACAAATCAATTCAGGGCGAGCAGCAGGCTGGCGTGTTTTGTTTTTCCCTCGCAGTTTTTTTATCTTTGTTAAATGGAATTAACAATGAAAAGTTGAGCGAATTGACATAGATTTTTTGATTTCCAGTTAGCCGTGTAAAAGGGGATAATGTGGCGGCCCTGGGTCGGCATTCCCAGGTGGAAATCATCATGGAGGCTGAGACGCGTCCACCCCTTTAGGTGTGGCTGGGCCTGCATCACACCTTTGTCGTCCGTGAGCCCTAAAGAGGGAGCCGTCTTCAGGGGAAGTGCCAAGTGCGAGGTCTGACTCCTCTCCTCATCTAAGTACCAGGCACGTGGTCAGTGCTTAAGAAATAATAATAGGGCAGTTCAATGAAGTTCCTTGTATTTTCCCATTGGTAGCCAATCTCTTGACTCTCGGGCATTGGTACCTTGATGAAAATGTCAATTTTCTCAGCGTTAGGGGTTCCCTTTCATCAATAAGACATCTCCCTAAACGTATTTATAAACATCTTCCAAAAATGAAATAGGCATTTGTTTAAAAAAAAAAAAAAAGGACTCTTATCTATAATAATAAAAGCGTAATATGCTAATTAGACCAGATGTCCTTCCAGACGACCTTCCAGACAAAGCTGGGGCTGCGAGGGAAGCCCGGGTCCCGAGTGCCAGAGGGAAGCTGGTGCCAGCAGCTGGGGGAAGGAAGGCCTGCTCTTGCATGAATTTCATGCATTGGGCCTTTAGTTTCCTATAAACAAACATAGGGACTTCTTTAAAATAAAGGTAAGCATCTGTGCTCACCCAGAAACTACATCACGCCACAGCTGGAGGTGGGAGGCTCCCCCAGGCACAGCGTTTCCATGGCAACAGCAGAGGACTCTGGATTTTGTGTGTGCTTTCTCCATGCAGGCCAGCTCCTCTCTAAATGAGTGACTGCATGGTCATGGGGGCCTAGAGCGGTGGGTCCGTAGAAGTAACTACAGGTGATTGCAGGGGTGTTTTTTTGCTTTTTTGTTTGTTTGTTTGTGTTTTGCACATCTTCCTCCAGCTGTTGAGATAATGTACAGATTTAGTTAGGGTAATTTTAAAGAATGATGATTGGGCAAACATCAGGAAACGTCGGAGTTTTCTCTCTGATTCAACACCTTCTTGGGGAGGTGAATTTGCTCATTATTCTTCGGAATATCGAGCTGGAATCGGCAGCAGGGGGAGGGCTTGCGTCTGCTTTGCGATTGTAGCATGTGGAATAAGGCACAACCATTAAACTAATGATAGCCAGTGAAGTTTTGCAAGTGATGGGCTCTTTTCTATATAAACTAGAGGCCCGGGGCATGAAAATTCATGCACTGGACAGGGGGTCCCTCAGCCTGGCCTGTCTCCTCTCACAGTCTGGGAGCTCTCAGGGGCGGGAGGCGACCCAGCGATCAGGGGAAGGTGACGCCCCAACACACCTCTGCTGCTGCCACTGCCAGCAGTGCAAGCCTCGGCCGGCCCTGGTTACCTGATCTTCGGGTGGCCCTGGGCAGCTGGGCAGCCGCCCTCCAAGGCTTGCCTGCACCCTGGGCCGACCCTGGGCGGCTGCGGGGCTGAGGGGACTGGGGGACTCCAGAGGCAGGCGCGCGGCAAGGCCGGGTGTGCCTGCCGCCCCGGTGGGGCTGAGGGGACTGAGCACCGCCATCTTGTGGCTGTGGGTGCTGCCATTTTGAGGGCATGGCAGTCAATTAGCATATTCCCTCCTTATTGGCTGTGGGCACTGCCATCTTTGCAATGGTGTGAGGGTCAATTAGCATATTCCCTCTTTATTAGATAGAATGAGTCAAGTCAAAGTAATTCATAAAACAGTCTCACACACTCATTTGCCTTTTTAAGTGGGAGAGGAAAAGATGTGGTTAGGATATACCAGGAATTGCACATAATCCAAAGCCCAGCTTATCTATGCCAAAAAAATATATTGAGTAATTGTTCCCAATGTACTGTTACTAGTCTTGATCTACTCCATTACAATAGAGATTAGCTTCTCTGCCAAATGTTTTAAGCTCAGACAAAACCTTAATTCACCCATGAGAGCATGACATTCACATATACCTTCACAGAAAATAAAATGTTAAAAAACAAACAAACACACACTTCTCTTCTTCATAGTGGCAGAGCATTTGCCAGCTATTAGTTTTGATATTATCCATTATGTTACTAGATCCCTGAGGTTAGATTCCATGCAATAAATTCCTCCAAGAACTTATTGGGGAAAATGTTCCTCTCCAGATAAAATTATGTTGCGCCTTTTGATCAGATCATGAAATGAACTACAAAGTTCATCTTCTTGGCTTTTTTTACTCTGTCTGCCAGTAAGCTCGGCGTTCCCAGATTAATATCACCTTGCAGTTGAATGTAGTGAAATGCACACGAAATCGGGAGCCTAAGGATTTGACTGGTAGACTGACTTCTATTATTGGTAAGTTGCATGTGCCATGAGCATTTTACTTGACCTGTTTGAGCCTGTTTCCATGCCTAACAAATGGTCATAATAACCAGTGCCACCGGAGGCAGACATTCTTGGTTGCTCACTTAGCAGTCCTCTCCTACTCTTTCTCTTAATAGCAGAAGTCCTGTATTCTTTGGGTTCCCCATGGCAGTGTGCTTAGGAGAGGCGGACCCAACTCCAGTGAATGAGTCATCGTTGGCCGATGCCAAGCATAATAATCCCATTCTCCTTTCCCCGTGATGGCTTCAGAGATGGACATGTGACCCAGTTCTGGTTGAATGAGCTATAATGAGAAGGCTGCTGGGAAGCCCAGGAAAATATTTTCTCCTTGAGAGACGAGGGAGGCGAACACCAACCACCCCATCCTCTGTCCCCGAGACTTCCTCCTTGCAGCAGAGTTGTGTGGGGACGTGAGCGCTGGGGGTGGGGCCGTGTTCTTGAAACCATCATGGGGAGCCAAGAGATTTGCAGGGAAGCCAACTCTGAGGTCCAGGAACCACCGAACACCCAGCCTCTTGGCTTCTTGCTGTCTAGGCCAACAAATGTCCTAAGATTTTCAGCCATTAATAGTTGAGCTTTCTACTTCTTGTCATCAAAAGCATCTTATGTATTAGTTACTTTCAAGAATGTCCATCGAAATACTTTGAAAGCCTAAAATATCTATGATAATTATTACGTTTATTCCCAGTCTCTCTGTTTCTCCTTTTGCTTCTCCACTCGCCCATCACTCCTTAGCTCTGTTCCTCCTGTCCCGTTGTAAAGAAAATCAGCACTCGTAGTTATTGTCACCGCTGTTGTTGTCATATAGTATAGTTTCTATTCATTGACTATTTATCGTGAGCTTAATATTGTGCTAAGAGCTTTATGGACAATATATTATTGCCTCAAAACAAGAACCCTATGATGGAGACATTACCATTATTCCCATTTATAGATGAGCAAATTGAAGCTCACATCAGTGCAGGAGCTTGCCCAAGATTAGACAACTAGCAGTCAGCAAAGCCGACACATGGACAGGAGCCTGCATGACACCAGCGCTTATACCCTCAGCTGAGTTCTCAGATGCCACTCCTTCGGGAGTGGGAAATAACAGATCAATCAATCACATTATCAATCAATCCCTCGATCAACCAATCAATCAACAAGGAACATACACATTAAGCACCAAGTCTTTTTAGGATACCAAACCTAAGTGTGATTTGTGCAAGGATTTTTTAAAAGTATGTTTTTATTGATTTCAGGGAGAGGAAGGGAG
Organism: Cnephaeus nilssonii; assembly: GCF_951640355.1. Classification (NCBI taxonomy): domain Eukaryota; kingdom Metazoa; phylum Chordata; class Mammalia; order Chiroptera; family Vespertilionidae; genus Cnephaeus; species Cnephaeus nilssonii. The sequence continues at coordinate 3,389,800 of NC_137091.1, forward strand.
AGGAAGAGAGAGAAAGAAACATGGAGAAGCACAGATGAAAGAGAAACATCAATCGGCTGCCTCCTGCACAGGCCCTATTGGGGGTTAAGTCTGAAACGTGGGCATGTCCCTGACTGGGAATTGAACCGGCAACCTCCTGGTTGCATGGGATAGATGATGCTCAACCAACTGAGCCACACTGGCTGGGCTGTGGCAGGGATTTTTAGAAGGCTCGGCCTGTCCAACTATACAGCTCTGCCATAGCTGTATACATGAGAAATCCTCACCATCATGCTCTCCCCCTTAGAACCTGGCTGCCAACTGAGAAAGTGGGGTAGAGCCATTTTCTCACAAGCCCCCCACGTTACAATACAAACCTCAGCATCGGTTAAGGTCAGCTGGCAGCGAACACAATCCCCGCTATGCTGACTTCACAACAATTGTTCTCCTGCATCGCTGATGCACCCCCTGGTGCCGAGAGGTGTTGAGAACGTATCAATTAGCTCCAATACCTACTGACTTGACAAGAAACCCCCGTCCTAAGCAGGATGACACGGGCATGCTGGAGAAGGTGCTGAGAGAGAAGTTTTCCACCCGGCTCATCGGAATGAGAAATACCTCCCCAAAGAAATGCTTACTTTTCCGCATGTCACGAATGCTTACTTTTCATCCGTCTGGACAGATGAAAAGGCAACCGCGGGGATCGCGTGGCGTCTGAAATTGCCTGCCGCCCCCAGATCACGCTCTTCCCTGAAAGGGGGCTGTCATTCCGTGTGTCAGCGACCCACCGTCCTCACGCAGCATCCCGGGAAGCGGGGAGACGGAGACGGAGGGCGTCGAGGTTCAGAAGCTCTGAGCAGAGGTGATGGGTGAGAGCTCGTCTCTTGTGCCCAAAACCAACGCCAGGGCGTGTGCTAAGGAAGCCGGCTCCGTCTCACACGCGCGCACACGTGGTCGAGTGCCGAGAGGGCTTAAGTGCACACAGGCAGCCGGTAGCCTCTTGAAACGGAACCGCGGGGGGTCCGTCCGGTCAGGAGCTTGCGCCGACGACATCGAGAAGGCTTCCGAGACTGCAGTGGAAAAAGGCTGCTTGCTGGAAAGAAGCTTCTGGAAGCAGCCCTTGTCCCGGGCAGTAGTGTGGGCATGCCGATGCTCTCCTCGGATGATTTGGGACAATCCAGAGTGTGGGCAGAACCTTGCCCTGGTGACCGGGAAGAGGAGAAGGTTCTGGAAAGCTTACAGGGAACCACCCTAAGTGAGGGCACAATTAGGCTCGCTGTCTCCGAGGCCGGCTTGTCCAGCTGCCATCGTTTTGTGGGGAGGCCTTCCCTATGTGGAGCCCCTGCCGTGATCCCCTCCTCCACCCGGCCTTTTGCACAGGGCCCACCCCAGTCCCCCTGTTCCTGCCGCAGCCGAGAACCGGAAGAGAAGGTTGTGGCCGGCCACGTTCCACCCACCCAGGCTGGCCGTTCAGTCAGTGCCCCAGTTGTGAGCGGAGGGGTCCCGGGCAGGGGGCGGGAAGGAGACCCCACGGGGCATCAGGACCAAGAGTGTTCAAAGTCGCTTCCGTGCTCCCCCGTTCAGGACAAGCAAAGGCGCTCGTGTGAGTAATTCATCGCGTGCCTAGACTCAGGGGGGCTGCACAATCTCATTAGCATGAATTTTTGCATATTTAACTACAGTTTTTAATTAGATGGTATTTTATTATTCATGCACATAATTTGAGTCCACGTCAGGCTGCTCTCTTGAAGGAAAGAGAAAAAAATGGTGCGTGGGGGTGAGTGGGGGGGTGGTGAGGGAGGTGGCCCTCTTCTGAACTGGGAGTCGGGGTTGGCGTGCTTCCCTGCGGGGCGAGGGAGCGCGCCGAGCCTCCGTCGGTAATGGCTCTCTTTTAATTCCGCTAATCGCTGCCACGTCGCGTACCTTGATGCATCTGTGCGTCCCGAGTGCTGGGAGTTGTCTCCGGACGCGGTAACTGTAAATAGTTTGCTCTGTTTGGTTTGCACATCCAAACTGTTTGCTCAGCCTCCTTGATGTATTATTAAAGCGGGTAATGGGCCCCTGGGAGGCCAGCTCGTTAGACGCCTTCATTTGCAGAGTAAGCCATGCGTTGTTTCCATCTTTCCTCGGGATGGTTAATGGCACTGATGATGAGGGGGTGGATTTTTCCCCTTTCTCCTCGGCCTGTATCGGCGCTGTTTTATTATGCAGGCAGAATGGCCAGGCTGCTGATTTTTGTCTCAGGTTTTCAATTAGTCATTTGACTGAACACATCTGTGCTGGCCTCCACACCGGAGCCGGACCGTCGCTATTCCCCGCTTACACCTGCCGGACCGTGGCCGAGAGCTGTGCCGGGGACACGCCGGATCCGGCCTTTCAGATGCCATCGAGGAGTTGTCGTGTGGCAGCGTTTCATAGGGGTGTCGGGGAGGTGTGAACGTCTCCGCCTACGGCCGAAGAACCCGCCATGACATCCCACTCCACGCAAAGGACTCACAGGGTGGTGACTGACAGCCGTTGGCCGTTTCGCGGCCCCGGTGGCTTCACCGGCTGACGACAGGCAGATAAGGTGCTCTTTGCGCTGTGGCCGGCAACGGGCGCTTTCACTGTGCCGGTAAACAGAGCGCACGGCTGCCTGCGCGCCCCGGCCCATCGGTGCCTCGGGTCATCCCGCAGCGGCCGGCATGTGACCCCCGTCTCCCACGGAAAAAGGAAGCGGCTCCATGGCAGAGCAGAGGCCTGGGCGCAGGAACCTGAGTGCCGCGTGACTTGAATACTCCAAAGAGCCCGTCACGGATCGTGGAGGAGGAAGCCTGGGCCGATTTCTGCACAATAAAAAGCAGTCTCCGCACTGGGGAGTGCTCACGGGTTTGCTGAGAGACGTTGCTAATGGCTCAATAGTTAGAAATCCCCTTTGCGGTCCTCGGGGGCCCCGGGGCAGCAGGCCGGGCTGCAGAGAGCAGTAGCCGGATCCCTGGGCAAGAACGCCCATTTGGACGGTGGGGTTCAAGGATGGTTGCGGAGCAGCAACGTTTGTGTTGGGTCTAGACTTTTTAAAAGCACCTTTTTACAGATGTGGCATCTGAGATGGTAGGAACCATTACGGTGCCTGAGCCCAACCCTTCCCAAAGCTATGAGTGACTTGTTAGCAGGGGCCAGTCTTTGTCCCCCCCCCCACCTCCAGGCACCCCCAGGGCGTGGCATCTGGCAGGTGTTCAGTCAGGAATGGACAGACATGCCGTGGCTCATTGGCCTCATCATTTCTCTAACTGTTTTCCTAACCAGGAGAGGTGAGCTTCTCCAGTTTGTAAGGATCAACCCTTGGACTCGGTTCACACGGCCACGCTCATTTCTCTGAGCTTTATTCTTTTCTCTGGTGTCGTGTGTTTCCTTTGAGCGTTCCCCTTCATAGCTGGGACAGAGCCGAGCCACAGCTAATCATTCTCTCCATCATCTCCTCCCACCTCACGTGTATGGCGGCCGCATCGCAACGCCATGCAACACGATGCAACATACGTCATCCTAGTCGATCCACTTGCTTTAATGCCTTTCATCTTCGTAACAGCCCTATGGTATGGGCAAGGGGCTATGATTATCACACCCATTTCACAGATGAGGAAACAAAGGCACAAAGCGATCAGGATTTCCCAAGGTCACATGAGTCAAGGAAGGAGCCAGGATGCATGGCAGACCATCTGGGCCACAGCCTCTGTTTCTAACCACGAGGCTGCACAGCCTGTTGGCCTGAGAAGGCGTTCCTTACCCCAGGGGGTTGGAATAGCCAGCTGCGATCTTGCTGAAAGGGCTCCCCGGGTTAGAGCCTTCTCTTTTCCCCCCACCCCTCCTCGTGGTGGATTTTGGGTTGTTTCCAGGGTTCCTGTCAATGTTGTCATAACATGCGTTTGCCCCTCTCCCCGAGCACACATGGCATGTTTCGGAGCGGATCTGCACAGTCATAGGTCGTGCACATGTGAAATGTTCCTAGATGTTGCCAGGCCGACTTCCAAGACGGTTGAAGCAGCCTGCGTACCTCCCAGCGCGTGGAGGAGGAGCGCTCTCTGCACGCCCCTTGCCAACGCCTCGATAGGATCTCAGTCTCTGCGTTTTGCCAACCCAAATGCATTTTTCAAAGTCGCAGCTTCCGGCTGCTTGTGAAACCAAACCTTTGCACTTGCTCTTTGCCAAGCTGAGCCTTCCGGCTCTCAGGCCCACCGTCTCGCTCCCACCTTGGCCCCCCAGGCGACAAAGACGCCCTGTGTCCTTGGAAATATACGTCAAAGCACAAGAGCCTTCCTCCTCTGGTTGTATAGGTCCAGCGCCACGGTAATGAGCTTCTCGGCAGCATTTTTCCAGCCTCAAAACGGTAGCAATGGCACGTTGAGCTGGGAAGGAGTATAACAGTGTGCTGGCTGCGGCCTGGCTTCAAATGGGTCTCGTCACGTGCTCGCTGCTAGACCCTTCCCGTGTCTCAGTTTCCCCATCTGTGAAACGGGAACGCTCATAGCACCAGCCTCGTGACTTACCAAGATGACCGTGCGGTCAAGGACGCCTGGCCCTGGGAGCGCTGCCCGCTTTGCGGTCAGTGTTATTATGTTCATGAGACACCGCACAGCTCTGGACCCAAGGGGCTGGTAAGTAGGGAATTATGTTTCTAGCTCTTGTTTTAGGTTTTTTAAAAGCACCTTTCTAAATATTGTAGCATCTGGGATGGTAGGACCCATTACAGTGCCTGAGCCCAACCCTTCCCAAAGCTATGAGTGACTCATTAGCAGGGGCCAAGTCTTTGTTTTTCCCTACCTCCCAGCACCCCCCCCCCCAACCGGGGCGTGGCATCTGGCAGGTGTTCAGTAAGGGATGGACGGACATGCTGTGGCTCATTGGCCTCCGCAGGCAAACATCTGTACTTGCTGGCATTGCAATGCCCAGGCTTCCAGCTCAAGCCCCGGGGTCAGCATCTCTGGGGGAGGACTGGGATCTGGGTTTGGAACAGCTTCCCCCAGAGTGTGGCCTACAACAGCCTTGGGTGCGAGCCTGCCGATCGCCCTGGTGCTAGAGAGAAGGATCTCCTGCACCCGGCACCGTTCCTGACACACAGCTGGTATCAACACACACTGCGGATTGAATAAATGAATCATCTCCGGGGTCAGTATAGGGCAGTGTTCGGCAAACCGCGGCTCGCGAGCCACATGCGGCTCTTTGGCCCCTTGAGTGTTCTAATGCCACTTCTTCAAAATAGACTCGCCCAGGCTGAAAACCGACTTCTGCGCATGGGCCACGAAGTTTCAATCGCACTGTACGTGCGCGCCCGCATGTGGTATTTTGTGGAAGAGCCACACACAAGGGGCCTAAGAGCCGCAGGTGGCTCGCGAGCCGCGGTTTGCCGACCACTGGGATAGGGTGCTCATGCTCGCGTGGCCCCAACAGACGGAGGCTGTCCAGGCCTGTCAGGGCTCTTGGTGCGCATCGCAGAGCCCACGCGGACGCCACGCTGAGCTCAGAAGAGGAGGCCGAGGTGCCCTGGGCCAGTCCGACTTCTCCTCCAGCCTCAGGCCCTCTGAGGTCACCCAACACTCTGAAGTGACTCCCTGGAAAGCCCTGGGACCTCCAAATTTCATAGACACCATTAAGCATGCCGGGGGCGGGGGCGGGGGAGGGTAAATCTTTTGGAGCCCAAGTTCAAGCTCACTCCAGCAGCTGCCCGTCGCCCCACCTGGCTCACCAGACCTCTGAGATCCCAGCCTGAAGCCTGCCCGGACCCCACAGCCTGTGGCTCCCCGGCCTGGCCCTTTCTCCCTGGACTCAAGGACCTTGGATCTCCAGTAGCATAGCTCCTGCTCTCCCTTCTCCATGTCTGGACCCTGCTCTTTCCGGGGCATTTTGAGCGCCTGAGAACTGAGTCTGGTGTGGGTCATTCCAGTAAAAGGAGCAGGCCTCCCATTCGGGATGGACGGTGGTGTTGGCTAAGCTGTGTTAATTTTTTTGAAATCACTGTTTTTGCCTAATAAGCATTCTTTCCACTGTTGGAACAAGCAGTCATCTCTTGAAGCTGCTTTTAAAATATTGAGGATTTCTGGACGGTGTTCAATCTAATATTGGGCGGATGATGTCGGTGACCGTGGGTGTTGGTGGAGCCAGGCGGAGCGGGGAGCATGAAGGGCATATTGGCTCCGCTGGCCTGTCGCACGCGCACAGGGTGGGCGCTAAGAGCACACCCACTGTACAGAGCAGGAAACGGAGGAGGAAATGATGCCATGATGGCTCAGGTTGAGGGAGCGCACGGGGAGCAGGGGTGGATTCGAACCCAGGACATCCGGCTGCCCGCACCACCAGTTACGGCAGGAGGCCCTGGCTGTGGGCACCCTGGCATGGCCTCATTCCCTTCTGCAAGGCCAACCTTCCCAGGGCAATGGAGGCATGAACAGGGCTGGCCTTGTCGGGAAGGGAGGCCAGACCGGTTGGACTGGCCAGGGTTGAAAAGTTCCCCAGCCGGTCCCCACGGTGACGGGGACAGCGGGGATGGCAGAGGGCCTCATGGAGAGGTCACCTGAGGCCAGGCCGCCCGTTCCTCCAGGCTTGGTCGGTGCCGCCACTCCGCAGAAGGCCTCCAGTGCGGAGGCGGTCACCTGCTCCCCACGCGGGCCCCCAGTGGGCTGCGCACACACCCACCGGGCCGGCCGACTGGCCACGCGGGAGGCGGGAGGCACAGTCGCGGCACATGAAAGCAGGGGCCCGACAAAGGGAGAGGAGATTTCCCTTGAGCTGTTTGCCCTGCTGCCTAACCCGCACCTCCCTCCTCAGGATGAAGAGCAGCTCTGATGTTCTGATGTGGAGAAGCTTCAAAGGCGGGTGCACAGCTGAGCGGGGACGCACAGTTGCTTGGCAGCCAGGGCCCCGGGAGCGCCCACCCGCACCGTTTCCGAAGCCCGGGCCCCGGTTCCACCCCAGTCATTAGCGGCCGCTCTGCCGCCAGCTTCTGGGGCTGCTCCCTGGCTTGCGTGTGTCCCTCCTCCCCTGCCCACGGTGCCACCCTGACCCCCGCGCCTCTAATGGGGACACAGACTCTGGCCTTCCCTCACGCCGTCTCCACCAGCTGCCAAGTTCAAAGCCAGGGGAAGGAGAGCCCGAGGAAATACAGATGAGCTCCCAGGAGGCCAGAGACTCGCATGGTTTCTAGAAAAGCTGCTTCTCAACGGCTTCATCTTCACTTTTTTTTTCCTGAGGGCAAAAAGGAATGCAGGTTCAAGGTCGACAGTTCAACAATTCAGCAAAGTGTGAAGAAGAAAGGAGACTGCCGGAAGCCCGCAGAGGACAGAGGCCCGCTGTTACTGCCAACAACCGTCGGCTTAAACAGCAGCCGGGCAGCCTGATGCACACACTTGGCCTCCCCGTACCCCTCTGTGTGCGGCCTGCGCCCTGCCCTCCTCCCTCCGCAGGACCGCGTCACCTTCCCCTCGCAGGGACTTCTATGGAGCCAAGGCATCCTGAACCTCTTCCAACATCTCCCTTAAGACACAAGGGCTTCTCGCTCACTTCAAGCTCTGCTATTCAGCTCAGAGGAGCTCCGGGAAGATGGCTGGGGACCAGCCTCCGACGGCCGCAGGCGGCTTTGTGAGGTGGGAGCGAGCCTCTCCTGGCGAAGAGCATAAAGCGCAGCAAGCGAAGGCGTGGCCGCACCCCCTGCTTCGTTTCAGACCTGCATCAAGCTTCCCAGCCCACGGCTCTCCTGGCGGCCACGAACAGGCAAATCACGGCTTTTATTCCCAGCTCACCGAGTCGAGTAAACAGACGCCTCCAGGATAGACCCGCGGCCGATAAGCAAGTTCCACGGCAGCGAATTCTTCGTATATAAATTCCCCCGACAGCCGTGCGGTATCAACGGCAAACCCGGGGACAGTGGGAAGCAGGCGGGCCTGGCCCTGCCGAGGTCAACCATCAAGGTTATCTAGACTCAATTACTGGTATCTACACACTTGCATAGCTGTCAGCTGGCCCGGGCCCCACGAAAACTCTCCATGCGCTCGGAACGCAGACATAGTTTCCGAGGAGGCCCCCAAATTAGCTCCGCGAGTGACTTGGCCTCGAGCGCGCGGAAGCCGTCAGCCTTTGGGGACGTTTCAGCCCGCAGCGCCTCGATGTCTAAATTTGGGCCTCGTCTTATAAATCTCTGTCCCCAAGTAGGAAAGCACGGGAATTGCTCCTTAACCCTGGGCGGCGATAAATTAGCTCACGTAACAATAGATAAACTGACGACACGCTTCCTGTGCCGGGGACCTATTGTGAGGTGGACGCTAATCTCGGCATCTCTTCTTCCCCGTCGGCCCCTGAGAAGACCCGTCGGGGGCGAGGAGACAGGAGAATTTGTTTTCTCACTCCTCCTGCGGAGCCATCCATCATGTGTGCAGACAAAGCTCCCCAGCAGCGGATAGGGATCTGTTTCCTTGAGCGGAGGTCCCCTTCCCAACAGGGGCGAGGCCGCGGGGACACGTCTTCGGCGTGATGCTCCCCGCGGCCGGAAGAGGACCGTCTCCCTCGCAGGCCCGGCTGGGAACGGGCTCAGGGTCTGGCTCTCTGGGAGGACAGAGGGCACGCCTGCGGGAGAGGGGGGGCTTTCTGTCCACCGCCACCTCCACCGCGGCTTCAGCCACACCTGCGTCCTCCTGGGCCGGTGCCTTTCAGACCCACACCCCATTCCCAGGGCACCGGGGAGACTGACCGCGAGGTGCGTCAGGGTTCATCCATGCCCAGGTCGTTTCCAGATTAGCTGGGAGAGGCCCTACATCGGGGCCTTGTGAAGGACACCATGTCTGTGAGGTTCTCCTTGGGCCAGAGTATCCCTCTCCCCCTCCATCCCCTGCTCTGCCCAAGGTCTGCCATCTTCCTGGTGTTGAGGATCCCCCTTCCATGACCCCCTTCCAGTCATGGGCTCACATGATCCCCCGGATCTCCACCATAAGGGCTGGCCCTTCAGGAGTGGAATTTCGATGCCTAAGACCAGGCCTTGGGACAGAGGTGCACGTAGGATCATCGTCATGAGAAACCAGTAGCGTGGGCTCGTGGAGACAGGGAAAGGCCAGATGGGGCAGCGTGACTCCCGTCTTTCGGTCGGGCCGGGAGGTGCTCTCGCTGCCAGCCTGGTCCCCGGGCCCCCCGCGCACACCTGTGCAGGTGGTGTGCTGCACACGGGCTCGTAGCTGCGGGGTGCCGGTCTCCTCCCAGCCTCTGTAGGCGTTCAGCCCATTTGTACCTCGTCCCAACCCTCTGCGGCCGATGCCAGTCCCATGAGGAGGTCAGAGTGGGAGTTCCAGCCCGTGACTGTCCCCCTCCAGAGCCTACTGCTTTCTCAGGGGAGCCTGGGGGCCGTGGTGGTGGTGACAGTGGTGGTGGTAGTGGTTCCCGTGACGGTGATGATGGGAATAGCCGTGTGGTGGTGGTGGTGGTGGTGGTGGGAGGCAGTGGCAGTAGTGGTCTTATCATTGCAAGGGTGGTGATGGTGGTGTTTATACTATTCACAGTGGTGGTGTGGCCATGTCCATGCTGATGGGGTTGTGGGTGTTGGTGATGGTGGTGGTCATGGTGGTGACAATATCAATAGTGGAAGAGAATGGAGGTGAGGATTGGATAAAATGCAAGGGGTTAGCCCTACTGCAAGGAAACGGCCAGGAAGCACAAGCATTTAGCCCAGGGAAGCCACGAGGAACCTTCCAGCATCTGCCGCACGTCTAAATAACGCTGTCGGGCCAGGGCGAGACCGGGAGGAACGCCCGAGAGAATCTCTGGGGCCGGGCTCTGGCCGCCGGCATCTTCGTGGGCGGCTCTCTCTCTCTCAGCACCTCACCTTCGGCCCCGCCCAATAAAGCAGCTGCGTCGAGATAATTACTTCACCATCTAATCAATAGCGATTGCTCCCGGGCCCTGCTGGTTCAATATCGGTGTCTGGGATCACGGGATCTTGATACTTCTCTCAAGATGCCAATTTCTGCTTAACGTTAGATAAAACGCATCTATCAGCCCCATCCGCTCGTGAGATTTTATTGTGTCATTGATAATACATATCTTATGTTTTCAACTAATATGACATGAAATATGAGGTTGCAAATGTTGTGCACTTCCCAGTCATAGGACTTCCAATTGCCAGTTAAACAACACAAATCAATGTTGTATTAGGCCCGTGGACGGCAAACCGCAACTCGCGAGCCACATGCGGCTCTTTGGCCCCTTGAGTGTGGCTCTTCCACAAAATACCACGGCCTGGGCGAGTCTATTTTGAAGAAGTGGCGTTAGAAGAAGTTTAAGTTTAAAAAATTTGGCTCTCAAAAGAAATTTCAATCGTTGTACTGTTGATATTTGGCTCTGTTGACTAATGAGTTTGCCGACCACTGTATTAGGCAATCTCAGAAAGCGATTGTGGACTTTGAGAGACAACCAACGGGTAGGTGTAGAGAAACTACTCTTCATTGGTTTCTCTAAGAGAGAGAGAAAGAGCTCAAAGCAGCCAGGCCTCGGTGGCTCAGCGGTCGAGCATCGACCTATGACCCAGGAGGTCACGGATTCCACTCCCCATCAGGGCACATGCCCTGGGTTGCGGGCTCAATCCCCAGTGTGGGGCGTGCAGGAGGCAGCCGATCCATGCTTCTCTCTTGTCATTGATGTTTCTCTCTCCCTCTCTCACTCGCCCTTCCTCTCTGAGATCAATAGAGATGTTCTTAAAAGCAGCCTCCATTCATATTCAGCAGCCTGTTGGCAGAACTTCACGTGTAGCATTTGTCACCCCGAAGGTCGGTTAGTTCTTTGCCTTGAGTTTGGGTCACGAGTTCCAAAGGAGCACAGGGCTCCGGGGTCCCCTGGGTGCCGTCACGTGTGAACACCAGGCTCAGACTTCGCCGCGAAGAGGGGACACGATACAGCCATCCCATTACAAACACAGTGGCCATAGTGTGCGGCCGAGACCCCTGCTGCTGAGGTTCATCTGTCCGTGGACTAAACCCGGGCTGAGCAGCCCGGTTCTGAGAGGAGCTGTCTCCACGTCAAACCCCAGGACAGGAACCCCCAGGGTTGTGGGACTGCGCACAAAACAGAAACAGCTGCGAGGAAGCGCAGGGGACAAGGAGAGGTGCCACGGGGTGACGCGCGGGCCCGCGTGTTCTCGATCTGGAATCTCCTCATTAGAAATACTCTTTCCTTTTGGAGCAAGGCGGTCATGAGTCCCGTTTCCCAGGGTTTGTGGCTCTCCAGTGGATGGCAGGCAGAGTCTTCTCGAGGAGCGGTTGGCTGTCAATATTTTGCTAGTGATTCACCCTAAGTGTCTGCTCCGTAATCAGCTAATGCTTTTATTAGCAACCTAACAAATAGCGAGTGTCCTAGCAGAGGGGGTTTGTAAATCGGGGCGTCCCCTGTACTGAGAAGGCGGAGCGTCTTCTGAGCGAGCAAGCCTCTGTTTGGCGCTCTCCCAGGACGACGTGCACCCCGGCCAGACACGGCTTGTGTTCCAACGTTCGGGTGAATGTTCAGACCTGTGAGTTTTCATGCAGCTCAAGGTCTAGGTGGGTTTATACATGCATGTGTACACATGGAATAGTCAGTCACCTTAGATCCATACGCTCACTGCCACTCTTCACAGAGTTGTGGGTTTCGTCTCAAGAGCTGCGACTGCGTGTGCCGTAAGATTGTACGTTTCGTGGTCTCGCTGCGCAACCTCGGACAGAAACGAGGATTAATTCTATGCAGAGATTGAACGGCCGTTCAGTGTCTCCGAATGGGCCCCTCCGTGTGAGCACTCGCGGGCTCTCTCTCTCTTTCTCTCTCTCCTCCCAACCCTGTCTCTCTTTTTCTCTCAATGAAAAACATGTTAGCCTTACCCACCCATTGCTTTCCTCTCAAATTTCAGGAGTATTCTCTGAGGTTGCTTAAAAGAGCACTGAGTGGGCTCTACCGGTCCCTCTATGTTTGAACGGCTATGGTTCTAGAGTTTTCTCTCCCTTTTTTTCCCTTTTTTAAAATGAATATTCCAATGTTTTAAATTCCCAAGCAAAGGGCAGGGCCCCCCTCCACCTCTTCTCCGGAGTGTGCATGGTTTCCGGGGCCCTTTTGCAAAGTCTTTTTTTCTATTGCCTATTTCACTTGACTCTAGAAGCAGCTGTGACAGCCTGCGAGGTGTACCTTCAGACGAGAGCCATTCCTTCTTCCTAAGACATGGCAGAAAGGCGAGCAGCGTGCGTAGGCTGCTACCTTCACTTAACAAAGCGGGGTGGGGGACACAGACCATGTGTTTGAATTTATATATATATTTTTAAATTTTAATTTATTGGGGTGACATTGGTTAATAAAACTATATAGGTTTCCAGTGTACCATTCTATAATGCATCCTCTCTATATTGTATTGCGTGTTCACCACTCCAAGTCACGTCTCCTCCCATCACCACATATCCCCCCTTTACCCCCTTCTACCTCCCCCACTCCCTTCCCCTCTGATAATCACAATCCTGTGTCTGAGTTCTTTGCTTAATCCCTTCACCTTTTCACCCAGCCCCCACCCCCCATCCCCCTTCCCTCTGACAGCTGTCAGTCTGTTCTCACTATCTATGAGTCTGTTTCTATTTTGTTTGTTAGTTTATTCTGTTCATTAGATTCCACATGTAACTGAGACCCTATGGCAGTGGCCGGCAAACTCATTAGTCAACAGAGCCAAATATCAACAGGACAACGATTGAAATTTCTTTTGAGAGCCAAAAACCAACTTCTGTGCATGGGCTACGAAGTTTCAATCGCACTGTACGTGCCCGCCCGCACGTGGTATTTTGTGGAAGAGCCACACTCAAGGAGCCAAATAGCCGCATGTGGCTCGCGAGCCGCAGTTTGCCAACCACTGCCCTATGGTATTTGTCTTTCTCTGGCGGGTTTATTTCACTTAGCATCAGACCCTCCAGGTCCATCCTTGTGTCGCAAAAGGTAAGAGTTCGTTCTTTTTTTACGGCTGAACCGTATTCCGTTGTGTAAATGTGCCACGGCTGTTCTATCCACTCCTCGGCAAATGGGCACCTGGGCTACTTCCGGATCTTGGTTTGCACTTATATTTGTGTACAGGGTTTTAGCAAGACTTCTCACTGAGTCCTCTGTATCCTTGGATTTTGAGGTATGTGACGAGGGTATCTTTTCCAAAAAAAACAAAAAACTCATCACCGTAAATTTACAAACAAACATCCTATTGATGTGGGTTGTGTGGATTAGCCTCTGGGGGCTTTTATGACCATCGGGAACTTTTTCTGTCAAAAATGGGAGAAATGTTTAAACATGAGTGTGACTTTGGCATAATCTGCTGAGCTCAGAAATGAACTGGGGGACTTCACGGTGACGGGCTGGCTGCCTTCGAGGTGGGCAGACTTGAGCGAGACCACCTGGGGCTGTTTGTCAGTACCCAGAGGGTGGGAGGAGGCGGGGTGCTGTCGAGGAAAGCGCAGGGGCCCGTTCTGAAGCTAGCCCTCAGGACTGAGACCACAGCAAGGCCCTCGGAGGACAGATTTTTGGCGGGGTGTCCGTTTTCTCATCGCCGTCAATTGCGATTTTTGGAGAAGCTGGTGTTGCCCACGAAGGCTCGCTTCCAACCAGGAGGATGGCGTGGGCCCCTGTTGCTGGTCTCCGGGACGGGGTGCTGGCCAAGGGCATAATTTAGTTAATTCCGTTGAAATTGAGGATCCTGCTGCACCGCCGCCGTAGACCAAGCAGTCCTTAACCGAAGACCGCCATTCCCTCTGCTCGTGTATTTCCCATCCATTTTCCCACACCCGCCCAGCACTCTACTAGGACGTCCTCGGGTCTCCCACTTTTCTTCACGAATCCCACGTGGACGAGACCGCAGAGGGCTGGAGGCATGCGCACCCGTGTTTTCCTTTCTCCCTTCTTAACGCCAAACTTCAAAAACACGTCTCCGTGGGTCTAAAAACAGCGCTGTGATGGGTCCACTTTATTCTTGATGGCTGCAATAAACACCTGCCTGAGGGAGGGGAGGCGGGGGGAAGGGAAAACAAAACAGCGGATTCATGGGCTGGAGACGGCATTTATGTGTAAGCGATCCGAAGGCTAAGCTGGGTAACTCAATAGTAAAATGGGCAGGTTTGAGGGCTGTTGCCATTAAGAAAATAACACTAATACAAGACACATGTGGGAGCCAGCCGGACGCATCCCGGAGCTCCCGGGCAGCCCGAGCCGGGGATCAAGGCTGAGAGCCAGGCCCCAGATCGAAACCTTTGCTGTGATCTGGGGTCGGAGCCTGGTAATGTAATTTTCTGCCAGGGGGTGGGGGAGGGGAAGAGGAGTGGGGGGGATCCATGTGTTCCCAATGACACATCAGGGAGTTTTGTTTTGATCTATCAGATCAGGGACTCATCGACCCTTTAAGTGCTGAGACCTTCCCATCCTGCCTGGCCCTTCTTGAGAGGAGGAGCCCAGAGAGGTTAAGTGACTTACCCAAAATCACACAGCGAATTTGTAGCAGAACCCAAACCAGCAGCAGCACCTAGATGCTAAGAGCTGCTCTGCAGTGAATGTGGCCAAAGAAAGAAGGTGGGCCATGGGCCACATGTCATCGCTGCTGGAGCGCGTGCGTGGTTTGGGTACCCTTCTGATGCTGAGAGGTTGTTATACACCAAAGCAGCGAGAAATAACACGGGAGCACACATCAAAACACACACACACACACACACAGCACAAAAGATGACGTGGATTCTTCAGCCGGTGATGGCTGCCTCCTCGAAGCCTTTTCTCTTTTCACTTCGTTCATGTTTGGGGTCTCAGTGTGAGGGCCGCCAATCAGAAGGACTCTCCCGAGCCACTCAACCCCACCACTTGCCCAGTCACTTTCTATCCTCTTGTTTGTTTCCTTCATGGAAACGATCTTGCTTGTTCATTTGTTTGTTTCTTTGTTGCCTGGCCTTCTGGGATGTGAGATGCATGCGGGCGGGCTCCATGCTGTCGTCTCAGGAGGTGGTGCAGAGGGAGTCCTCCGTATACATGTTGCATAAAAAAACCCCACGAAGTCCGTGCAGCGTGGCCTTCCTTAAACCCTTCATGCCTCCTCTTTTATCCATCTGATGGCACTTGTTTATGGCCACCCCATCTAGCCTCCTCTATGGGGCCGGCAGGCCTCGAAGGCAGATATATTTATATCTGCAGCAGTCCTCGGGGTCCTGTTGCTTCTAAAATTTAATCGGGACAGGCACACAGATCCAAAGAGGTTTTGGAGCCTGTCCAAGAATAAAAGTCAACTCCCCACTTCCAGGCCACTGAGCGAGAAGGAAGGCCTGCGTGTCAAGAGAGCCTTCCGTGGCAGCTAATTAATAGGTTTTGGTCTCTCCCTGCCTTCTGGACTTGAAGCTGGGCACAGCCCGGCACCGCCTCGAACAAAGATATCTTGGACCAAGTTCTTGTTTGTGTCTCCCGCACAGCTACTCCCAGCTGGCTTTATTTAAGTGATTGTCGGATACAATTTCAACACAATCTCCAGCGAACGTGACGAAAGACTGCTTCATCTGTCGTCTCGGGGGCTGGTGCTCAGAGGTCACTCAGGGGAGCAGGGGCCTGAGACAGTGAGGGAGCCACCGCCCCAGTGGCGAGCCCCACCCTGCGGCAGCCGGGAGACCGCGGTGGCCAAGGCCTCCAGCGCAGGGAGGTGAGCGGCGCCTTTGGAATCTGATAGGTCTGAGTTCGAATCACGACTGTCTCATTGGTAGGCTGGGTGACCTTGGGCCGCTGGACCTCAGTGTTCTCACCTGGAGAATGGGAATAACTGCACACTCCCCTGGCTGACCCAAAGGGTGGGTGTTGGTGGCCGGCCTGGAGCAAAGAAGCCACTAAGCAGAGGGTAGTTACTGCTGTGCGTATGACCGCTGTCCCCTCCCCCACACTGTCTGCTGGATTCCAAATCCAAACCCCTGTCTGTGCCCGCAGGCCCCGGATAACCCAGCTGTGTCCTACCTCCGGTTTGGCTCTGCTTTCTACCCTGCTCCCACCTGCAACCCCCAGGCATGGCCGGTCCTCGTGTCATCACGCAGCCCTCAGCTCCAACGTCTCCACTCAGAGACGCCTTCTCCAAGGGCCTAATCACGACAGAGGGGCAGAGACAGGGGCCCCAGGCAGGGCTGCACTGCCCCAGCGAAAGGCACCATTTCTCTGCAGACACCGTCTGCTTGACGAGCCGTGTGCCTGCCTACAGGGGGCGCCCGTTTCTAACGTGCTCCAAAGCACCATGACGTTTAGCAACCTCCCTACCTGAGTACCTGAGTAACTAAAAGCAAAAAGCAAACCAAAAAAAAACAACAAACAGAAACGAACAGAAAAGCAGAAACCGGTTCCCCTCTGCGAAGCGGGCCGGCCTGCAGTGTCCTATGCAGATGGAGGCACCCACCTGGAGCCAGGAGGCCGCCCGCAGAGCCCACGCGCCGTGGCGGGCAGCGTGGGACCCGCAGGACACAGGTCATGTCCTCGCACCCCGCAGCGGCGCCAGTGCCGGCAACCCCCTCGGATGTGTGTGGAGGGGGGTTAGGAGGCCGCGGAGGGAGAGAGCCGGGGTGCAGAGTGAACTCCGAAGCTGACCCTCCGGGCCGTTTGCAGCGTGGGAGCGGCACCGGTTTCACTGGCCCGTGGCTCTGTGTGGCTTCGAAGGGCTCTTGACGCCACGGAGCTCTTGCTGGGACCCTCCCAGGACGAGGGGCGAAGGGGACGAGTCTCCGGGCTGGCCCTCTGGAAGTCTGCCTTGGGAACTCCGCAATCTTCAGGCTGTGTCGCAGCTGGTGCCCCTGGGGACTTCGGGGGGGGGGGGGGGGCGGTATCAGGGTCCCGGTGCCTAACGTGCACATCTGACCTCCCACAGAGGCCTCGCCACCCCCATCAACGCTCTGGGGGAGCCGCCACGCCCACCTCCTTTACGGACGGAGCCCTCGTTGTCAATGGGATGGCCCGGACTGTGGAAGTCGTGGGGGCTCTCAGGCCTGCTGTGATTTTTTTGCTATCTTACTGGTTTATTAGAAGAGGATCTACCCCAGGAGCAGCCCGATGGAAGGGATGCACAGGGCAGGCCGGGGCACAGAGCGAGGAGCGCCCAGGCCCTCCGCGTGTTCACTGGCCCAGAGGCGCCTGGCTGGATTGTTAAGTGCCCAGTTGCCCGGTTTACAAATGAGGAGGGAGGTGATGGAGTGTGCTGCTGTTTGAGGCAAGGACTTTGGAGCCATAGCATCACTTAATTCTTCCAGCAGCATGCTCAGGTGGGACGCGAACACCTTTTTCACAGACATGGAAGCTGAGGCCAAGGCAAGTTGCTACTCAAGCCGGTGCTACACGAGCCTGTACGATGGGCATTGTTATGTTTTTAAGATTTTTAAATTGATTTTTAGAGAAGAAGGGAGAGGCACAGGGAGAGCGAGGGAGAGAGAAATACTGATGTGAGGATGAAACATCCATCGGCTGCCTCCCATTGCCCCCTAATGGGGACCCAGTACTCCACTCAGGCACGTGCCCTGACTGGGAATCGAACCAGCAACCTTATGGTGCAGGGGACGCCACCCAGCCGACCTCTGAGCCACACCAGCCGGGGTGAGATGGGTATTATTGATTCTCATTCCACGGAGGAGAAAACGAATTCAGAGCGGTCAAAACAGACTCGAGGTTCAGATGGCCACGCAGCAGCGTTTCTGGGATTGGAACCCCAGGACCAGATTCTGTTGGTTCTGCTTCTCTCTCAGCGTGAGGGTACCATACAGTCCATGCTCTGGGCTAGTCCACGGTGGCCCCGAGCCCCTACTGAGGCACCAGGACCCTCCCCGCTGCCCTGGATAAGAGTGGAAGTGGGAAGGAAGTTCGTATGTTTGTTTCAAAAGTCACCGTCCCCGGAGTGGGCAGGGAGGGCATCGCCCTCTAACACTGTCCGCCCTCGGCAGCCGGATCCCAGCAAAGCCAACCCGTCGATGACCAACACGTTCCCAAACCCCCTCTACGCCCACCCACGCCCCGAACCGTGAGGTTTACAGCCACCAAGGGCCTCGCCTTGGACGGAGACCAGCCGGGCAGCATGATCCAGGCTCAGATGGAGAAAACATCCTGCCCTTTGCAAGCCCGCTCTCACTCGCGGCGGTATTAACCAGAAGGCCGCGGTCTGACTGTGGTTTGCAGTTCCCAGCTGGTGGAATCACGGAGCGAAGCCCTCTCCTGGAACCAGCCCGGAGACCACACCAGGCCGCCAGCTGGGCGGCACGGCCTTTTCAACAGCTGCCGTCGGGGGCGCTGCGCCTGCTGCAGTGGCACGTGTATTTCACAGGGAGCGTGGGCACGCAGCGCCTTCAGGGTGAACGTGAAAGGTGCCAGGTTACCAAGGCCGCTTTGTCTTCCCAGCACCTTGGGGTGGGGGCAGCTTCCTGGCGTCTCGTTTGAGGAACCCTCGTCTCTCCCATATTCTGGGTGGGACCAGAACGTGGAACGCTTCCCAGCAAGGGAATAACACAGTATGAACGACACCCGTGGATGGAGCACTGGCCACGTGTGTAGCAGACGTTACCTCTTTTAGTCCTCGTGACAACCCTATTAAGCAGGCACTGCTCTGCGGCCCACTCACTAAATAGATGGGCGTTCGGAGGCTTAGAGCGGTGAAGGATTTCCCCAGAATTCCCTGGCTGGGAAATGGCAGAGATGAGGCTCAGACGAAGGTCTCACTAAGCTAAAGCCCAGGCCATCACTTGGGGGAATAGTCCCCCTGCTCGGTGACTTCCGGTCGCCCTGGGAGCAAATGGCCCTGCAGGAAATGAGCGAGTCGGTAGAAAAGGGGCCTTTGGAAGCCTCCCGGGCCTTCTAAGTCCACATCTCACGTGCCCGCCGCTTCCCCGGCTGCAAAACAAGAATGGCGAGGCTCTTCCTCGCCTTGGGTAGAGACGTGACGAGGTAACGAATGCAAAATTCTCAGCACGGCACTCGGCACAGGGTGCGGGCGCACTGATCGTTGGCCGTGCTCCTTCCTCTTAGTGTGATCCTATGTGCAGGGTGGACTGCAGTCCCCGTTCGGACCCTCCAAGGCCACGTCGGGGCCTGGGTCCTGCTTGCGTTTGGGAGAAAACGCCCCGGGGAAACGCAGCCTGGCTTTGTTCTCAGGAGCCGACCTGGCCCCCTCTTTCTTTGCACCGCGGTTTGTGGAAAGTCCTGAACATTCAAACCAGAGCGCGCTTAACCTTTTGCCCAACATCGCCCTGACTCCTTCCAACCCCGCTGGCTCGCGGAGGCCTGGCTTCCTTCAGCCTCAGGCTGTAAACGCTTGACTTTGATTTGAGATACATGACAATAAATTAGGGGGCATTTATCAAAGCTGCTTTTTGCATAAATTACTGCAGTATACAAATACACTTAGCAGGGTCCTGCTGCTTTGATGTTGGGGGCAAAGATTTATGGGCGATGGAGTTTTTATTTATCTGCCCTGCTCACCTCGACAAGAGCTGGACAGAGTCCTCAATTAGTTCCATACTTCTCGCCATGACACGCGTCTCTCGCAACTCGAGCTGAGGGAACAAAGACGCGTCAGCCCCGTCCGAGTGGCCTTTTTTAAGGAGACGAGACACTTTCTCTGACCCAGAGTGTATCTGAATTCTTTCTCCTGAGAGCAGATGGAGTGGCATTTAAGTCTGCTGTTCTGGAACTTTCCTCCACCATTAAAAAAAATAAAAGGAATAGAGGAAAGGGTTTTCTCTTCTTTTCTGTGTTATTATTATCATACTAGAGGCCTGGTGCACGGATTCATGCACCGGAGTCCCTCGGCCTGGCCTGCGGATTGCGAAAGGGCACAGGCCAGGCTGAGGGACCTCACCAGTGCACAATCGGGGCCGAGGAGGGACCATGGGAGGGCTCCAGGGCATTCCAGCCTCTCTTGCCCAGTTCCAATCAGCCGGACCCCAGCAGCAAGCTAACCTACCGGTCATAGCGTCTCCCCCCTGGTGGTCAGTGTGTGTCATAGCAACTGGTCAAACGGTCCAACGAACAGTCGGACACTTAGCATATTAGGCTTTTATTATATAGGATTATTATTAGTATTATTATAAGAGAGTTAAAGAAACAAATATATATCCTCTAGATTTAAGTAGATAAAGGGGCACACACATCCCCTTTGCCCAGACTTCTGAGTTTCTGAATGTAGCTGCCCTAAGTATGTTCCACAGGAGTGGGGCCACGACTTTAGACTTCACAGGCCATTGACAATTTTCCCGCATTTGCCAAGGTGCCCGCTAAGTTTCCGTTTCCCCGTGCTCGATGTAGAACATTTTACAAAGGCAGATGGCCCACTCCTGGGGCTAGTGGCAGCAAATGTTCCTCAGTCGGGTTTCCCATCACAAAGGCCTGGGGCCCCACCTTCAAGAATTTGTGAAGTTCATGAGCAAGAGAGACAAGAAAGAGGAGCCTTTCTTCCCCACCGACTGGCAGGCGCCACTCTCATGGCCTCTCCGCCAAGGGCTCTCTGTGGGCAGTGTCCATGTGCTCGCCAGACAGGAGCTCAGGCCCAGAAAGGCCCCTCCTGCCTGGACAGGAGTCTCCCCCACCTTGGCCATCGCTCTTAAGCCAAGGGCTCCACACCACCATCTCCAGCCATGACCCCCCACATCGAGGGTGTGCAGCTGAAGGTCACGGCTAAAACTTCCAGACCCTGGGCAGAAACACCCTTTGAACTCAGGACACAGCATGACTGGTGAAAGGGGTGGAGGCCGGAGGGCCCATGACAACTTCGTGGAACGGGGGAAACGCTAGGCTGTGTCGATTCTACCCTTTCCCACCTTGACCATTGACCCACCTTCCCTGCCCACCCCTTTCTACATCTGGAAAGTTTGGATTTGTACTACACTTTCACAGGGCTCTTGTAAAGATGAGCGCATATGGGGCAAAGGGCGTCGTATCAGCAAAGTGCCCGATACGTAGGAGGCGCTCAAGTTCAGCCAACGCCATGCTTCCCAAGCCAGTTCCAATGGGCATTGTTTTAATGATGATACATTTTTAATAAATGTTAATGCTAGATTGACATTGATTCTGGAGACAGTGCAGAGTTTCTGTATGCTCAATACCCAGTTTCCCCCGCTATTCCTATCTTCCATTAGTGCGGAACATTCGTCATAGATAATGAATGAAGACTGACACGTTATCTATACTAATAAAAGGGTAATATGCTAATTAGACTGGGAGACCTTCCGGACATCCTTCCGGACAAAGCCATGGTGGCAGGGCCAAGGCAGAGGCGGTTAGGGGCGATCAGGCCAGGAGGGGAGGGCAGTTGGGGGTGATCAGGTTGGTGGGGGGGCAGTTGGGAACAATCAGGCTGGCAGGGGGGAGCAGTTGGGGGTGAGGAGGCCAGCTGGGGGGCAGTTGGGGATGAGCAGGCCGGCAGGCAGAGTGGTTAGGGGTGATCAGGCAGGTAGGCAGGCAGGTGAGCAGTTAGGAGCCAGTGGTCCTGGATTGTGAGAGGGATGTCCATTGAACATCCCCTGAGCGGTCCCAGATTGGAGAGAGTGCAGGCTGGGCTGAGGGACACCCCTCACCCCCCCCCCCCCGGCACAAATTTTGTGCACCGGGCCACTAGTTATTAAATAAAGTCCATACTTCATTGAGATTTTCTCACTTTTTCCTGACGTTCTTCTTCTGTTCCGGGATCCCACCCAATACTGTACTACATTTACTCGACATGTCCCCTGAGGCTCCTCTTGGCTGTGACCATGTGTCTGAATCTCTCTGTTTTCGATGACCTTTGCGGTTGTGAGTAGTACCGGTCAGGGTGTTCTACAGAATGTGCCTCCATTGGGATTTGTCTGGTGTCTTCCCCATGATTAGACTGAGTGATGTGCTGTGGACAGCGGTGAAACGCCATTCTCATCCCGTTGTATCGAGGGTGCGTACTACCCACGTGACTCATCACTGTGGATGTCGACCTTGGTCACCTGGCTGGAGGGAGTTACGTCAGGTTTCTCCGCCGTAAAGTGACGCTGTCTTGTCTCCTTCTCCATCCTGTCCTCCTGGGAAGGCAGTGACTCTCTGTAGCCTCACGTAAGGAGTGGGGAGGCATCTCCATAGATTACTTTGAATTCTCCCAAACAACAGAAGATGGGTCTGCCCGCACCACCCCCCCCCCACACACACACACACACACTCTTTATTCATGAGCAATCATTTCTCTACATCCATGTGGCCTCAAGGGCATTTATCTTAGCCTCTAGGTCAGTGGTCAGCAAACTCATTAGTCAACAGAGCCAAATATCAACAGTACAACGATTGAAATTTCTTTTGAGAGCCAAATTTTTTAAACTTAAACTTCTTCTAACGCCACTTCTTCAAAATAGACTCGCCCAGGCCATGGTATTTTGTGGAAGAGCCACACTCAAGGGTCCAAAGAGCCGCATGTGGCTCGTGAGCTGCAGTTTGCTGACCACTGCTCTAGGTTATAATCCACTCTTACTTTATTTTGTTGCTCATGTTGTTTTAGCTCTGGCCACCGGGAGTCCTTCCGTCGGACCCTGTATCCCTGTTGACATTGCCCGCTACCATGGGTCTGCTTTTGTCGCTGTGCTTCTGTTTTCCAGCACTTTCTCACTCTCCGGCTCTACAAGAGGCTCCGGAATGGTCTTGTAGGCTTCATGCCTGTGTCCTGGAACCAGCCATTTCTCCAAGCCCTGGTTCCTGTTATGGGAGAAGGTATTAGAAACCAAGATCTGGGTGCGAGGTGTGGGCATGGCATCTGGGATGTCGCTACTTTTAAGTCCTCTCAGCTGACAGAGAAAGGAGAGAGAGGTGTGTTTACCGACCCATGAATATACATACATGTACGTATTAAAGCTTCAACATGCGACTCTACGTTTCTATATGAAGCTAGACATGAGTTCCCTCTGGGGTCTCCAACTCTGAGGCATGACCCATGGCTTATGCTCACCCCCTCCCCCTGCTTCTCTGTAGCCCACGCCCACTGTGAACGGCCCGGCTCCCGCCGTCTGCCATGCATCTCCTTAACGGCTCCATGCGTGCCAGTGAGCACGTAGAGTGGCAGGGAATTGTTGGTACCTACTTCGGTGGGAAGCGGCTTTGCCAGCTCGAGCGGGATGTTAATGCACACGTCCTCTGCCTGTGTCTTACCGCCCCCTCGTCTCAAAGTTACCGACTCGGCCCCTTATTCCGCCATCCTCTTCAGTGCGGGTTTCACACGTTGGGAATGCCGTTAGATGGCCCTGTCATGTTCTGTGTTCCAGCTCGGGATCCCTCCACCTCCTCAACTTATTTTTTCCTACGTGTACCCATTAAGGTTTACACTCTGTGCTGGGAAGTTCTGTGGGTTTTAACAAGGGCATACTATCTTGTATTCACAATAGCATTCAAAACAGTTTCACGGGCCCCCTCCCTCACCCCCAAAATCAACCGTGTTTCATCTAGTCAACCTTCTCCCACTCCACCTCAAACCCTTGGCAACCACTGATTTTTTTTCTCTCTTTTTTAATTTATATGTTTTTCTTGGTTTCAGAGAGAGGAACAGAGAGAAAGGGAGAGATAGAAACATCAATGATGAGAGAGAATCATTGATCGGTTGCTTCCTGCACGCCCTTTACTGGGAATCGCGCCTGTAACCCGGGCACGTGCCCTTGACCGGGAATCGAACTGTGACCTCCTGGTTCATGTGTCAACGCTCCACCACTGAGCCACAGCGGCCGGGCATCACTGAACTTTTCACTGTCTCTGTAGCTGTTCCCTTTTCCGGAATGTCATAGGATTGGATTAATAATCCAGTGCGTAGCCTTTCAGACTGGCCTCTTTCACCGCACATTGCATTCACGATGCATCTGTACCTCTTCACGGCTTGATGCTCGTTCTGTTTGATTGTGGAGTTATGTTCCATGTATGCCTGTGCCACAGTGTGTTCATTTACTCCCCTCCTGGCAGACATGTTGGCTGCCTCCAGGTTTGGGTGGTTAGGAAGAGGACTGCTGGGGACATTGACGGGCAGGTTTCTGTACTGATGTTTTCCAACAAGTTGGGTCAGCACCTAAGGGTCCCACCGCTGGTGATAGGTTTGGAGTGCATGTAGCTTTGTAAGAAACGGCCACCTGTCTTTCAAAGAGAGGGTGGCCTTCTGCACTCCCACCGGAAGTGCCAGGAGAGTCCCGTTGCTGGCAGCCAGCGGTGGGCACTGCCCGGTTTGGGGACTTGAGTTAACCCAGTAGCTGTGCAGGGACGGCTCGTGGTGGTTTTACTTCGCAAACCCTTCATAACACACGACGCCGAGCCTCTCGTCCTGCGCGCGTGTGCCGTCCGTATAGCGTTTTGGTGACGTGTCTGGTCACATCCTTGGCTCACGTTTAAAGGGCAATTTGTGTGTTTCTGATCATTGAATGCTCAGAGTTCTTTGTGTTATCTTACGTGTTTGAGTCTTGTCTCTGTCATAGTCTCTGGGCCAGCTCCCCCATGCGGCCCCTGCCTTCCTGCATCCGTAGCGTCCTGAGCTCAGAACACACGGAACGTCCCAGCACCCAGCCTCGCACAGCCAGGCTCTGAGGAGCGCGTGGGGGCGGGCAGCCCCGCCGGGCGGAGCCCAGCCCCTCTCGATGTCGCAGGCCCCCTCGTGACCTCTGCCTGTGCCTCACCAGATCCGGGGCTTGGGGAAGCGCCCCTCTCGCCTCTCAGAGATGACCCCACCCCCATTTCAGAGGACGGCCTCCAGAGATTGGGGCACTCTCACTGCAGGCAGGGGTCCTTTAAGAGCATTCGGGTCGTTTTATACAGGACCGAACTGAGACTCCGCTCGCCGGGCTTACTCGGTGTTCTACCAGGAACGGGTGAACAGAGTTGGATATATTTGGGATTAAATGCAGTTAAACGTTTTTAAAAAATATGTTTTTATTGACGTCAGAGAGGAAGGGAAGACAGAGAGAGATAGAAACATCCATGAGAGAGAATCACTGAGGATGGAGCCCACAACCCGGGCACGTGCCCTGACCGGGAATCAAATGGTTACCTCCTGGTTCATGGGTCGACGCTCAACCTCTGAGCCACGCCAGACGGGCAAACTTTTTAATTTCTGCAAAAGGCAACAGCATCAGCATGGCATGGGAGCGTATGAGAAACATGGACTCCCGGACCCACTCCAGACCTCCTGATGCAGAGCCTGCGTCTCACAGAATCCTCCCCGTTGACTCGCATGTTCATGGAAGTTTAGGAACGCGGCCTTTATTCAGGGATTTACCGGGTTATCTTTGAGCATGTACCACGGGGCAGGTACCGTGCTGAGCATCCAGGACTCATCCCAAAGCAGTCAGCGCCTGCTCCAGAATGGACGCCACACGTTCAATTACTGCACGGGACATTGGCAGGAGGCGGGAGGAGGAGGGGAGGGCACGCAGAGGGTCTAGTTATACCATTACCCTATAGCTCAGGGGTCCTCAAACTACGGCCCGCGGCCACATGCGGCCCGCCGAGGACATTTATCCGGCCCGCCGGGTGTTTTTGCCGCCGCTGCCTGTCCTGCTTAGCAGCCGACTTAGCAGTGTGCATAGGAATTTGTTCATAGTTTTTTTTAAACTATAGTCCAGCCCTCCAACGGTCTGAGGGACAGTGAACTGGCCCCCTGTTTAAAAAGTGTGAGGACCCCTGGTATAGCTACTGCGAGTTACTCCATGAAGAATGGGCTTGTGAGTCCGAGGCCTGAAGGATGGGGAGGCTCGAGCTGGGTTGAAGACTCGTGGACGGCGAATCCGTGTGCACCGTGGGTCGCAAAGGAGAGGATGTTGTGGCAAAGATTCCCAAACTTGTGGGACCCGGACCCCCTGCGGAGCATTTAAGGGGAGCGCTGCTCTGCAAAGCACTGTCCTGGGAGTTATGACCAACCCAAGACCCCACAGGATGGGAGTGGGAGCCGACACACACCCAGCTCTCCCGCCTGTCCAAACTAAGCCCCTTCCACGCCACCGTGCTACCCCGACCTGGGGGTCCCTGGGACACCCCACCCCCGCCCCCCAGGGTGACACGGAGAACCGAGGTGGTGGGCACCCGGCTGGCTGCCAGCCAGGCTGGACACACATGCCAGTTGTTATTTCCACGGGGCAGCAAATTCTGGAAAATATGTGGCTGAGGAGCAACATAATTATCATCCTCTAAAATTAGGCGCATAGTCTAAACAACCCCAAGTCTTCCTTCGGCAAGAAAACAAACAATGGCAGGCAGGAAGCCTGCAGCCAGGCCTGTCCCGTTGGCCAACAGGCCCGCGCGTCTCCCCGCTGAGCCGAAAGGGCAAACAGCACGCAAAAATGTAAATATTACATTGTTTTCTCACATACCACCTATTCCATCCTCGCCCAGGCTGTCTGGCTGGCTGCCTCGGCCCGGGACGTCCCCCTTGGCGCCGCCCGCTGGGGACCCTGCCCGGCCTCCACGCTTTGGCCGTGAAGCCCATGGATGTATTTTTGTTTTTTTTTTTAGGAGCCATTATGGCAACTGCTGATGTAATAAGGCCCTGGTCTATGAAATTCACTTAATAACTCACCCCGCGTGGGTTACTGCGCACCCGGGTGCCTTCCCTCCGATTCCATTTCCCAGCGCAAGGTAAGTGCGGCTTTCATCGTGCGCGCCGGGATTTATGGCAAACAGACCGAGTGACATTGAGAAAGCCGCACAATCCCTTCTTTCAGGCTTTAATAAGGGAGCCCGGGAAAAATTACCCGGGCCGGTTTGCGGGTGACGGCACCAGAACTTTCTGGAGTCAGAGAGTTAGCGCCGCGCCTCCTCGTCAGCCCATTAAAAAGCGAAGCTGGCATGGCATGATATTGGAACCATGTGTGAGCAGGAATTTCTCCTCTGGTAAGACATTCCACATACTGTCTCCGAGCCAGAGGCTTTGGTGTTAGGCTAATTTAAGCAGCATGTTGAAATCAGCACGCCGGACTTTGATCATAAGGAGATCGTTTGTTACAAATTGAACTGACCCAGTCTCTCTCTCAGGCGGATCAGAACTCTGGATTTGTTGAATTAAATGCCTCATTTAGTGTCGTTTGCACATGAAAAGGAACGCCGGGGCTCAGGAATCTGATAGTGAATTTTTCACCTACCCAACAGGTTTACTTTTTTTTTTTTTTATGACTTTTAAACCTAATCCATACTCAGTCCACACTGTTCCTCATCACCCCGGGGGCTGTTCAGAGTGAAGTTTTAAATCAACTCCCATGTTATTGGGTGCAGTGGCGGGCGGGGGGCGGGGGGGAGACTGGGGGGCAGGGTAGTGGAGTCGCTGAGCCATCCCTGAATTATCAAACCATGTAATAAAGAACATATTGGAACCCGGCGCCCAAATAGAGGAGAAGAAGACAAGGCAGAAATACACCCAGTAGGCCTCGGTGGTTATTTATTGTCTAAATAACCCAGCTTCCTTTCCCAATGGCTGTGGGCACGGGCGGCTAAGTGGTTTTGCAGAGGGAGGATGCTGATACGGTTGCCAGTGGGGTCCCGCTGAGGCGCTGAGGCCCTGAGCGGAGGGGGGTGGGGGGGGAGGGCACCCCGCCGACTATGTCCACATATGGCTGCACTTTCTTTCCATTTTTGAAGTTATAATATCTTTAACTGTAGATAATGATATTATAAACTGTCATTTAGTGCATTTTAAGTGCATTACATACATGAAACAGAGATCGAGGCAGGGGCTGCAGCTGAGGTCTTAACAAAAGCATCGTGGCTCCAGCCCACCACTCGGGGCCAGGTATTGGGTTTGCCCAGAGCCCCCGCCCCACGTGGGACCCGATCGCCACCCGCACAGACTGGAGACCGACTCCCAGGCGTCTGTCGCAGCCCCGGCCCAGACTGGGCAGCAGTGACTTCATAACAACTAACTGGTCGTTATTAACACCGGGTCACCGGCGCGGCGCGTGGCGGGATGGTTTCGCTGTTACATTACTGGTTCCTCAGTAGTGTGGATTGCCATCATGGACCTCCAGTGGTGGTGGGGGGGGGGGGGGGGACAGTGTCCCTGAGCCCGCTGCCTCAGCCATTGAACAGCTCTGACAGCTCCTCATTGTGGGGGGACGACGGGGGAGACCCCAAAACGCCTATAATTAGGAAGAGGATTCTTTCCCAAGCCCTGTGTGCAGGTAATTCACAAACACCCTCCCCCGCTGGCGTAAAGACTCCCCTGGCATGAGGATCGCCTTAATTTGAAAGGAGAATAAGAATTCACGAATTATTACTTTTAACGGCACTGTGATTGTGTGTCAGGGAAATCAACAGATGATTCCTGAGTCTTACAGGAAGGAAGGTGAGGTGGCTGCCACCCCCACCCCACTCCCCTCCCCCGCTTTGGAGAGAGAAAATGGTTACGAAACAGATAACGATAATAAGTGTTTTATTGGTGAAAAAAGAAAGATCAAATCTTTAATGAAATCAGGATGGGCTTAGAGATGAACTCCGTCTGAACTCGCCAGGATTCATGGAACTTCAATTAAAACAATTTCAGAAGGGCCGCGGACAGCCAGGCGCTCGGACGTGTAATTAAAACGGAGCGAAACCTTAGCGCGGGGGTTTCTAGCAGAGTCCTGGAAATGTGTGGAGGCCCGGGGAGGCGGGCCGTGGGGCGCGGGGGTCTGGGGGGAAGGGGAGGGTTCTAGGTAACAGAGTGAAGAAATCCCGTGGACGCTGGGTCCCAGGCGTCGGCTCCCGATGTGTAATTTCTAATCCACTGTTTTCACCTCCATCCATATGGCTTCTTGGGCTGCACGCTGGCCTTTTCAACCTGCACACAGGACTGCAGTGAAAAGACCATTAAAACCCGTGATGTTAAAAGCGTGGATATTGTAGAGCAGTGGTTCCCCACATGGGCACGCGCCCCACGGGGGGCAATGTGATGTTTAAGGGGGGCAATTGGAGAATGAGTTATTAACAGTGAATTTTTTTTGCATGTCTTATGGTCCCTGGGGCCTCCTATACAGTCTATAAATATGTATTGTGACATATTTATGCATTTCAGGTCTCTAGTATGTGTTTAGGGACTTTATTTGCTTTTTTTTCCTATCACTTCATATTATTATTATTTTAACAATTTCCTAGTGATTTCTTCCTCGGTACGTCAACTGTCCTTTCGTTCTTTTATTTCTCTCTTTCACGGATGCCATGTTCTTGGGAAGCTTGTTTAGACCAAGTTCATGGCCTTTTAGGCTTCCTCCATGTGAATAGGAGTCACTTTTTGAACAATAAGAATTATAAGGCACCGGGGCGGGGGGAGAGGGGGCGATCAGGATTTTAGAGATGCTTACTTAGGTGGGGCGTGGCCAAGAAAAAAGGGTGGGAACCACTGTCCAGAGCCACAGTCCCGGGTTCAAAGCTCGCTCTTCCCTGTACTGGCTGTGTGACCTTGAACAAGGCAGCGACCCTCTGCAAGCTCCACTTTCCCAGCTGTAAAGCGCGATGGTGAGGCACTTCCTCTGTCACTGCGAGGTTTTAAAAAGACATTCCAATTAGCAAAGAGCTTAACGCAGCCCCTGGCTCCTGACTGGCACCCGGGAACTGGGAGCAAATCTTAATTAGGGCTGGAGATGAGGGATGTGACCTCCAGACACCCAGCCTCTCCTTCTAGGAGGCCAAGCCTCCCACCAGAGGTGGCACCAGCCTGGTGTGACAGAAGGGAAGGTCTCCGTGGGGAATGGTGGGGCGGGGGGGAGTCCAGGAACTTCGCACAGGAATGTCCTGGCTTGGGGCATGAGAGCGGGGGCTCCCCTCAAGAGGCCGGCATGAGAGATAGGCTGAGGCCTGGGTGCTTGGGAGACTCCAGTTCAGCCTCACTACAGGCAGGAGAAAAGGAAAGAGGGGAAGGGAGGGAGGGAGAGGGAAGAGAGGAAGAGGGGAGAGAGAGAGGGAGGAAGGGGGAAGGTAAGAAGGAGGGGCTCCGCTGGGTGACCCTCTGACCCAGCCCCGCTCCTCGGCCTCAGCTCCCTGCAGCAACCCCTGGCCGCCTTGAGCTAGCACCAATGGGCTTCTATTCCTTGTCCCCCAAAAAGTGCTGCCTCCACCACGCCGAACAGGCCCACGAAAGGGCTTCTGCAGTCTGGCCAAGGCGAAGCCATGGTCCCCAGCTCCCAGCTCCATGGGGAACACAGGGGACAGGGTTTGCCCACGGCACCCCCATTTGCCTGCGAATCACCGACAGCAGATCAGCACTCACTCACCGGTGGGTGGAGCCCAACGGGCAGCGCTGTGTGCCTTTCTCTCCCCGGTCCCCCCAGATCCTGGGTCCAGGCCTCAGCTCTCTGCCAGCTCCCTGCCACGGACAGCTCGTGGCTGACTCAGCAGGTTCCCCTAGTTTTAGGCTCCCCTCCCCGCCCCCCCAAGGCCGGAGCTCCACACTGGCTTTGGGGAATTAGCTCAGGATTTTAAGTCAACTTTCTAATGGCAGAGAGCATCCCAACCTATGAGTAATAGAACAAAAATTAATTACATATCCTTTGGACTGCCTTCATGATTCTTTTACAGCTGCCGCAGCAGAATTACCTTCCAAATTATATTGGACCCGGGTTATTAAAGTGGCTTTCCATCCCTGAGTATACAGAGTGCCAGCCAGCCAGGCAGGGGAGCCGGAGTCCTGGAGGGCTCCTCCCGCCCCCTCTTCCCAGCCCCTGGCAGCTAAGCCGCAAGCAGATAACTGGGCACTCACTTGCTTCCGCCTCAGGTGTCTGGTATTTACTCCTGGACGTCCCCCCGTTTCCAGTACAAACCGACACTCGTTTAGTACTCCAAACCCATTAGACACTTTCCTTTTCCCCGACGAACAAAGGAGAAACGTTTTCGCGCGACTTTATGGAAGCCATCAATCTCATCCGCGCTCTCGCTTATGCAAAGCAGCGGGCGGGAGGTGTGGGGGACGTCCCCCTTTCTCTGAGCCGCTGCAGTGCCCACAGAAAACAGGCATTTCTGCTGAAATTCATATTGGTAAATGGATTTCCCATCGGAAACATTGTTTTTCACTAAGAGGAGCTTTTAATCCCCTTAAGTTCCTTTCTAATCTGCCTTGCAAGTGCTTGTCTGGGGCATAGAACAGTGATGATGTAGCAGATTTAGTTTATTGGGACGAGGCAGCAGCCAGCCAGCCAGCCCGCGGAGGGCGGCCCTCCGGCTGAGCGGGCCTGTCATTCCCGGTGGGTGATGCTCATCCCACCTCCTCCGGAATCCAGGCCCCCTGCACCGCCCTGCGCCCAAGTTCACATGTCAGCTCTCCTGGCTCTTTCTGGAGCAAATACCCCAGCCTCATGGGGTAAATAAAGCCCTTTCTTCTCTAAAAACCTGAGGAAGGTGCCCCTGCCTGCTTGACCAGCCCAATCCCGGTGGGTGGGGTGGGAGGGGGAGGCGGTTGGGTGGGAGTAGAAACCACCCAGCCTATAGGAGCCAGAGAGAGTCACCTCCACTGCCTCGTCTGCTGGGGCACCTCAGAGTCAGAAGGGCCATTTCCCCACACCCGAGCCCACTCCCAACCACAGCCGGGCTGCCGATAGCACCCACGCCAACCATCCGGATTCCCTGTGCCCTGGGGAGGCCGCGGGGAGGCCATGCTGGTGGCTGGTGCTGCGTGCGCTTGCACCGAGCAGCTGCAGGCGTGGGATGGTGATCCACCAGGCTGGGCTGGGCCCAGAACAACCTGATGGTCCCAAGTGGACCCGCACCAAACTCCATTTCCTCTTCCTCCAAACAGGAAGCTGCTCCCTTAGCCGCTCAGCCCGTGCGCGTTAACGTGCCCTTGAGCCCACCTTGGATGCGTGGGGGTAGCAGTCCTGCAGCCGCACCAGGGCGCCGATGGCCTCGGGACAGCGTCACTCTCCAAGCTGGCTTGGCGGCTGTCACACGCGGAGTGGCACGGCCGTGGTCCAGAGCTTGGCCGACTGGAACCAGAGGGTCCTGGGTCCACACCCCCGCTCCGGCACGTCCATGGTAGGAGGCCCCCGTGAGTCATTCCACCGGGCGGGCGCAGCTGCCGTCTTCCCGGCTGGGATGGGAGCAGACCCCCGCTCCTGTAAGGAAGAAAGGACATGGTTGGGTACAAACCTTCGCAGAGCTCCGGCCCAGAGGAAGTGCTGATTGGGTCTAAGGATTACTGCAGAGGTAGGCTGGCCCCTCTGTTCATGCATCCATTCCACCAAAGGTGTACTGAGCACCTACAGCGTGCAGGCTCCATGCGGGACACTGTGTGTTTGTGACGGGGCGACAGCAGGTGGGGGGGGGGGGGCTAATAAAGATGGTGGTGGAAGGAAGTGCAACGTGGCCTTCGTTCTCTCATTTACATCACACACACGGGAGGTGGGGGTACCTGAGGTGAGCAAAGTGGGGGAGGTGGGGGGAGTCTGGAATAATGTCAACATTAAAATGTTTCATAAAATAATTCCTATAAAAATGTAATAAATTACATACACATGAGATTAGGGGACTTTGTCAAATGCAAAGCCGAACAAAGCGGGGGCTGGAGTGTCTCAGGCAGCCCCCCCACACTTTCCCTCGAGTAGCGTTTCCTAGAAAACAGGATCCTGCCCGGCCAGTGTGGCTCAGGGGTTGAGCATCAACCTATGAACCAGGAGGTCACAGTTCTATTCCTGGTCAGGGCACGTGCCCAGGTTGCCTGCTCAGTCCTTGATAGGGGATGTGCAGGAGGCAGCCGATCCATGCTTCTCTCATCACTGATGTTTCTCTCTCTCGCCCCCTCTCCCTGCATCTCTGAAATCGATAAAAATATACTTTAAAAAAAAATTAAAGGATCCTGAATCCAGTCGATGTGGAAATGGAGTAACACAAAACCATGTGCCCACGACCCCTGTAGGCCCAGGACCCAGCCCAGCCCGTGGCGAGTGTGTGCGTGGGTAGGAAACCATAGCCCACGCTCAGGGGGAACCGGGCTCTGTTGAGCCGCTCGGAAGGAGGCCAGGAAAGAGGAGAGACTGGGGAGCGTGACACTTATTGAAAGCACTTGCTCGCAAGCCGAGCTCAGGCCCACATGGTGCCCAAGCCCGGGACCCGGCCCCGCAGGGGTCAGTGCCCCGTCCTGACAGGCGTGAGCAGGGGAGTCTGGGCGGAAGATGGA
The DNA here is from genome assembly GCF_951640355.1 of Cnephaeus nilssonii. Classification (NCBI taxonomy): domain Eukaryota; kingdom Metazoa; phylum Chordata; class Mammalia; order Chiroptera; family Vespertilionidae; genus Cnephaeus; species Cnephaeus nilssonii. Next base: position 3,422,855 of record NC_137091.1, read on the forward strand.
TGGGGGCGCGAAACACGCCCGTGACAGCGGTAATCCACACGCCCCGGGAGCGCAGGCTGGTATTTGGGCCACTTCCCCACACTTTTTATGGGCCCGAAGCGAGGGGGAGGGAATTTTCATCATTTCAGACATAAATAACTCCGCCGACGGTGTCGAGATCAGACGCCTCGAAATGAACCACTCGGGCAACACAAACCCTTCGCCTGGGCGCGATTCATTTCTCGGCTGCGGAGCTGCCCGAAGTCAGCGAGGCAGGCCCCCGGGGACACGGAATGCGGCCCGGCCTCGCGCGTGGGGCCTCGCAGAGTCCCGGTCCTGCTCAGAGCGGTGCCCACGCCCGCGTTCCTCTTGCCGGAGGTTCCGCCCTCACCGGGGCGGACAGCCTGCCTCGTTCTTTGCGGAGGGGATAGAAGGGACCAGGTTCGTGCGGTCTCATTTCCCACCACCCACGCCCTCTCTTTCGTGCTGCTGGATATGGTCTCCCCCCCCCCCCCCAGGGCCACCCTCCATGTGGGCTCTGGGCCTGTCCCTTCCTCAGAGTTGCCCTTCGAGTGACACCACTCCCTCTCCTCAGCCACCCTCTGCCCTGAGCATCCTCACCTGCACCAACACGCCCTCAGAATCTCCCACGTCCAAACACCAAACCCACCGTCTGCCTTGGTCTCTCCTCTCTCCTCAGCGACAGTTTGTCTTCCTAAACAACTGGCACCCGTTGCCTCCAAGCCCTGCCTCTGCTTCTTCAGCCACGTCCAGCTCGACGGCGCCAGCACGCCGCCTAAACAGACCTCACGCTGGTCCATGACGCCATGGTGTCCAACGCAAAGAGTCTCTCTCTCTGTCTTCTCCTCTTTCTTGACTTCTCGGTCCCTCCTGAGCCCCTTTCTTTGCTCAGCAGCTTCTCCTCTCCTGGCTGCTGCTCCTCGGCCTTCCTTTGACCTTCCTCCTGCCCTCAACGTCTAGAGGTCAGAGGGCCCCTGGGGTCCTCTCTCAGCCCTCTTCCTTCTGCTTTGTCCCTTCTCTCTTTCAGCGGGCTCCTTCATCCCCTGGCTGTCAATGCCGTCTATGTACTACAGGCTTTCCAAAAGCAGAGCCCGGGCCCGGAACGTTCCCCTGAGCTCCGCCTCGCGTAGCTGGACGCCTTCTTGGCATCCCCCCTTGGCCATCGAACAGGCGTCTCACCTTGACGCTGCCATGACGAGGCGGTTTACGGAACAAGAACCACCACCGGCCCTTGAGGCTTGCCAAAGGTGTGCAAGCTCATAGCGCGTTGATAAAACGCAAATGGAAACACGCTGAGTTCTTTTTCAGCAATCCGCTGGCAGAGAGAGATCAAAACACTGGAAAACACACTGCTGGTAAGGATTCGAGGGAGAGGTGCCTTTGTCTATTGGTAGGGAATATAAATCGGCATAATCCCTTTTAGGGTAAACAGTCACTATGCATGAGAATGAAAACCACACATCCGCCTTGGCCTGCAGTCTCCGTCTAACAATGCATCTTGTAGCTACATTGAGTTAATATATTCAATAAATGTGGATATCGAAAGCATTCAGGAAACCATCTAATAGTACCAGCAATGAGTCTCGATGTGTAAGTGAAAGCAAGTTCCAGAGTGGGACAGCACTTCATTGTTGAAAGAACGGAAGAAGCCTTCACAAACTGATACAGAAAAATCTCCAAGGTATCGTGTTAAATGAAAAATAAATAAATAAATAAATAATAAGGTGGCCCTGGCCACAGTGGCTCCATTGGTTGGAGCATTTGCTCAGACACCAAAAGGTCTCGGGTTCGATTCCCAGTCAGGGCACAGACCCAGGTTGCAGGTTTGAGCCCCAGCCAGGGCATGTGTGGGAGGCAACCGATTGATGTTTCTGTCTTTCTCCCTCTCCCTTCCTCCCTCTTTAAAATCAATGAAAGCATGTCCTCAGTTGAGGATTTAAAAAAAAAAAAACTAAGGTGCCGAAAAGGTATAATATGCTACTACTGGTATTTGAAAAGGGTGCTAGCTACGAGGTACTCACACAAAACACTTACATAAATACAAAATATTATTGGAAGAAAACACAGAACTTGAAATGGGGTTGCCTTTGGGGCAGAGGGACCAGGAGGCCAGTTCTGAAGGGATGAGGAATGTCCCCTGTGTACTGTGTGTACTGTTAGAATTCTGTTTGGCCATGTTCAGCTATTTCCATTTCATTTTTAAAATAAAGTTGTTTTTCATACCCTGGCTTCTCTCCTTTCAGCTCTCAGCTGAAATGCCACCTCTTCCAGGAAGCCCCCCTGGACTACCCTATCTATGTCCGTCTCTCCTATATATTTTTCCCTGTTCCCTGCCAGAACAGCTTCACTTTTAACCACTCTAAATATTTGGGGTTCCAAGATCTCTCCTCACCTCATCAGAGAGACTGCCCTGCGCCCCCCAGGTGAGATCATATCCTCACCACTGTCCCTCTCTAATCCTTCATCCTGACTCCTTTTTCTTTGTCAATGCATCCAACAGCACCTGACGTGTTGCATGTATTTTTTTGTTTGCCGGTGACTTACCCTCATTAGAAGGGACGCTCCTGAAGAGCAGGAATCTTGCCCATTTCGTCCCCTGGGGCCGGAACCATGCGCGGCACACTGCGGGGTCCAATAAATATTTGTTGAATGAATGGATGGATGGGTTCTACTTCCAAGAGAAAACAAATACATAAAAAGACACTTAAAGCTAGAAAATACACGATCCAAGGCCGTGAGTTTAGGGCGGGGCCTGAAACCCGGTTCCAGCGTCTGTCCAGGCTGTGTGGGCATCGGCTTGCTGAGCAAAGGGCCTGGGGACGCCTCATAGCACCAAGTGACAGAAAATCAGGGGGACAAGAGGGGGCTAGCTCCACAGGAGACACCCGGAAGTGTGGCCCGGGGGAGACCGCCACAGAGAGCAGACAGGAGTCTTCAGCAAACCCCCAAGCGGGAGCGCCTTCCCTAGACCATCAGGGCTGGAGAGAGCAGGGAGACGGGGAGAATCAGAGGGGGGCCTTGGCCGTGCCCTCACCTGGGGGAGCTGAGCTCCAGCTTCTGATGGATGATAGACACCCAGGGTGTGGGAGCTCACGGCCAAGGGGAGGAGCGCACCCTGGGGCTGCCTGCTGAAAAGTTTAGACTAAAAACCCTCCCAATTTGGTTCATTTGAAGGGTACCCTCTGCACAGCCATCAAGGCAGCCCTGTTCATTAGCAGCCGCTCACATCAAACCCAGGTGGGAAACGTCCATCCTCCCGGGGATTCACACGTGGGCGCAGGCCTCCCCGGGCCCAGCAGTGCCCACGCGGCTCGGTCCTGGGTGAGAGGAGCATGGCACGGCTGCCTCTCACCCTCGCTTCCTCCACCTCGGCGTGCGGCCACGTGGCAATTCTTTGCCGGGGGCTGCCCTGTGCATCGTGGGAGGTTCCCCAGCCGCCCAGGGCTCTACCCGCTGGATGCCAGCCCCACCTCTCTAGTTGTGACACCAAACCTGTCCTCAGACGATGCAAATGTCCCCTGGAGTACAGTGGACAACCACTCTTCTAATTTCCTAGCCGGCTGAACAGCTGAGCTGGGGAAGAAAAAGCCAACTCGGAAGAGACATTTCCTGAAGGTCTCCTACATGCCAGGCACGGGGGACGGTCACAAATCAGGGGTGCACGTGGCCCCAGGAATCTCTCTTGAATGACGGGGGACCGACCCCTTGGTTCCTTGTCAGTTTCAAAGATGGGCTGTCCGGCAGAGGGACAGGCAGGGTGAGGCCGGGTGGTGTCAGAGGAGGGAGCCGAGGACGCAGGGGAAGGCGCAGGAAGCCCCTCCAGAGGAGGAAGCCTCGGAGAGACCTGTTCTCGGCTCCTCCTGGGAATGAGTGTCGCAGGCCTTGCACGGAGCACAGTGGGTGTTTGGCGGTGAATCACGGAAGGTGATTACAGAGATCTCCGCGGAGCTGTGCGAGACCGGGGCCCAGTCGAGCATTCGCAACACCGGGCAGCCGCGCAGCCGCCGAGGGTGACGTGCTCGCTCGTCATGGGTACCGAGCGCTCCCGGCTCCGAGCCTGTGCCAGGACAAACAGGAAAGCCGACAAGAACAGCAAGGTAGCATGTATCACACCCTCTAGCGAAGGCAGCGGCCACCGTTCCCCCCACGGTGGTCTCTGAGGCTGACTGGGGCCCTCCAGGGGGGTTGCTGAGACTGGTGGATGGGTTGGTGGGGGCGGGGCAGGCAGGTGGAGAGGGAAGCCCATGCAGAGTGGGTGGAGGAAGGCTGGAGGACTGAGACAGAGGGGCCAGGAAGCTCAGGTGTTCGTCCTTTGAATGCATTGAGGGCCGTCCAAAGTGACAGGGAAATGCCCCCAAGAAGTTGGCACCGACCAGGCCAGGTGCCCCGGAGATTTGAGTAGTAATATCTACAGGCCGTGGGTACCAGGGTCTCTCCTGGTGCCGCCAAGGTCGGCCCGTGTGCAAGGACGGCCCGTGTGCAAGGAGAACTGGGGAACAGCCAACACTGTTGCACAGGTGCTGGGAGTCACTTCAAAACTGACAGGCCTGGGAGGTGACAGAAGCGTAGCAAGTTTCCCAAAACGCGGCACGGAGATCGTCCGGGGTGACTTGGGGACAGTTTCCCCAGCACTGACTCCCGGGGAGAGAGGCGTGCCTTCTTGCGTCTTTGAGTCCTTCCGATGAGGACGAGGAGAACCTGTTGGCCTGGTGCTGGGAGAGCTTTCACACAGCTTCAGCGTGGGGTCCTCGCTCTCTCCTTTGGCCAAGATAGAGCATAGCTGTCGGCTTGAGCAAGCAAGGACATCTGGCTTTGCCGAAACCGGTTTGGCTCAGTGGATAGAGCGTCGGCCTTCGGACTCAAGGGTCCCAGGTTTGATTCCGGTCAAGGGCATGTACCTTGGTTGCACATCCCCAGTGGGGGGTGTGCAGGAGGCAGCTGATCGATGTTTCTCTCTCATCGATGTTTCTAACTCTCTATCTCTCTCTCTTCCTCTCTGTAAAAATCAATAAAATATATTTAAAAAATAAAATAAAATAAAAAATAAAGATACTGGCTTTTATTTTAAAGTCAAATTCATCAAGGCAACATTTACAGACAGTAACATGCGCCATATTTTAGTGTATCCTTCTGAGGTTTGACAAACGCATACAGTTGTATAACCACCAGAGCCATCTGTATACATAAAGCCCTAATATGCAAATAGACTGAACAGCGGAACAACCAAACAACCGGTCACTATGACGTGCACTGACCACCAGGGGGTGCGCGCAGAACATGGCGGGCGCTGGCAGCGAGTGCAAGCAGGGCCTGGCACCATCAGCACATGGGAGTGGCGGCGGTGGGAGCGGGGCTGCCAGCAGACAGGGGACCAGGGCCATGGCGGGAGGGGCCGGGCAGGGCACAGAGGATGGGCCAGGACCCATCCCTATGCCCACCACAGCCTCGGGGCCCACCGTTCCTTTCAAGGTGCACAAATTCGTGCACTGGGCCCCTAGTTAAGATATGGACCATTTGCCCGGCCGGCGTGGCTCTGTGGTTGAGCATCAACCTATGTACCAGGAGGTCATGGTTCAATTCCTGGTCAGGCCACATGCCCGGGTTGTGGGCTTGATTCCCCAGTAGGGGGCGTGCAGGAGGCAGCCGATCCATGATTCTCTCTCATCATTGATGTTTCTTTCTCTCTCTCCCTCTCCCTTCCTCTCTAAAAGCAATAAAAAAATATATATTTTGAAAATATATAGAACATGTCCATCACTTAAAAAGCCACTTGATGCCCCTTGAGGTCAACTAGGTCACCAGCACCTTGGAAGTGGAAAGCTACCTATTAACATCTCACCTTCCCAGACCCAGTAGTTCTATGCACAGAGTTGAATGTTAGCTGACGGTGACATGTTGGGAGGGGGTGGGGAATGGTTTACTACATGGAGAGAAAGAACTGAGCGATGGAGGGGGAAGTAGGATATGTCAGAGGCAAATTCTGGGTCTCGGGGAAGGGACGTTGGCCAGAGAAGAGGAAGGAAAGGTAGGCTGGGGCCCTGGCGGTTGGATTGTGCTGTGTGGTATCTCTAGTGAGTGACATGTTTCAGTGAGGATCCTGAGCTGAAAGAAACCCACAGACTCAACGCAAGCTCATGCAAGTAAAACAGAGAACATATGTGTCCACCTAAATAGGAAGTCTTCAGGAATGGCTGGATCCAGGAGCCAGATGATGTCACCAGGCCTCAGCCTTGCCCTTTCTCCCTCTCAGCCCTGTTTCCCACGGTCTTACCACTTCCTCACAGTGGAACGCTGGCCTCTAGCCCCCACGTTGGCAGTTTCCCCTCCAGTGACCCCCGTGGAAAGAATGCATCTCTCTCCTAGTTATTCCCACAAGAGTCCTGGGTCTGAATCTCTCTGAACTACTATTGACCGGTACGCTTAAAGCACTTACTGTGGCCAAGGGGTTAAACACCCTGATTTGCCAGACCTGGGTCACATGCCCACCATTCCACCAATCACTGTGGCTGGACTGGGGCTGCCCCTGAACCAATCCCTATGGAGAGTGACCTTGACGACCCTGATTGGCTGGTCCTAGGGCACCTGCGAGACCAGGAAGCAGGAAGTGCTGAGTCATCCCCTCTGTCCCAGGTGGACTGAGTGTGAGAGAGGGAAAGGCAGGCGTCCCCGAAGGAAGCGTCTAAACCAGCAGCCATGGCTTACCCATGGGCAGTCGGGGAAAGAAGATTCCAGAACAGGCACTGACATGCTGAGGGTAGCGTTTTTGGAAATCTCATTGGACGGCCAACCTGGTGTCTCCCTGCCTTACCCAGATCACGTGACCCACGCCTCAGCAAGCCAACGCCAGCCTCGGCCGCTCCCCTGGCCCAGGCAAAGCGGGCCCCACACTGCTTCGCTCCCGTGGGAGGTCTGAGCGCTGGCACTGCCCCCGCCGCCCCAGGGCCCCGACACCCACTTTGGCCAGGAGCCCTGCTCTGGCGGCTGACCAGCGGGCTCCCCGCCTCGCCCGCCCCTCCAGCCCCGCAGCCGCTCCAGCGCGGCCTAATCTCGGGAACAGGTGGGAGGCCTGGGCCCCGACTCTCGGCTTTCACAGCCAGGAGCACAGCAAGGGGAAAGTCATTACACGGTTTAACGGGGTTTAAAGGCGTTAAAGAGCCCTGTGGGCCAAATTAAGGGGCCTCGGCTTACAAGCCGAGTTACGAAGAGATCTGAGGCATGGAGCCCCACCTTGGGTCTAACCCAGTCGCAGTGAGGAAGACGTGCGCCCCGGGGAGGTACCCACGAGGAGGGAATACCGGGTGCTGGACGCTGGGGGCTGGGCTGGGCTGGGGATGGAGAATGCCCAAGGGCAGGGCTGACCCTGCCTTGGAAACCACACGCAGTGCCAGGCACGGTCCGCCCAGAGGCAGCTCGTGAGATAAGGAAGGTATGGTGAAGGTCTGCCCGCAGGCTGGGGCACTACACGACTGTTAAAAAGGATGGGGCGTGTCTGTACGAATTGACACTGAGGGGTCTCCAAGCAGTAGGACCAGGTGAAAAGTGAAAGTAAACGCCATGCAGAACTGTGTGGACAATAAGCGATCGTGTTTATACGCACCCACGTACGCACCCGCCATTTAGGGTGACCCATCTGGCACTTCCGTTTTTGTAAATCAGAATATTTATGTGTGGCAGTCCTACCTACGTATACATCATTTCCATGCTGGTGTGGATGGGGGGTATCTTTGGCCATGTACGCAAGACACTGGTCACCCCACTTGGTACCAGCGATTTCCAATCTTTATCATCACGTGGCACACATACACGAACTACTAGAATTCTCCACCGTGCCAAAAAGATATTTTTTTTGCCAATCGGACAAAGAAAAATAGATATAATTTTGATCCGTTCACACCAGACGGCTATTGTTGTGTTGGCTGTTGCCTTTTTTTAAATCATTATTATTGGGCAGTCTAAAGGAAAAGCGGTCAGTGCCCCTGAGTAAATAGTCAGGTACTGCATGTTGTAAAAATGCGTGTGGCACCCCAGTGTGCCTGCCGCGGCACCCCAATTGAAAATCGCTGCTCTAGAGACTCCCGATGAGACTGGGGTGGTCAGGCATGGGAGACAGAGTTCCTTTCCAGTGCATAATCTTTTGTGCCACTAGAATCTTCTAAGTCCTGTGCCTATTTTATATTTGGGGGGAAATGTTTTCAGAAATATCACTATGCAAAGTGTGTACATGTGCATCATCATCCCACTCAGTCCTCACAATACTCGGGCGAGGTAAGCACCGTCAACGGTCCCATTGTACAGATGAGGAAACTGAGGAAGACGGGGGGAGTGGGATGCATAGTCAGGCATGTCTGGTTCCAAAGGCCGCGTTTCCTCCCGCTGGGGTGATCAATGCAGACCAGAACCTCCTGGGTTCCGCCCCAGGGCCCTCCTGAAGCAGCCTCTGGGAGCCCAGCAACCAAATCAGCGAAGGGCTCCTCTCTGGCTCAGGGGGCGCTTTGCCTGGGGGAGGAGGGCGCGGCTCAGGGCCAAGATGCGGGTTCAGGAGTCAGTCTCTACCCCCCGTAAAAGGGGAATAGTAACGAGGAGACGACGGACCCCTGATCTGCTGGTTCCAGAACCAGGACCCTCCCAGTCCCCCTCGCTCCTTTCTCGGAGGCAGCGGCTGGGGTGCCTTCCGGAGGCGGCTCGTTTCCCTCTGGGCTCTAAGGGAGCTTAGGGGAGCATTTCCAACCGTTTGAAGCTGAAAGGCAGGTCAGAGGACCAGCGAAGTGTCTGCTCCTTTTTTTTTTTTTTTATTTAATCCTCACCTGAGGATATTTTTCCATTGATTTTTAGGGCGAGCAGAAGAGAGAAGGAAAGACGGAAACATCGATGCGAGAGAAACACATTGATTGGTTGCCTCCTGCACGAGCCCTGACCAAGAGCCCAGGCTGGGGAGGAGCCTACAACCGAGGTTACATGCCTTTGACTGGAATCGAACCCAGGACCCTTCGGTCTGCAGGCCGACGCTCTATCCACTGAGCCAAAATGGCTAGGACCCAAGGACCCACCTCCATTGCTACTGGAGCCCAGAGGAGGGCAGGAGACAACAGCGGTGCCCTTGAACAATGACAAACCTACCCACCTCCTTTTCTCAAGGTCCTTGGGTGGAGCAGGGGTTCGTGTGCTGGCCTGTTAGACAGAACTTTCTAGAAAGAGAGTCTATGGCGTCACCTCAGAGGCAGAGTAAACAAGTGCTCAGGGCGCAAGTAAAGCTAGTCATTACTCTCCCCCTCCCCCTCTCACATAAACTAAGGCTTTGCTATTTGATTTTTTGGGTGAAAGTTGCTATCATGTAGGAAATTAGGATCTGACGGACACGTTTAATACCTATGGCAGGGGACCCAGGGCCTCAGGTTAGGGCCCTCTCAGCTGCTGTAACAAAGAACCCCCCAACAGGTGTGTTAGTCCAAGCACCACAGAAAACCGTTTCTCACCAGGAAAGTCTGATGCAGGCGCTCCGGTCAGGGCACGGCTCTGCTCCAGGCCGTGGCTGGGGACCCAGGCTTCTTCCGCGGTGTGCGCGGCGGCTGTATTGAACAGGCGGCTCCCCATGTCCTCGCCATGGAGCTGCAGGAGGGGAGAGCACGCGTGGAGGATGCGTGCGGGGGCGGCGTTTCCAGGCCGGGCTGAAGGCCGAGCGTATCTGCTCCAGTCCCATTGGCTCCAGCTCAGGCACGTGGCGCCGCTAATTTCAAGCAAGATGGGGAGCTTCCGGCTGGGAGCAGGTCGCAGGCTTGGTGAATGGCTGGCCAGCCTCCGAAATAGTCCCCAAGGTCTTCATCGGACCCTCCAGGAAGCTGGTTCATTCCCAACGCTCGGCGAGATACAGAGAAGGGGCCCGCCCCCCCCACCACCACCACCACCACCCCCCGTTAGGTATCCAAGAAAAGGGAATCTTCGGTAAAGAAGGAGTGATTAAAAACGTCTTTAAATGCAATGTATTGACTTAAGGAGAGGATAAACTCTCGAAACTAAACTTAGGTGAGAGGGAAAGGGATTTTTTTCCTTCCAAATCCTTTCATTTCCTAAGTGGCTGCTTGGCACCTACGACAAGCCCGGCCTTCCTTCAGCTAACCGCCAGGGATGGGAGGGAAGGCTGTCACGGGGCTCCAGGTTCCGGAGGGAGACAGACATCAGTCAAGAACGGCATAGAGCCCTCGCTGGTGTGGCTCAGTGGATAGAGCATTAGCCTGTGGACAGAAGGGTCCCGGGTTCGATTCCAGTCAAGGGCACATGCCCCAGTTGCATGCTTGATCCCCAGTGTGTGTGTGTGGGGGGGGGGACAGGGGGGAGATACAGAAGGCAGCCAATCAATGATTCTCTCTCATCATTGATGATTCTCTCTTTCCCGCTCCCTTCCTCTCTGAAATCAATTAAAAAAATTAAATAATAATAAAAAAAGGAATGGAATAGAGGCTTGGTCCTGGGCTGGCTCCTTGTGGGTTCCTCCAGGAGTCGCTCTAGGGACCAGGGTTCGAGGGAAGGTGGTGTCAGGAAGGTGATCCCAGGAAACACCAGTAGGGGAGGGGAGGAGGACAATAAGGTGTGCCTCTTCCGGCCAGTTACCCCGGGGGCAGCTGGAGCGCACCCGACCGGGGAGCTCTGGGGAGCCCGCTGAACACGTGCTCCCACGGAGGGCGAGGGAGCTGGAGCCCTTACACACAGTCGTCCCGGCCTTGGCAGATGCCGATTTCCTGGCACTCGGGCCTGGTGTGCCAGCAGGCACAGCGCCCCCACAGCGATATAACGGGGCAGAGGCTGGCAGGCGGAGCTGGGCCTCCAGCTTACACGGACACGCGGAGGGCCCGGGCTCTGGCGTCACCTGCTGCCCCGCCCAGGTGCCTCGGATGAGAGACAGGGAAGCAGGGAAAATGAGCATCAGATGGGCAGGCAGAGCTGCAAGGGGTGTGGGCTGTGGCGCCGGAGTTCCCGCTTGAAGTCCTGGTTCTTGCCCACGGCCACCAGGTCCCCAGCTCTCCGCCTCTGTTCCCTCGTCTTTAAAAGGGTCCGGTAATGCCCTGGCTGGACACTTGCCACGAACACAAAATAATACTGAGCGTAAACCGCCATTGAAAAGCAAAATGAGCCCGGCCAGTGTGGCTCGCTGGTTGAGTATCGACCCATGAACCAGGAGGTGATGGTTTGATTCCCAGCCAGGGCACAGGCCTGGGTTGGGGGCTCCATCGTGTGCGGCGTGCAGGAGGCAGCCAATCCATGATGCTCTCTCATCATTGATGTTTCTCTCTCCCTCTCCCTCCCTCTCTGAAATAAATTATTTTTTTAAAGAAAAGTAAAATCCAATAATAAATGGGGTAAATAAGAGCAGCTGCCTCCTGGGAGGCCCTGGAAGCATAAACGGGACAATTCTTGGGGGGAGGGGGGGCGTTGGGCTCTCCTCGCCTTCTCGCTCTCCCTCAGAAGCAGGTGGCTTCCTCGCTCAGCCCGTCGTCACGGTCACGTGGTCACAAATCACGTGGCACGTGGGGCCTCTCCTCGGGAAACCAAACTTCCCATGACCCGGGCCTGGCAGGCTCCCCGGCCGGGCCGCCTCTGCACGCAGTTGATCCCGCCGGACACCCGATAGCCCTTTCGGACGCGATGGCATCCACTTCTCTGTGCATCGGATTCCAGGCCCGGCCAGTTCTGAGCACCCGGTCCCGGGGAGAACAATGCCCCCTCTGTTCCCCCCGCCATTCATGTCGACTTTGGTTTCACTAAAATAACACCGGGCGAGAGGGTATTTTCTTAACACCGCCCGGCCCGGCCCTGCGGAAAACGCGCCGGACGGTGGCCGCTCCGTCCCCGGTGGATGAGGACGCGGGGATGTATCGGGGAGCTGCGGCTCCTGCAGGGCCAGGGTGACCCCGGGATTAGGGTCGCGCTTATCTCCCAAGACATCTTGGAGTGTCTGGGATTCCATCTCCGCACCGAGGCCCCGGGGCGGCGGTGATGTGAGGGGCCTTGGAGCCGAGGGGACCGTTCTGCTCAGGGCTGGAGTGGATTAGGGCTGATCACTCGGCCTAAAGCGGGGACATCTGAGAATGTTGAAGAAAGAAAGGCAGGGATTCCGCAAACCCAAACAAACACGGACTTCAAGGCGGGCTCGGGCACTACACATGTGAAAAGGCCCGCCTGGGTGAAGCGGGGTCCCGGGAAGAGGGGGGAGGGGGCCCCCGAGTCAGAAACCCCTCCAAAATCTCTGGCCAGCCTGCCGAGTATGGCTCTCGGCACAACCTCTGAGCAGCTTCCTCCATCACCCCGCGGCAGCTTTATGCCAAAAAATGCTATTAAAAAAAAAATTACAAATGGATTTGTCCAAAGGAGCCTTAAAAAAAAAAAAGTCCCAAACCCACCACTTTCTTTATTAAAGTTCACAGAAAATAAATATCAAATTTCTTTCAGCCCGAATGTTTCTCTCCAACTATAATCACCGAAACTGGAGATGGAGAAAAGGGAAAGGTACGGGTGGGGGCACCCTCTCGGGTAACGTTTTCCCTAATTTGCGCAGGAACATTTGGTGGCTGGGGTCTTTGCGAACCCACGTTCCCATCTGCCCCCGAGAAATCCAACAGAACCCCGCCGACTGATGGCGGAGCGGGCAGCGCCAAGTCTAGAAACGTCTAAAAATGGTGCCGAAAAACCACCACCAAACCAAACACACACGAAAGAGCCCTCCCTGGAATGTCAGCCCCGTCGCGCCATGGAACGGAACTTCCTCTCTGGTTCACTCTTCGGAAACCTCAGTGTCGATTTTATCAGAAACAGATCCCACGCCCCCGCGCTGCTCCCGGGCCCGTCTGGGTCCTGGGTCCGCGTCTCCCTTCACGCGCGTCTGTTGGGTGTGCTTGGCGAGAAATCATAACAGATCGGGTTCGATTCCTGCTCCTGGGGGAAAAAAAGTCCTGCCCTTCTCTTGCTTTCTTAGGGTAACTAGAGGTGACACAGTCACAGAGCACACGATTCCCCTAAAAGGGCCCCCACCTCGGGCGGAAGCTGGAGGTGGCCTGGCCACTGGGGCGCGTGGGAGAGTTACCGGCTGCCACCTAAGTTTGCTCCGTGTGACTTGGGAAGAGACTCAAGGAGACTGCACGTGTCCCCGAAGCCGAAAGGAACAATGTAAATCCTCCCCCCGCCCCATGTTCCCCCCCTGGACTTTGGCAGGGTTGCCTGCTTTTCTCACTAACCCTAACTAAGCCACTTAAAAAGAAAGTGTGGCGGGGGGGGGGGGGGGGGGGGGGGCGGGGAGAGCACAGGCAGTCTTTATAGATCGCCATCGGAACCTGACCACAAACGGCTCCCATTTGCCGCAGTGATTACATCTGAGTGCGCTGGGGGGTTTTCATCCAGGTCGTTTGCTCTTTGGAGTTCTGCTGCGCGCCTGGCTGAGAACGCGAACCCAGGAGGCCCCGGCGGGCGAGGAGACGGGAGAAGGTGACTAAACCCCAAGCAGGGCTTAAGTGGATCGAGGAAAATCTAGACCCCGAATTCTCTCTGTGGATCTGAGTGCAGAGGGATTAGAGCCGCCTGGGTGCCGGGCGGGGCCGCCCGGAGCCCCCACCGAAGCCTGGGATCAAAGCCGCAGCCACCAGTTTGTCAATACGCTAAGCTGCGTGTTTACACAGAAGTGTCGGCCTGCTTTTCACCACAAAGAGGTTCCTACGTCGGGAGATTAATGACTTCCAAAACAGATCGCGGTAAACCCCGGCCAGCAGGGCCTCGCCTCCGAGGGTGTCTGCTGGGCTCCCAGGAGGAGACGTGTGGCCAAAGGCAGAGAGTGGGGGGCCGGCCGCCCTGAGATGGTGATGGAGGCCCATGTCGACACCAGCACTTCTTCTGAGCACAGGTCTCTGATCGGCATTCACCTCCCCGGGGATGCAGCCTGGATGCCGCGTGGTCCAGAGCCCACGTGTGGCATCTGGGGGTGAGAGACGGTATATTCCTCAGAGCCCCCTCCCTCTCCCCGCTTCCCCCACTCACTCCCCACCTCAATCCGGTGGAAAGCAAAGCCTTGATGTCAACGTTGGGCTCTACTAGCAGGTAGTGAGCTGCCCATCATTCTTTTGTCTTAAAACGGCCGATGACCCAGCCAGGGGTGGGGTGCTGCCTGGAGACTCCACAGTGTGGCGGATGCACTGGGCCCTCGGGGACGGCCCCCAGGACTCCGGGGGCTCCTGGCAATGAGAAGGCTTGGAAAGTATTTTTTGAAGAAAAATGGGATAGGTGCAAAAGAAATCTTTCCCCAAACCCTCGCTGGGCCCTCATACCTCTGCTCTTCCGGTCATGGATGCCCATGTGGACATTTGCTATGAGTCCTCCCTCCTTGGGTCGCACACGAAAACCTACAGGGTCAAAGGAAGAAAGATGGAGGGAGGAGAGGATATGTTATTCTGAGTCCCACTCTGGGGTCTCAAAGTTCACTCGCTCATCCATCCATTCACCCATCCATCCACCCATCCATCCATCCATCCATCCATCCATCCACCCATCCATCCATCCACCCATCCATCCATCCATCCATCCACCCATCCATCCATCCACCCATCCATCCACCCACCCACCCATCCACCCACCCACCCATCCATCCATCCATCCACCCATCCACCCATCCACCCACCCACCCATCCATCCATCCACCCATCCACCCATCCATCTACCCACCTATCCATCCACCCATCCATCCATCCATCCATCCATCCACCCATCCACCCATCCACCCATCCACCCATCCATCCATCCACCCATCCATCCATCCATCCATCCACCCATCCATCCATCCACCCATCCACCCATCCACCCATCCACCCATCCACCCATCCATCCATCCACCCATCCACCCATCCATCTATCCACCCACCCATCCATCCATCCACCCATCCACCCACCCACCCATCCATCCATCCACCCATCCACCCACCCACCCATCCATCCATCCACCCATCCACCCATCCATCCATCCATCCATCCATCCATCCATCCACCCACCCACCCATCCATCCATCCACCCATCCACCCATCCATCCATCCATCCACCCATCCACCCATCCACCCACCCACCCATCCATCCATCCACCCATCCACCCATCCATCTACCCACCTATCCATCCATCCATCCATCCATCCACCCATCCATTCTTCAAATGATTGAGGACCCACTCTGAGCCAGGCACTGCCCCAGGCACAGGAGACCATGGGTGAACAACATGGATGAGGTCCCTGCCTTCAGGAAGCTCGAGGTGGGGCGGGGGCAACCTCATCACCTAGCACAGAAGCCAGCAATGAGAGATGATAACATCAACAGCCTTCTTTGGAGCGGCAGTCGGAGCGGCCGTTCTGAGGAGCAACAGGACAAGTGTTCCCGGCAGCGGGGACAGCAAGGGCAAAGCCGAGAGGTGGGGGAGGTCCCGGCCACAAGTGTGCGTGGAGAGCAGGGAGGGAAGAAGCCACAGGGAGCCGGGCAGGGTGTTCCAAATCCAGTGAAAAGCCGCTGGTGGACTCTGGTCGGGGGAGGATGGCCGGGTTGACATCCTAGGACGGCCATCTTGCTGGACGGGCGGCAGTGACACTCTGCCCCAACCAGACTGGTCTCGTGCTGTGCTTTTTCCCAAATGACCCAAACATCTCCTGCCTCGGGGTCTTTGTGCTCACTTCCCCCCTCCAGGAATGCTCTTGTCCACAGGAGCCATGTGGCTATCCTCACCCACTAGGGTCTTGTCCCCAGTGTCTCTCCATATCCTGTGGCCGTCCCTGACCACGTGGGCCGTAAAGGTACACCCGTCCCCAGAACTTCCTATCTCCCCCATCCTGCTGCATGTGTCTCTGGCACTCTGCTCGTAGAGAGCGTACATATGTGGAAGTGTTTATCCCCCGCCAGCATAAGCACGCCTGGACGTAGTGACTGCTCACTAAATACACTGAGTGGCCAGATTATTATGATCTCTGAACACATAATAATCTGGCCACTCAGTATATATATATAATCTGGCCCGGTGCATGAATTCATGCATAGGTGGAGTTCAGCCAGCCTGGCCAGGGGGAGGGGACATGGGCGGTTGGCCAGCCTGCCTGCTGGTCGAACTCCTGGTCGAGGGGACAATTTGCATATTAGCCTTTTATTATATAGGATATACACTGAGTGGCCAGATTATTATGCGCTCAGAGATCATCATCATCTGGGCACTCAGTGTATTTGCCGAGCACACTGAGTGGCAGTGTGGACCTGGCAGAACCCCGTTTCTCTGTGTCCAACAGGCTCCCTTGTGCCCACTCTGAAGGTGATTCAGAACCACTCGGTTTCCTTATTCACAGTGTGAGCATTCAGTCACTGGTGGAGACCTGTTTATTGAGCATCTTCTACATGCCAGGAGCTGAGCCGCCTTTCGAGGAGACAGTTTGTCAATGGAGTAATCAATGTGTTAGCTAAGGGCTTCAAGGAACAAAAAGGGGACCTACTGGGTGCTACGAAGATCGCCGAGACGGGTCCCCACACGAGGGCGGCCAGCAGCGGCGCTCACAGCCACCGTGGGCTTCGGTTCCAGGGCCAGGCTAGACCTGCGTTGTCGACGTGGCTGTGCTGCGACCTTCCACCTGCCCTGCCCCACATCCTGTCCTTCTCTGCCCTGTCCTGTGCCCCGTGTCCTCACCATGGCAGAAGGGGCTGGGGAGCGCTGACCCCACTCATGAGAGCTCCACCCTCGTGACCTGTGCACCCCCCAAAGGCCCACCTCCTCATACCATCACACTGGGAGTCAGGATTTCAACATATGCATTTGGGGGGAAGAACACAGCTGTCATGTATATTTTAAAAAACCATTGCTTCCCTGGCTGGTTTGGCTCAGTGGATAGAGCATCGGCCTGCAGACTGAGGGTCCCGGGTTCGATTCCGGTCAAGGACACATGCCCGGGTTGTAGGCTTGATCCCCAGTGGGAGGTGTGCAGGAGGCAGCCAATCAATGTTTCTCTCTCGTCATTGATGTTTCTAACCCTCTCTCCCTCTCCCTTCCTCTCTGAAATCAATAAAAATATATCTAAAATAATAATAAAATTAAAAAACAGTTGCTAAAGGTATGTATAGATATGCACTCACATATAGACATGTTATATTTACTCCCTACCCCTCCCTCCTAGGATTTGGAACACACACTGACTGACCCTTTGACATGACCTGAAAGCAGCGTGAACTAAAGACTAAAATTCTTTTCCTCTCCTGGCACACGTGAGCTAAATACTAAAATTCTGCGGCACACCAAAAAACATATTTTTTGCCAATCTGACAAAAAAAATAGGTATTTTGATTCATTCACACTGGACGGCTATGGTTGTGTTGGCTGTTGCCTTTTTTTTGGACAAGCGAAGGGAAAAGCGGCCCGTGCCCCTGTCTGAATGGGCAGGTAGCACATGGTTTAAAAATGCTCCCGGCACGCCCGCTGAAAATCGCTGCCCTAAAGAGATCACCCCCTAGCCCGGGGCCCACCCTGACAGTTCTGCCCCCCTCCCCTCCCACCAGCAAGCTGTCCCCACGGTTCTGTAGACCTGCCCTCAGAGCACCCACACGCGGAGCCCTAACAGAACTTTCTGGAAGCATCTACATCTACCAGCACTGGTTGCCTCGGGGGGCCCCGCCCATGGCAACCGCTGTACCCACACCTTGGGATCAAACCGGTCAGTTCCCTTCCAGCTTATCTATTGCAACTTGCCCTGAGGCCTGGGGAGGAGCCAGCTGTGGGAAGGACAAAATGTAAACTTGTGAAATGAACTGTCAGCCCCCCGGGGCCTGGGTGCTGGGCTGCATTCTTTCCTCTGCATTCATTCATTCAGCATTTTCACCAGCCGAGAATATGCTGGGCACGACGCTGGGCTGTGGGGACCCAGAGATGAACTGGCCAGACAAGGACCGAGGCCTCGGGAAGCTCTGGGTGGGCAGAGAAAGAGGAAAGAGGAGAGAGCAGAGGCAAACCAGTCTGCGGAGCCCACAGTTATGGGCAGGTTCCAGGGGAACACAGGTTCCCTCCATCCCAGAACGGGTTAGAGACCCAGGGAAGGTTCCTAGAATCGGAAAGCGCGGCTGATTACCAGAGCACGAAGGGAGATTCACGTTGTCCAACAAGAAACAGGGGTCGGTTGGCCTCGCTGGTGTCCGGGAAGCCGGTTCAAGGTTGCCCCACGCCTTATCTCCCCTTTCCATCAGCTCCACGGTTGCAAAATGGAGGAGGTGTTATCGCCCTCATCTGCTGGCATCGGACTGCAGCCAGGACTGAACAAATCAGTGTGTGGAGCGCGGCCCGGTGCCGGGAGCTCCCTTCCGGGTACAGGGTGCCCAGTGGCGGGGTGTAGCCCGAAAGAGGCACGTCACGGGGCCGCGATCGGGAGGACAGATAGGAGCTCAGGAGGACAGATAGGGGCGTCAGTTCTTGTAGTCAGTCTTCAGAAACTCTCTGCTGGTCAAGGGTTTGGGGAAGGGTTTGGGGGAGATTCCCACCCGCCCACCTGGGTTGGGGCAATGCCTCGGGTCGTAGCCGGGCAGGACTTGGAAAAGGGCGCAGCGCTTGCTCATTTAAAACCCTGGAGGCGGAAGGCTGGGCCCAGATAAGAGACAGGCTTCAGAGTCAGACGTCAGCAAACACAGAGGCCGCCCACCCTGGCCTCTCCTCGACCCTCACGGCCTCCGGCCTCCGTAACCCAATTCCCGGAGCAGGTGGAATTTCAAAGGCCATCCTGGGGATCAAGAGGCACAGGCAGGTGGGTTTCGTAAAGCTCCCAGCTTTTGCAGCCACGGCCCTGAGGAGAGGAGGAAAAATGATATTGACTCAGCAACTGGAGTTAAAAGTAAATACTGTCAGTGGAAATAATTAGACTCTTAAAGCGAGCACTTCACACCGGCTCCCGGGCGCCCGCGGCAGCTGGGAAGGAGAACGTAGGATAAGCAGCCATTGCTGAGGGCCTCCCTGTCCTTTCCAGAGTGTCTGAGGGTCCTGGTCTGCATTGGTTGGGTGCCTTGTCCATCTGGGCATGTGTCTGACTTTTTAAAAAATATTTTTTTTTCATTCATTTCAGAGAGGAAGGGAGGGGGAGGGAGAGACAGAAACACCCCTGATGAGAGAGAATCGTTGATCAGCTGCCTCCTATTGGGGGTCGAGTTCATGTGCCCCAACCAGGAATTGAACCGAGACCTTCTGATTCATAGGTCGATGCTCAACCACTGAGCCACGCCGGGCGGGCTGTTTCTCTGGTTTTTGCAGGGTTTATCACTCTCTCCCTAACGTGGAGAAGGGCTGGTCTTTAAGATTAAAAAACAAACACTCCAGACCCAGGGGTAACTGACATGTGGGTCCATGGGGCTGGGACTGCATTTACCTCCGTTGCCCCTGAGTTCCAGGTAACTCAGAGCCGGGCCCGGGGCAGGCGCCTCCGAAGGGTTGGGATGGAATCCAGTAAACACACGGCCAACAGGCACCGCAGGTCTACCTGTCCGTCACCCACCATCCTGAGCAGCTTCTCGGGGCCCAGCCCTTGTCCTTCCTCAACTCACTGCATTCTCCTGGCGACACTGCAAAGTACAAACTATTTTTTTTTTTAATTTGTATTGATTTCAGAGCGGAAGGGAGAGGAGAGAGAGAGAAACATCAATGATGAGAGAGAATCATAGATCCATAGATCGGCTGCCTCCTGCACGCCCCACCCCGGAGACTGAGCCTGCAACCCGGGCATGTGCCCTGACCGGGAATCGAACCGTGACCTCCTGGTTCATAGGTCGACGCTCAGCCACTGAGCCACACCGGCCGGGCAGTGGGAACGATTATCCCCATTTTATGGATGAGGAGGACTCCGGCCTTTAGGGAGGTGGACCGACGAGCCCAGGCCACCCACTGGTTAAGAGCAGCATCAGGAATGGAGCCCAGAGCCACCTGCTCAGAAGGGCACCTGGTCAACCATGCACAGCTGGGGCAGAGCGAGGAACCGGGTGTTTTCCAGAGGAGGCCCCGAGTTCCGGCTTCACGACCACAGGCCCAGCCGCCCAGCCTGTCGGACAGGTCCGCGTGGGTCCAGGCCCGGAGGCCAAGTCCTGCCTGTTCCCTCCAGGAGAAGGTGAAACCAGTTCTCCAACGTCACTCTAACCGGGGCTGGAGCAAGGCAGGGCCCGGGAGGAGAGGGGGACGTGCCCCGGGGCTTCCAAAGGGCCGCCAGCTCTCCCAGGAGGTGCCCAGAGGTGACCATGAGCCACGGGCCATGCAGTGACTTCCAACTAAAGCCACACAACAGGCTGTGCCCGCCGCTGGTGCTGCGGCCACACTCTCCCGCTCGGCTGCGCGGTGGGCCCGGAGCCGGGCAGCCTGGCCTTCAGCGTTCTCCTCGCAGGCGGGAGGGAGAGCCCTCGGGAGCAGCACGGCCAGGCGCCTGGTGCAGAACAGGCCAGGGGAGTGACGTGACCCAGGGTGCTGGCTTCGCCCCCTACGGGGTCTCCGTGGCTAAGGGGCCTCGGGAGTCCGGACTTTTCTCCCCTCCTACCTCCCTACCCACCCCGCTCACACCAAATCCCCGTGGCGCTGGGGGCGGGACAGCTGGGTGTGAACATACGTAGAGCTGACAGCCCGGGGACAGGGTGTGTCGGGCGTCGGGGGTCCAGCTGGCCTCCCCTCCACCCCCCTGGAACGTTGTCTCAGCTCTCCCATAGATTGGGTGCACCCCAGCCCTCCCGGGCAGACCCACGCCAAGTGGGTGCCCACAAACTGGGGATTTGCTGACAGAACCGGGGGGGGGGGGGGGGGGGGGGAGAGGCACACGGATGGGCATGTCCTACTTCGATCTGTATTATTTGTAATTTATGACTGGGACTTGGGGGAGAAAAATTCAGCCTCACTCGTATTTGACCTGTGATTTGAGAGGCAGCCTGTTTCGGGGTCAGACAGTCCGGGTTTGAATCAGCATGACCTTGGGCAGGGGGCGCCATCGATCTGTGCCTCGGTTTCCCCATCTGTTAAATGGGTGGAAATAACACAGGGAAGACCACCCTCAGGGGGTTGATATTGACTGAGTTAGAGCGATGCCCGCAGTGCCCAGCCCGCCCTGAGCGTCCCTGAGTGCTGAGTGGTGCTTGCTGTTACTGTATCGCAGCTGATACTGTTCACAACGATGCAACACTTACGTTTGAAAAGTGGTTTGAGAGAGAGAGAGAGTGTGTGTGTGTGTGTGTGAGTGTGTGTGTGTGAGTGTGTGTGTGTGTGTGAGTGTGTGTGTGTGAGAGAGAGTGTGTGTGTGTGTGTGTGTGTGAGTGTGTGTGTGAGTGTGTGTGTGAGAGAGTGTGTGTGTGTGTGTGAGTGTGTGTGTGTGTGTGAGTGTGAGTGTGTGTGTGTGAGTGTGTGAGTGTGTGTGTGTGAGTGTGTGTGTGTGTGAGTGTGTGTGTGTGAGTGTGTGTGTGTGAGTGTGTGTGTGTGAGTGTGAGTGTGTGTGTGTGAGTGTGTGAGTGTGTGTGTGTGAGTGTGTGTGTGTGTGAGTGTGTGTGTGTGAGTGTGTGTGTGAGTGTGTGTGTGTGTGTGTGTGTGAGTGTGTGTGTGTGTGTGAGTGATATGAATGTGCAGGGAGTGGGGGTGCAGGAAACCTGGGAAGGTGGGAAACACTGAACTCCCTGCTGGCTCTATCACTCTGCCATCCTGCGGACTCCCCGGGGTGCTGGTCTGCTGTGCCCACAGTCCCAGCCTGCTGCTCCCCGTGCTGCCCTGGTAACCAGCTGTGCCCCCGGGCCCTGGACCACGTGCAGCCGGGCTCCCCACCCAGGGGCCCCCTGCCGCTGGGAGGCACCCGGGGGTGGGGAAGAGGGTGCCATTGTTTCCCAACCAGCTCCCGGCTGGTCTCCCGCCTCCTACGAGAAACCTCGAGGGAGCTGCTTGGCGGGCGGGGCCTGACTCATCTGACCTCCGATGGCAAGAGATTCGTGGAAACGCCAGCCTGTCCCACGCTGCCCACGCCTCTGGCCCGAGAGAGCCGTCTGAAGTGTCCAGGCCCCGTGGGACACGAGGCCCAGGGCTTCGCACCGCCCACACCCCTGCCAGTCCGCCCTGCCCTGCGGGCCCTGGCGATGCGCCCGCCTGTCCTGGGACAACCTCGGAGAGCTGGCCCCGCGGCGTCACCACACTCCCCGGAAATACAGGGACCCTCCGGACGGAACTTCGAAAGGACTCTGCTTCGCGTGTCAGGACCAAATGTCCCTGGAGGGGAACCAAGATGAACTTGCCTTATCTTGACGTCCTCCTGACAACCGGCTGGGTCGTGGCAGAGTTCCACCGCAGGCAGAGAAATCCAGCCGTCCTCGAGCTCCTGAGCTCCCCCAAACCCTCGTGGGGAGGGGGCGACCTCCTCGTGACCCCAGCCCTGCCATCCGACAAGCACGGCCCGGGCCTTCTCACCCACACCTGAGGGAGACCCTGCACCCTCGGCCACCTCGGGAAAGGGCGAGAGGGCGGTGTGTGAGGGAGACCGTGGGGTGTCCCACATTTTGGGGAGCAGTGAGAGGCTGATTAAGCCTGGAGGGAGGATGAGGGACGTCTTGGAAAAAGTGGTCAAACAGCACAGAACTGGCATAGGAACCAACACACGGGCCACGGGAACGGAAAATCAGGCCTCAAAAAGTTGCCTCCACAGGCAGACGACAGCTCCTGAGACTGCGCCGACGGTGAAACAGAGAGGTCTAGGCCAGGGCTGGGGGACGTCCAGCCTGGGGCCAGATAAGGCCCGGGACATCTTTGTCGGGTCCTGCCTGGGCATTGGGGTGAGTTAGTGAAATGTTTGACCGAATAGAACAGGCTTTTAAGGGGATAATGTTGTGTGGCCCTCGAACGACGTTCTCAATGTCCACGTGGCCCTTGGCAGAACAAAGGTTCCCCACCCCTAGCTATCCCAGAAAAGATGCTGGGAAACGGATCAGCCACTTGTTGGGAGGAATATAATTTAAATCGTTACTACACCACACACCCACCCATACAATTAAGCTCCAGGCGGGCTAAAAGATCTAATGGTGTTCAAGATTACATGAACATCATGTTAAGTCACATAAGCCAGTCCCCAAAGGACAGATAGTGTACGATCCCACTTCTAAGAGGTCCCCCGAGTCCTTAAAGCCATGGAGACAGGAAGTAGGACGGTGGGTGCGGGGGGCTGGGGCGGGGGAGTGGAGGGTTTGTGTTTCGTGGGGACAGAGTGGTGGTTTGGGAAGATGGAAGAGCTCTGGAGGTGGGTGGTGGCGATGGGGGCACAGCGATGTGAATGTGCTCAATGCCACTGACCCGGAGGCTTAAAAAATGGGGAAGATGGCACATGTTACGCTCTGTGCATTTTAACCACAATGAAACATAATTCTGAACAGTCGTGTTTCTAAATATTATAGGAGCCGTGGAGAACGATGTGGGACCACGGTTTCATAATGATGGGGCGGGGAAGGCCTTAAGCACAGCGCGAAATCCAGACTCCACCCAGGAAAAGGTTGACAGGGTGACAGCCGCAGCCGCGTGGAGACGGACAACGATGCCCACGGCACTCTGTACGTGACAACCAGAAGGACAGCGCTTCTTAACCCTCCGCCGCCTTCTCAAGGTCGGCCTGGCCACACAGCCCTATCTTCTGACTCGCCCATTTTTCCTTTAAGCTCTTCTTCACATACAAGAAAGTGCACCCACGTTAAGGATCCATTCCCATGGGTCTTGGCATATTCATATATCCGTGTAACCACCTCTACCATCAAGACATGGACCTCTAGCCCTAACCGGTGTGGCTCAGTGGATAGAGCGTCGGCCTGCACACTCAAGGGCCCCAGGTTCGATTCCGGTCAAGGGCATGTACCTTGGTTGCGGGCACATCCCCAGTAGGGAGTGTGCAGGAGGCAGCGATCGATGTTTCTTTCTCTCTCTTCGATGTTTCTAACTCTCTATCCCTCTCCCTTCCTCTCTGTAAAAAATATGAATAAAATATATTTTTTTAAAAAGACATGGACCTCTTCCATCTGCCTCCAGTAGTGCTTTGGGCCCTCCCTCCACCACCCCCCACCCCACCCCAGGGCCCCAGCACCCTGCTCACCGTTGCTACGATGTGCCTTTTCTAAGGAAGTCATGCAGATGGAATCATGGAGCACGCAGTCCTGAGTTTCTGACTTCTCTCACTTAACGCAGTGCTTCTTGTGCCTGATAGTTTGTTCCTTTTTGTTACTGAGCAAGCACTCCACTGTCTTCGCCCATTGGTGGACGTGTGGGTTATTCCCAATGTTGGGGCTACAGTGATCAACACCACGATGAACTTTTGCCTATACTAAACACGGACATAGGTTTTCACGTCTCTTGGGGAAATACCTAGGAATGGAATTGCCAGGCCACGTGGCCAATGTGTGTTTTTAAACGGATGTTCCACTTAAATTTGTTTTGAAAGGCAACTTGACACATCACTACTGTAACCAGAAGGCAGGACCGTTTGCCTTAAATCCAAGCTACCCATCCCCGTGAGCAATCTCAAGATTTAAATTGACATCACGGTGTTGGCTTTTGTATGCAAATGCTACACGTAGGCAACCTTTGCAAAGCCGTGTTGGCACATGCCTGAGAGGGACCGCTGGCTGCCAAGGGCTTGGAGCCTTGGGATCGTCCCGAGAACTCTCTCTGCTAAAGGGGAGGTTAGCCCCGTGGTCGGCAAACTGCGGCTCGCGAGCCACATGCGGCTCTTTGGCCCCTTGAGTGTGGCTCTTCCACAAAATACCACGGCCTGGGCGAGTCTATTTTGAAGAAGTGGCGTTGAAGAAGTTTAAGTTTAAAAAATTTGACTCTCAAAAGAAATGTCAATCGTTGTACTGTTGATATTTGGCTCTGTTGACTAATGAGTTTGCCGCCCACTGGCTTAGCTGATGTTACCGAGGCTGTGGAGGCCGGGCTGTCTTTGAGGGACGGGCGGACTGTAATTCAATGGTACGTAATGCCAGGCAGGCGTGCCAGCTGCAATCCCTGCACGTGCTCCAGAGGATGGCAGGCACAGGCGGCCAGTGGTCTTGTTCCCTTCTGCAGTCAGGGAGAAAGCTCTCCCGGCTTCATAGATCTATGTATTTAATTTTAAAAAATGTATAAAGCGCATATGATGGGCCGGTTTTCCTGTTGTATGTTCCCACTATGAGCAATGTAATCATAGGTAGGGTAGAACCACTTCTTATGAGAGGAGATGAGGCTAAAAGCATACTTGGTTGATCCTGATGAGAATACGGTGTGTGTGTTTTTAAATATATTTTTATTAATTTTAGAGAGGACGGGAAAGGGAGAGATAGAAACGTCAATGCTGAGAGAGAATTATTGATCAGCTGCCTTCCCCATTGGGATCGAGCCTGCAACCCGGGCAAGTGCCCCGACTGGGAATTGAACTGTGACCTCCTGGTTCATAGGTTGACGCTCAACCAATGAGCCGTGGTGGCCGGGCGAGAATAAGGTTTCTGACCCAGCTTAGTACCATTCTGAGGAGCATGCCTGTGAGCTAGTGGAGCCCCCACTCACGTCCGACGACCTGGTCGAAGGTGAGCCTGGTCACGAAGCTAGCGGGCCCCTGTCGGCCTCGCTCAGGCCCAGCGTCATACTGCAGCAGCCGCAGCGCTGCCCACCGTCGGGGATCTAAGTCAGATCCTGCGCGCAGGCCCTGCCACTTACCAGATTACAACCTGAGGCAAGCTCGTAGTCTCTCGGTGCCTCAGTTTCCTCACCTGTGAAATGGGAATAAAAATAGCCCCTGCTCCTAGGCTCTGTGTGTTAACGAATGAAAGGCATTGGGCATGGTGCCTGGCAAGTAGCCCTCCAGGAACGTCAGGTGTTGTTATAACAAGAACATGAAATGCTAGAACGCAGGGTGCTCTGTGGTTAGGGAGGCTATGGCCAGACTGTCAATAAGTGGCTATTGCCCAGCGGCCACTCTGTGCCTGGCACTGTTTTAGGCTCTGGATTTCTGGTGTTAGGAAAGGAAACACAGATCTGGCCCTTCCCCTCATGAAGCCTGAACGTAGTAGGAGACAGAAAATAAGCTTAAAAACAATAGATACATGAGATAATTTGGGGTTCAGATTAGAGCTATGAAGACGATGAACTAGAATCATCTGTTACAAAGAAATTGGGTATTTTGGGGGGGATTGGTCAGCAAGGGCCTTCTGAGGGTCTGTGAAGTTGAGACCTAAATGACAATGCAGAGTTGGAAGAGGCCTTGAAAAGATAAGGAGGGAGACGGGATGATGGTGATCATTGTAAGATGAAAGGCTAGCATGTGCAAAGGCCCTGGGGTTGCTGAGTTTGAGGACAGGCTGGGCCAGAGGTAAGAGTCAGGTGAAAACTTGATGATTTGGGGCCTGGAAAGCCATTCAAGAAATTAGTGTTTTGTTCTGGCTGGAACAGAAATGTTTTCCTTAAAATGTGTTAAGCCGGGGAAAGATGTGATTGGATCTGAGGGCGAACCACGGGGGACAAGAGCAGAAGCAGGGAGCCGGATTTGGAGGCTGCGGCAGGAATCTAGTCAACAGAGGTTGGTGGCGTGGTCTTAACTGGTCAGTAGGTTTTTGACACAAGCAACTGGTGAGCAGCGTTGCCACTGCCTAAGAAGCATCATGACGGGAGGGGAGCAGGTCCATCTGGGCATTTTAAGTCTGAGGTTGTAGTTGGACAATTGTAGCATAAGTGGGGGGGGGGGGTGAGGAGTTAGTGTCTATAGTCTAGGGGAGAGATCTGGGCTCGAAATGAACAGTTCAGGTCAAACTGTAACGTATTCTAAAGCTATGGCCCTGACCGGTTTGGCTCAGTGGATAGAGCGTCAGCCTGCAGACTGAAGGGTCCCAGGTTTGATTCTGGCCACGAGCATATATGCCTGGGATTGGGGCTCGATCCCCAGTAGGTAGGGGGCGTGCCAGAGGTAGCTGATCAATGATTCTCTCTCATCATTGATGTTTCTATCTCCCTCTCCCTTCCTCTCTAAAATCAGTAAAAATATATTTAAAAATAAATAAATAAAGCTATGGTAGCAGATGACATCAGAGAGAGAGAGAGAGAGAGAGAGAGAGAGAGAGAGAGAGAGAGAGAGAGAGAGAGAGAGAGGACAGTTAGAGAGGACAGGGCAAGCGCTTCACCGCTAAGTGGCCCAGAAGAAAAACACATTTGAGATTTCCCGCAGCCCCCCTTCCCCTCTTGGACATTCCCAATGCACACCAGGGCATTAAATGCTCTGATAAGTCCTGCAGTGAGTAAAGAAGCCTGTTGGACTTAGGATGTCTCATGCTGTATCTGATCATGGGAACCTTTTTACATGCAAAGCCGATCAGCATGGCAGGGGGTGCCAAGCAGATCAAGAACTCCGGTTGGGGTCTTTGAGGACGAGTAGACGTTTATTCCTGGGAGGACATTGAGGACAGGGACGCACAGGTTTTAGCTTCCGTGGGCCACAGGGTCTCTGTTGCAATGACTCAGCTCGAGACGCTAGCCCGAGAGCAGCCGCAGATCGTATGTAAATGAATGAGCGTGGCCGTGTTCCAGTAAAACTGCCTTTCCCAAACCAGGCCGTGGGCCAGACGTGGCCCCTGGGCCATAGTTTGCTGACGTCACCCCTGGTCTCGGGTAGGCAGGTCTAAAGAGGGCGAAGGGCAGAGGGAGGTGTGATCCAGAGGAGAGGAGAGGACGGGGCGGGAGGAATGAGCAGCCAGTGCCCGGGGGAAGAGGAGGAGCCGGGAGGTGGTCCCTTCCCTAGTGCGTTCGTGGGTCCTCGCCGCTCCCCAGGATGGAGGGAGGAAGGTCCCAGGGTGCTGTTGTACGGATGCAGAAGCACAGGCTGGGAGGTGAAGCACCTCCCCAGCTGGGACCCCAGCTCAGGTCTCCTGAATCCGAGTCCAGCCCCGAGATTCTCTACCCGACTGGACGAGGCCCCAGGCCCCTGTGAGGATGGGGCAACTGGTCCTGCACCCAGCCCCTGCCTCCCGCATCCCCGCGCACAGAGCTTCATCCAGGGGCCACCTCCATCCCCTGTCCATCACCCAGACTGGGAATCGGATTAAGTGGCTGTCCACCCCCCCCCACCCCCCCCTCCCGCTCCATCCCCGGCTGCCAGCCTGTGCCTCCCCCTCCCCCTCCCCTGCTCCATTAGATGAAAGGAGGAGGGCCTCCTCACACAGCAGATCCGCGGATTAACAAATGCCAGGGCCTCCGGTGCCCACGACGGCACAAAGAGATCCAAGGAAGCACTGGTGTTTATTTATCTGGTGTTTTCTCTCAGATCTCGCAATGTGACAATAACACGTGTCACTGTCAGCCCCGGCCCTGCTGGCAACACCTTGAAAACGACGCGGAGGCTCAGAAAATAAACAGCCGTCGCTCTGATTCCAGTGATAAAATACCGGCGTAAGGAGAGCCTCCTGGGATCCATAATCTGGAATTGTCAGGGGATACGGATTGTCTGTCTTTTTGATAAAGGATGTCAGCTCCCCTTCTGGGTTTTAAGCAGAAAGAGACGCTTCTGATTAGGAGCCCGGCTGCGGATGGCGGAGCCTGTTGAAAGAGCCCGTGTGTGCGGCGAAGGTGCTTCCCTCGCCCATCAACGTCCTTAAAATTTCCTTATCAGAAGGCGAGGCGGCCAAATCAGAGTTACAGGACGTACACAACGCGAGCGCCTTGTTTCGCTCGGAGCACTTGGCTTCCTGGAGGCTGACGCTCCCTGATTGCTATTCAGCTCAAAGCGCCTTCGGTGACGGCTCCGGCATCAGCGTTGGGATTTTTTTTTTTTTTTAAGGCTTAGGACTAATTAGCCTCATGAAAGATTGTTTTGCTGTTTGTGGTCTGTGGTTATTCTATGGCTTGTTTTGCATTGAAAAATGCCACCATGGCTCTTTTCCTTCTCCGCTGGAATTCAACAAAGAGGAAAAATAGCCCAATTAGGGTCCATCAGTGGATTGCCTCACACATCATAAGCCCCAAATAAATAAATATTTATTGAATGAGTGAGTGAATGGATATTAAACAGTTTCACATCCCAGAACAGAATAAGGATCCAAAATGTGAATTTAAATAGCCATCCATACCCGTTGATCAAGGCAAGCTAAAGGACCACTCTTATTTTTTTTAACATATATATGTGTACTGATTTCAGAGAGGGAGAGAAATAGAAACATCAGTGATGAGAGAGAAGCATGGATGGGCTGCCTCCTGCACGCTCCACCCTGGGGATGGAGCCTGAAACCAAGGCATGTGCCCTGACCTGGAACCAAACCCAGGACCTCCTGGTTCATAGGTCGATGCTCAACCACTGAGTCACGCCGGCCGGGCCAGGACCAGCCTTATTAATACCAGTCACACTTAATTGATCTTCGGGACACTGTGACAGATCATTCATTCATTCAACAAACTTTCATGGAGTATCCACTCTGCTCCAGGCTCCCTGAGACATTCGGAGGGTACAGAGGAGAGCAGGGCACCCCAGTCCTCCACTGCCTGGAGCCCCTATTCTAATGGGAGGAAGGCGTACAAAATGCAAGTATATAAACTAGGGAAAGCGTTTTAGTTTTAAATAAGCGCTGTGATCGAGGTTGATCACCCCCAGCTGTCCTCCCTGCCGGCCTGATTGCCCCTCAACTGCCCCGCCCCCCCGCCAGCCTGCTCTCCCCCAACTGCCCCCCTGCTGGCCTGCTTGCCCCTAACTGCCTCTGCCGCAGCCCCGCCACCATGGCTTTGTCCGGAAGGACATTCGGAAGGTCTCCCGGTCTAATTAGCATATACCCTTTTATTAGTATAGATGCCAGCTGGATGGACCTGGAACATGGACCTCTTTGGTGTGTCAAAGGGTGCTTAGATACTACAGGGTCTTTGAAGGCCCGGGTCCCCCCGGCCGCGATGCGGAGCACCGTGCAAGGTTAACGTTGCCAGCTCTGCGACCCAGGTCCCCTGGGGTCGAGTGTACATTTGCTTTTGCTTCCCTGCACCCGTCCAGGGACTGGTCTCTGTCCTCCTTTGAGGAATGGGAAGAACCCGGGCGTTTTTTGTCGGAAGGCCATGGGGAGGCTTTTGTAAGATAACTGACTTAAAAAGCATTTAGCGTCTGTCCCGGCACAGCGTCCATGCCTCATAAATGTAGGCTTCTGTTTGGGAGGATTGGACAGAATTCAACCCTGCGAGGCCCAGCGTCCCCTCTCCACAGCTGAAGACAGAGAGGATGCGGGCTGGCTCTGTTGGGCTTTTCTGCCAGCTCTCTTGCGCTTCTGCCAGGGGTCTTGCTCCTAAAAGCCAACAACCCGAAGAACATCGGGTGACGGGAGTCGGCTTGCTGTCTGGGCTGTGGACAGCATTGGCACGAGTCAACCCAACAGGCTTTGCACAAACCAGCAGCCCTGCTGGCCTCTGTGGAGGCCACTTGCCCTTTGGGTTGGAGCAGGGGGATGGGTCAGCCCCTCTCCTCCGGCTCTGGCGCCTCATTCCGGCCACAGGGTAGACCAGCTGCCCACCCCAGGCTGGTCCAGCAGCCACCATGTTGGTGAGAAGCGATTGCGTACATTCAACTGGGCACGTTTCCTCTGCAATTTATTCAGCTTAACAAGTTCATCAGAGTGCCGGGCTCCACGTGTCACCAGGCTGCTGTCTGGCGCTGCCGCTCTGATTGCATGAATGCGCCCAGAGGTGGGATGAAATGTCTAAAGCATGAGGGCCGATGGATGGCCCACTTACTGGGTGTGCCCTGGCTGCTGCTTGTTTGTTTGTTGTGTTAATCCTCACCCGAGGCTATTTTTCCATTGGTTTTTAGGGAGAGTAGAAAGGAGGGGAAGAGATAGCGAGAAAACACATCAATGGATTGCCTCCTGCACTCACCCTAAGCAAGGCCCAGGCCAGGGAGGAGCCTGAAACCCTTGACTGGAATTGAACCTGGGACCCTTTGGTCCCCAGGCCGATGCTCTATCCACTGAGCCAACCGGGCCAGGGCTGCCGGGGTGGTTTGGAAGCAGGGCGTGGCCCTCCTGATGCTGGGCCTGTCCCTGGAGGCTTCTGCCCACCCAACGGCCTGGGGCAGTTGGGCTGCGGGTCCTGGACCCTGGCGAGCCGGGAGGGGAGGGAGGGAGGGTGCCGCTGACTCCTGGGCTCAGTCCAGAAAACCCCCCATCACGTTCTCTCCCAGACCGGCTCTCTCTTTGGGATTAAGCAGAAGGGCAAATGGCGGGCTCCGGGGCCCGCGAGCTCGGTCCCTTCGGGGTCAGGGCGTCTTTTATGGGGTTCCCATCTGGTTTATTCCCAGGCGGGTGGCCGGGAACCGATCATGCCTCTGAGGCGCGTATCACAGGCGGCGGAGATCTGGGCTAGACGGCGGGAACAGGGGGCAGAGCCAAACAAATGTGTCTCATCTCGCCTTGGAAGTGCGACTTTTCGGGATTTCCTTTCCACTCGTCTGACATTCCCTCCGCTTGGATTTAAACCCCGTCTCCTCTGGGTTCGTGCTAATGTTTCAACCTATAAATTTACTTTTAATAAAGGAGGTGTCTCGCAGGGAGATAAAACGGTCTTCAAGACAGAGAACTTCTCGTCGCTTCTCGGCCTGGCGGCGGAGATCAAGCGAAGACAGAAGACGTCTGTGCCCCCCCCCCCCCCATCTTTCACACACGGTGTCTCCAGCCGCAGATGTTTCCTCCGCCTTATGGGGGGGCGGGGGTGCCGAAAAGAAACCCAATAGCCAGGCTTTCAAATTTTCCGCCACAGAACAAAGACGGCGGGAGGGGCGAGAGGCCTTGCTTCCCTGGGAGCGGAGCGAGCCCGGGGGAGAGCTGGGGTGGGGGGGGGGACCGGGCCAGGCGCCCTGGGGCAGTTGGGGGAGCGGAGGCAGGGACTCCTGTGACCCTGGCTCCCCCTCACCCCCCCTGAAACGCATTCAAGTAATAAATGCTCCACCCACCTGTCGGGCGAGGCGGCTAATGCCACCCTGATGTCACGTTCCTGAAGCTCGTCCAGGGCTCGGCTGTGCTGGGCGTGCGCACATGGGCGCGAGGAGCTGCCCGCCCAGCCCTCTGCTAGGCCACACTCGCCGGCAATTTCCACTGGCCCCGACGGTAACTGCACAGGCCTTGTCCAGGGCCCAGCGTCCCCTCTGCCACCTTCAGGAAGTTCCCCCCCCTCCCCGTGACCAAGCTCTCCACCCCACCCTGCCCCGCCCCACCCCACCACCTCCTGGGTGACCTAACCCTCAGCGCTCTTGATCTAGGAGTGTCACTTTAACGCACGCAGTAGAAGGTCATAGGAAGCTCACGCACCCCCCCTCCCCCGCCCCCCCCCGTGTGTGAACCGGGTCACTAATTGGGTCAGGAATTATCCGGACCTCGGGCGTGTCTGAGGAAGCCCGCACCCCACCCCCACCCATCACTGCATCGTCCTGTTGCCAAAACCTATTCACTGTGTCCCCGTGGGTCCCAGCCTTCCCTGGCTCCGGTCACGGCCTCAGCTCCCTCACTCACCTCTCACTAGACTCCGGCAGGGGCAAATGCTTTGTTTTAATAGTTGGATGTCGAGGGAACGTGTCCTTGACAATAAATGGCCTTTTCATTTCTATCAGTGGCATAGAGCTTGTCGAATACATGCAAATACCTTCAGAAGTCATCCATTCCCACGTGGAAAGGTCCTAGGAGGGCCGGCCTACCCGGGTGCAGGTGGGCAAACTGGTTGAGAGCACCTGCTTGGGTCCGAGACCCGGCTCTGCAGGGTCCTTGCTGTGTGACCTTGGGCACCTTCCTTAACCTCTCTGTTCCCCCTAGGGCTGCAGTGAGGGTGGAGTGAGTTACTGTAGACACACGAGCCCTCGCCAGGAGCTCTGCATGGCAAGTCCCTTTTCTCCTCCTGCTCACTAGTCAAGGAACCATCCACGGACCCCCTTCTACTAGCACAGGCCAGGGCTCAGCCCAGCCCGGAGGCAGGAGAGAGCAGTGGGGCCTATTAGAGAATCTCACCGTGCAGACTGGCGGAGGAGGTGGGGGGAAGGGGGAAGGGGAGAGAGACAGGGGTAGCGAACCTGAGTTGTCTTTTTTTTTCTTTCTTTCTTTTGGCCGTTTTTTATTTCGTCCATGATTCAATTACAATAGGAAGGACATTTGAGTCAAAGACATGTGGCCTGTGGTGGCCACCAGAGTTCATTTCCTGCCTCGCGTCCCCTCTGCTCACTCGAGACTCTCGGTGAGGCCAAGCGATCCCTTGGATGGAGTGCTGTGAGCCCTGGGCTACGTCCCATTATCCCTTCAGAGAGGGAGAGGGAGGGAGAGAGAGAGAGAAACATCCATGATGAGAGAGAATCATGGATCAGCTGCCTCCTGCATGCATCACACTGGGGATTGAGCTCACAACCCAGGCATGTGCCCTGCCGGGGAATCGAACTGTGACCTCCTGGGTCATAGGTCAGTGCTCAACCACTGAGCCATGCCGGCCGGGCTCTCTGGCATCTTTAATCAAGGAGGGCTTCCTGGGGAGGAGCCAGGGATCACCCTGAGGAGAAGCAAGTCCAGAGGCCGTGGCACCGAAGTGTGGGCTCCTGGTCCTGGCTCCTCCTAGCGCTCCCGGGCCCTGCGCTGGGCTCGGCGGCCCGCCGACAGCCTACCCCAGTGGTCGGCAAACTCATTAGTCAACAGAGCCAAATATCAACAGTACAATGATTGAAATTTCTTTTGAAAGCCGAAAACCGACTTCTGCGCATGGGCCACGAAGTTTCAATCACACTGTACATGTGCGCCCGCATGTGGTATTTTGTGGAAGAGCCACACTCAAGGGGCCAAAGAGCCGCATGTGGCTTGCGAGCCGCAGGTTGCCGACCACTGGCCTACCCCATCAGGCCTGGCCCTCCTGGGACCTGGTCTTCCCCCGAGAACTGGCACCAGCCCCAGGAGAGGGCGCAGCTGTGAAAGAAGCTAATGTTACAGGTAATTTTGGCAATTAAGACTCATGTTCAATTAAACGGATTGATATCACATTACTTGAGAGTCCCAGCAATCCGGGGTGGGTCCCAAGTAGAATTAAGCACGGGGAACTCACCCGTCTTCCCTGTCAAGGGGCGCTCAGAGCGGAGAAGGCCCAACAGGTGTCTCGGCCGTTTTCCCAGACCTCTGCCCAGAGCTTGGCCGTGCGTGTGCTTGTGGGGCGCGGCTACAGCGTTTGGACAGGTTCAAGCCTCGGACTGAGGAGAGGGCACAGTCCTCTCGTGGCCCCGTGCAAGTCCCAGCGTGGAGGGCAGAGCCCTCCCAGCACAATGATAGCCAACAGCTGTGGTTGTGAGCTTGAACCTATGGTCCGAACTCGTGGCCCACGTGCCTGGGTGATATAGGCTGCAGGTAAACAAAGCTTGATCAGGTGCATGTAATTGAGTAGGATCCAAACCCACGAGAATGCTGTGAACATCTTGACCACGCCCTTCCTTTGCCTCGTGGCATCGGCTATAAAGTAAAGACACGGCTTGCGGAAGCTGGCGCTGTCCCTCCATCAGAGAGGCAGCGGCTCACCGAGCCCCAGCCTTCGTTCTCTCGTCTGTCTTTTCTCAGCCTTTCAGCCGCCCCCTCTCAGGGTCACTGAACCTGGCTGAGCCGGCGCGGCACAGAAGGCGCCCTGGGGCTGAGTATGCCTCGGCCGTGCCGGCTCCCCACATGTGCTGTGTGTCCTTCCCTCTGAATCTTTTTTTTTAAATATGTTTTTATTGATTTTTAGAGAGAGAGGAAGGTAGAGGGAGAGAGAGAGAAACATCAGTGACGAGAGAGGGACATCATCGATCGGCTGCCATGATACACACCCTTGACCGGAATCGAAGCGAGGAATATAAGCTGTGGGTCAGGCAGACCCGAGTTCAAATCCTCCTCTTGCCACGTACCAGTTTCCTGAACTTAGCCTCAGTTTCCGTGTCTGTAACATGGGGTTAATAAAGTACCCTCTGCCCTAACCGGTTTGGCTCAGTGGATAGAGCGTCGGCCTTCAGACTGAAGGGTCCCAGGTTCGATTCCCGTCAAGGGCATGTACCTTGGTTGCGGGCACATCCCCAGTAGGGAGTGTGCAGGAGGCAGCTGATCAGTGTTTCTCTCTCATCAATGTTTCTAACTCTCTATCCCTCTCCCTTCCTCTCTGTAACAAATTAATAAAAAATATTTAAAAAAATAAAAAATAAAAAAAATAAAGTACCCTCTCGTCAGGCTGCTGGGATAATTAAATGATAATGCACACATGAGCTTGGCACTGGGTAGCTCCCACAGCGTCCCGATGCCTCCGGGGGGGAAAGGGGGTGCTGCCTGGCTCCTACCTCTCAGGGGCGGGGCAGGGTCCAGGTGCCTGACGGTCTGCGAGGGGGTGTCACACCTGTGCCCGGTGTCCCTCCCGGCTGGGAGGCTGGCCTCCAGCAGCGCTGCCTTTCCTCGGGCCTCCATGTGGCTAAACCTAGAGCTCAGTCCCCGTGGGAACAGTGATAGCCCCTGATCAGCCGGTCCGCACCAGGCCCCCGCCCAGCTGTGCCTGTCCAAGCCGGGGAGGTGGGCGTCAGAGCAGCCGAGACACTCAGGGCTGCTGCCCTCCCTGCGGACCCCACTGCACAATCCAGGGCACTCGACCTGCATTGGGGGTGGACTCTCCCTGGGGCTCAGGGAACCCCCACATAGGCTAGGGATTTGGGGGGCGGTGCAGACGGGGCCACGTTACGACATTGTTTGTGGCCTCGGGCACTTGTTCCTTGTAGGTCACTTTCTCCATAAAAAATAAATACATAAATAAAACTGACATTGGGCCCCGGGGCTGGTATAGTGACAAACTGAACCGGGTGTGTTCTTCTAGGTCAGTATTACACGCACTTTCCCTGCCGATTTCAAAGAAAACGAACATTAAGACCTTAAGGTGCTCCCGCCTTGACGCTCAGCACTTCGGGGTGAGCCTGACTTTCCCGAACAGCCGGAAGGGGCTGAGCTCACCTGGACGGCAGGACCGGACCAGAGGCTGCGCCTGGGGCCCCCACACCGGGTTCCAGCTACACCCCCAGCATCAGGGGTGGAAGGAGAAACCCAGCCAAGGTGAGGGGCTCAGGGGGCACTCCAGCCCTAGGAACAAACTGCCCCACCCCAAGCCAGTGTGACCCTCCACAGGTGCCCACCCCAGAAGTTCACATTCTCCCCAAACCCACCCCAACACACCTCGAGGATAAGAGGAGGCGTCGGCGGCCGGGCCGGCTCTGGGCGGAGCCCTGGCCTGGTGGCTTGAGGTGGGGCTCTTGGTTGACGATGACCAACCTAATCCAAGTGGCTTCAGTTAAAAGAGGGGTTTCTCATGAGGCTTTGGGGTGTCCCCGGAAGCCAAAGGCAGGAAACGCTGCCCCTGGGGAAGGCCTGGGACCAGGGGCTGGGGAGCCAGCCGGAGGCGCCCCCCTGTGTGTCTCTGCATTTCATTCTTCTTCCTGGTCAACCTGGCCCAGGGGCAAAGCATGGCTGCCCCCGGCTCCCATGGCTGAGTCACGTGTGGGACCCGCCCAGTCACCCCTCTGCCGTCTCTTCATCTTGAATTCCCTCATCTTCCAAGGCAGAGAAGCTGATTGGTCCCGTCTGGGTTAGGGGTCCTGCCACGGAGGCAGGGACACCCACCGCACACATTTTGGGATGCCTTTGCCCTGGAAAGAGTCGTTTCTATAGGAAGTCGCAGCGGGTGGTCACCATGACCTGGTGGCCACTTTGGAAGGCCCCTCCGTCTAGTCCATCGGAAGCAGAAGAAATGAAGGTCAAGTGGGAAGGAGCCGGCAGCCAGTTTGCTGATGGAGTCCACCCGCGGGAGGGGGGTGGGAGCGGCATCCTGGCACACGGGCCTCGCTGGCGTGGCTGTGCTCCTTCCACCAGAGCGTGATATTTACCCAGCAGCTGCCCCGGCCACACACTCGCTCCCCAGAACCAGCCCGCACACGGCCCCGGGCTCAGGACCCCCGTTTGGGCCTGGACGTACATCCTTCCCAAGGTGAGACTGGCTGCCTTCCCGACGCCGATGCCCCCCTCGCCCCACCCGCCCAGGCCCCTCGGTGGGGCCGCAGCAGGAGGAAGGCAGGCCGGGCTGGGCAGGACTCAGCGGCAGGATGGAGAGGCCACGGCGCCGTGCTCGGCAGTAGCTGGGCCTCCGCGCCAAGAAAGGCCGCAGCCAACATACCAGCATCCCAGACGCCCGGCAGATGACGCGGCCGCCCTGCCGTCTCTCCCGGGGAGCCTGCCAAGTCCCCAGGCCCAGCCGGCGCTGACATTTACAGCAAAGTGTGTGTCAACCATATTAAACAACACACCACGCTGCGGTTACTCAGTGAGGGGCACACTGACCACAGCAATTAAACTGAGATTAGGGCGCGATCACGCCAGCGTCCCAGGCTGCGCGCTCCGGAACGTCCAGAGCCTGGCTGTTAGTACAGAGGGTGGAAGCCACAGCGGACACTCGGGGTACGGCCCTCAAAGACCAGCATCCCCTCCACCCCACCCCCCGCTTTACATGATTTTTCTCTTTTGGACAATCTGACAGTCTCCAAAACACACAGCTCACACTCGGACCCGGACCCAGTGATGATTGCAGATCGCCAGGTAGGGCCAGGGCACAGGCCCTCAGAGAAGGGTCTGGCCTGTTTGGGGGATGCTCTCGGCCTCCTCCCAGCCCCTTCCCAGTTTGGACCATGCACAGACCTGGGGGCGCGCCCAGGGCTCCAGAAGCAGGGGGAGTGGCCATTCTCAGCCGCCAGGGGCCAGGCACCCCGCAGGCACCGGGCAGCCTCGGAGCAGCAGCTGTAGGCCCACAGGCAGCTCAGCCAGCAAGCCCCAGGGAGGGTCAACCCCTCTGATTCCCGCTGGGCAGAGCAGCGGGGGAGGGGAAGGACTGCCTGGCACTGGGACGCGCATTACACATCTTAAAATGAGCACGCACTGCCCTTGGCGTCCCTGGCTCCTGCCCTCGGGCAACAGGGCCCTGGTCTTGCCAACAGCCCGTTGGCCCGTTCTCCAGGCCTTTGGCCAGCCCCGGACACTCAGATCCTACTTGCTGTGTGGGTGGAGAAGGGGGCGTCCAGATGAGGCGCCTTTTCTAGGCCTGGGTCTCAGCCCTGAGCTCTGAGAGCGGCCTGTGACCGTCAAGATGTCCCCATGCCCAGAGACGGCTTAGCTCCAGAGCCCGCTGCCCCGGGAGCTCAGCGGTCAAGGGCACAGGACCTGGAGTCACACCAACTGCAATTCAGACTCTGGTCCTGCCACTGCTCACTACCCAGCCCGGAGCCAGTGAGTTGCCTTCTCTAAGCCTCAGTTTCCTCATCTGTAAAATGGCCTCATAACAGACTCTCTTTGGGTAAGTGTATGTCTATGCACCTGTTCATAGATGGGGAAGGATTCGGCCCGTGGCAGGCACTCGGCCCACAGTGGGGATTGCTCATTGTATTATTCCAGTAGAACTTGCATTGATTCCCCTTGAGTTTGACCGTTAGGGTGAGTGGATGTTCCTGCTGTCATGTCACACTTTGCCAAGGGTGCCTTCCATGACCCCTGGCCTGCTTTGTAGACACATCACTGCTTTGCCCTCCCTCGCCCTACGCCGTCGTCGGGGGAGTGGGTGCCGACTCTGCAGCCGTCTGTGGAGCTGAGACTTTCACAAACACTGGCTTCAAGGAGGAGGCTGCCAGGAGGCCCAGGTGGGAGGGAGCCCCCAGGGGTTTCACTCGGCGCCTCGGTGGCTCTCAGGACAAAGGGCATCTCCTCTGAGGCTCGGGCTCCTCAGACGGCCTGGCCGGGCTGCAGCTCCCACTGGCTGGCCCTGGCCCCGGAGAGCGGGCAGGGCTGGCTGCTTGCAGCTGCTCCTACCCTGAGTCGCCTCACTGCCCCCTGCCTGGCCTCCCGACCCTTCCTCTAGCCCAGTCACCCCTGCACGCACCCCCTCTGCTGGAAACACTGAGGCGTCCATGTGTTCCTGGCTGGGCCCTGACCATCCACTCCCCTCTCCTTGTAGCCAAGCCCTACAGCACATCTCAGCATTTTTTAAAAATATATATTTTTATTGATTTCAGAGAGGAAGGGAGAGGGAGAGAGAAGCATCAATGATGAGAGAGAATCATGGATCGGCTGCCTCCTGCACGCCCCACACTGGGGATCAAGCCCACAACCCGGGCATGTGCCCTGACCAGAAATTGAACCATGACCTCCTGGGTCATAGATCAACGCTCAATTACTGACCCACGGCGGCCAGGCTCAGTATTTTGCCATTTAATAGATAACATGCCAAAACACACGCTTCCTGGTAAACTCCAGGCGGGAGGACCTGGCACATTCCCCACGCCCAGAAGAGGGCTGACACACAGTAGGTGCTCCTACTCCTCTGCACTAAATGGACAAACTTGTGATCTGAAGAAAGGGCCCATAGGGGGGCCGCCCCCTTACGCGGGCAGGGGTTCCGTGATCATGATTCCTTGTTGAGTTGATCGAGGGAACAGCCAGACTTACGTCTCAGCTGTTTCTGGAGAAGGAGACATCGCCAGGATGGTGTTTAGAGAGTTAAGGAAGCAGACTCCATCCAAGCTCCCAGAAAAGCCAAAATTGCCCTCTGGACCGAGTCCGGGGCACGCTACACGGATTAGTGGGCGCACTCTCTAGCCTCCGTCCCCATGGAACGTTCGGCCCTGGCCACATGCTCGTCCCTCCCTCGGCTCCCCGAGGGGGCTGAGGGGGGTGCAGACCATCTTGTGTTATTTATCGTCCTTATAAAGCGCCGAAGTCCTTTCCGGGCGGAGGCAGAGCTGAAACAACGAGTGCAATCCGGCTGTAACCCGGCCACACGGTGGGCTGGGGGATGGTTGAACCCGATGCACTGGGCCTGTTGGCAAACGGGTCGCTGAGGTTGAGACGCCACTGGCCAAACGTTCTGAGCATTTCTGGGCTCTGAGTGGTCCGGAAGGATGAGGAAGCTCTGCCCCACGCTGAGTCAATTCCAAGCTATAAAAGCCGTGGCTCAGCCGGAAAGAGGTGTGTATTTGGTGTCCCCGGGGTAGGGGGGCGGTGGAGTTCCCGGCTGCCATCTGGCTGGTTAGCAGCCCCACCCCAACCACACGGGAGCTGACGGAGAAGGGCCTTAGGCCCTCCCCCTACCCTGGATCCCAGTGCATCTGCCCCTTGACCTCCCCAGCAGAACCCTGCTCTCAGCTACCTGGCACACGGGACATCTTCATACTAACTTATACTCAAGTGTGAATAGTTTCCCAGGGGCTGACTGTACTTGCCTGTGCATGTGCAAGGCGCCTTAAAGCCCGGGTCCTTTGGGAAGGATTCCAGATCCCAACACTGGAGCTCTCATTTGGGAGATTTCTGGGAGAGAGGATGACAGTCCATCGACGCACCCTCCCAGGGGCCCTCCCTGGCGGCAGGTCAGACGCAGCGGGACCTTGAATGAGCTACAGCCTCTTGCTAAGGCCCAGGTTTTCCACCTGCCACTTGAGTGGGCTGAGGAACGTGGCCCCCTGGGGCTCTTTAACTCAAAACGCCATCCCTCGAATGAGCTGAATGAATGTCTTGACTCCTTAAATGTCTTCACTCCACATTCAGATCTTTCTGTAATATGTCCTAAGCTCAAGGTCCGTGTCCATTTCTCCCCCTACAGAAACCAGACCGACAGCATTGACTACTGATAACCATGTCCAATGGCTGGCGTTTCTTGAGTTCTTATTATGGGCCAGGCATGGCTTTAAGCACAGTTTCCATCGGACCCCCACCACAACCCTAATGATATCATTCCCATTTTACAGATGTGCAAACAAAGGCACGTGAGGGCTGGAGCTGGGGTTCCGAGTCAGACAGTCCATGCCCTAAGCCCTGACAGTATGCAGGGTACCCCTCTCACTGTACAGGTGTGAAAACTGGACTGGAGGTTAAGTCACATGGTCGAGTTCATGCCAGTAGCCAGTGGCCTCTGAAGCACTTCCCTTGGGCTCAACCCTGTTCCCGCTGGACCCCAAGACCCTCAGGCTGCCCTCTGGCTTCTCAGCAGCGCACCTCCCCCCAAAACAATCCCCTGGAGTTAAACACCTCTCTCTCTCTTCCCCCCCCCCCCCTCTCTCCTGTTAGACTAGACTTAAATATATATATATTATTGATTTCAGAGAGGAAGGGAGAGGGAGAGAGAGAGAAAACATCAGTGATGAGAGAGAATCATGGATTGGCTGCCTCCTGCACGCCCCACACTGGGGATGGAGCCCACAACTCAGGCATGTGCCCTGACTGGGAATCGAACCCGGACCCTTCAGTCCACTCTATCCACTGAGCCAAACCAGCCAGGGTGAGACTAGACTTTTTGACCTGCTTCCCCATCACGTGGCTGGAAGAACCCGCCAAGACCGGCTAAGAGGGGGACCGGGGCCTGGAAGACTCAGCAAAGGCAGCTCGTTGCTCCTTGCCCGTGAAAATGGACGAGAAGAAAACCCAAGCCTTCTCATCTGACCCAGAAAATAAACTTCCTTTCTTCTGGGCTGGAGTCATAGATGCCAAGTCCCACCTCCGGCCTTTAACACACACACACACACACACACACACACACACACACACACACGCAAAACCAAACCAAACACGACTAAGCCTTAAGCCCCTCCGTGGTCCCGATGGTAAGGAAAACACTGACTTCCCCTCCCCCGGAGGGAGAAGGGTGGGGGGAGCTGCTGTGGTTAAAGAAGCTGTTTTCATAGTCAGCGAATCACCCCGTAAAGGCGGCCTGGTGACCTCACTTCCGGCCCTCGCGTGGCCTGAGAGCTCCCTGCCTGGACTCAGACGCTGAAGGAAGGAGAGCCGGGCACAGGAGGGGTGAGGAAGGCAGGACGGAAGTCCTCGGACCACCCCCCCCCCCCGCTATCCTCCCCCCCAGCCCCCAGTCTGCAACCAGAGCCCCAAAGGCAGAAAACCTGGCTCCCCCACCTGCCCCCGCCAGCTCCTGTGTGCAGGAATGGGGCGTCCTCAGGCTCAGCTGGCCTGCCTGTGGAATGGGGGCACCGAGGGTGCGCGTGAGGAAGTCCAGGGAAAGCACAGAGCGAGGGCTCAGCAAAGCATGCCTCTCCTTCCTGCTTTTCCTTTCCTTCCTGGACCACCCAACACCGAAGGGCCTGACTGGGCAGTGGCCTTTTCCAGCACGTTCCTCCCCACTTATCATCATCATCATCATCATCATCATCATTGTAAGGAGCACCACCAGCCAGAAGGCATACTCAGTGGTTTGTAGCTGTTATCTAATTCCTAGGAACAACCTTAGGAGACAAGTCCTACTAGTGTGCCCATTTTACAGAAGAAACAGTTGAGGCCCAGAAGGGTTAATGTATTCAACTAGGAAGCGCCGTAGTAGAATTAGAACTCAGGTGTTAGATTCCAGTACCCACCCGTCCCAGGCTGGGGACCTCCATTTTCTGTGTGCCTTCTTTCCAAACTTCCCGAGAGTAGGAAAAGAGGCACATGGGTTTGGCCTCTAGTTCTTAAAAAAAAAAAAAAAATTCGCTCCTGATCGCTATCTTTTTGTTTATTTTGAATGTACTCTTCTGAAAGATTTTCTCAACTTGATTTCCCATCTCTTCCTTTAACCGTTTGTGTGTGTGTGTTTGCTATCGTATGTTCCATTTCCAAGAACTCTTTCTTGCTCCTCACTCGTTGATTGCATAGATAGATGCTGTGATCACTGGAGATGGTATTGTTTGTGTGAATTCTCCTGGCTTCTGGATTGTCTTCACTTCCTGCCGCCGTTATTTTTTCGGGGGTGGGGAGGGGAGGTGTGCTTTGCTTTTTCACGTTGAGCACTGTTCTCACACATCGGAAGGTCTTTAGCTGGCTGTTTATATTTCATATGAGGTCTTGCAGAAGTGAATGGGAAGCGGTCTGTGTGTTGTGATCATTGACCCGAGGCCATCTTTCGCTGTAGGAGCCCTCATATGTCAATATCGCCTGGTCTTCCTGGGGCGGGGGGCGGGGGGGAGCTTCATATTCTCTAAAGAAGACTCTCCTCTCTCCTGCAGGGGGCAGGGGAAAAATTAGAGGGGTGGTCCGAAGGCAAGCAGCTGGGATTCAAGGAACAGGAGAGAGGGGTGACCATTTAATCTTCGAAAGGGGGTGTGTTACTGGGATTTTCTGGGAAGACAGTGAGAACAGGGAGACGGGAAAAGTGGGTAGGTAGGGAGATGTAACTAATGGGTTATCTTGGTTGAAACCTATTCTTGTCTGGAAACTCCAACACTTTTATCTGCACGTTCTATGTTATAACTTCCATCTCAGAGGGCATCTAGCAGTAGGTTGTTAGATTTCAAAGTTCCCCTTGAAGCTTGTTGAGAGGCACAGATATTAGGAATTGATATGACCGTTGGAAGGTTTTTTCTTTACATTTCCATCTTTTAAATGGGGTCGCTTTGATATGTAAACCCATCATGAGTTGTTTCCGTGTTAAGCTTTTCTGTGACGCAGGCAAAAAGTGTTTATGGTTGACTAGAGGCCTGGTACATGAAATTCATGCACTGGGGGTGGGGTAGGGTGGGGTGTCCCTCAGTCCAGCCTGCACCCTCTCCAATCTGGGACCCCTCGGGGGATGTCCGACTGCCGGTTCTAAACCAGCAGTCAGCCATCCCTCTCACAATCTGGGACTGCTGGCTCCCAACCGCTCACCTGCCTGCCAGCCTTAACCACTCCCCTGCTGGCCTGATCGACGCCTAACTGCTCCCCTGCCAGCCCAATTGCCCCAACTGCCCTCCCCTGCCGACCTGGTTGCCCCCAATAGCCCTCCTCTGCAGGCCATCTTGTGGTGGCCATCTTTGACCACATGGGGGTGGCCATCTTGTGTGAGGGTGTGAGGGTCAATTTGCATATTACCTCTTTATTATATAGGATAACCTAGGCCAGGACTTGGCACGCTGTTTCTGTAAAGAGGCAGCTGGCACATATTCTAGCCTTTGGGGACCTTTCGGTCTTGGCTGCATCTACTCAACTCTGCTGTTGTAGTGTGAGGGTGGCCAGAGATGGTGCCTACATGAATAGACCTAGCTGTGTTCCAATAAAACTTTATTTATAAAAAAACAGGGGGTGGTCCAGATTTGGTTTGCAGGCTATCGCTTGTTGATCCCTAAAATATTAAATTTTAAAATAAAGTTACCTGGAACCCTACCACCCAAGAGATAACGGGTGTTCAAATGTGGGTGTGTGCCTTTCCAATTTTCACCCCATGCATATTTATTTTATTTTCAAAATAAAATCATTGTCTCTATACCATTCTGATCTGTTTTCCCCACCTAATAGTTTAAGCATATTTATGCCATTAACTCTTCCATAATATTACTTTTAACAGCTGTGAAATGTTCCATTACATAGATGCACCACAATCTACATAACTCTTCTTCTTTTGCATAACTTCTTTTAGTGTTCAACTAGAGGACTGGTGTACGGATTTGTGCACAGGTGGGATCTGGCCCGGCCCGCCCTGATCCAGGGAAATCGGGCTGGGCCAGCCGGGGGGGAAGGGACACAGGAGGTTGGCGGACTGGCCCCACCCCCTGGTCGAACTCCCAGTCGAAGGGACAATTTGCATATTAGCCTTTTATTACATAGGATGGGCCTATAAAGGAGCAGGCCTGATAGTTAGTTGCTGTGTGAGTCTAGCCACACCAGTGCTCTACTGACGCACTTCTTCTGAGGAATGGTGCTCTTGCCACACCAGGCAGGAAGTGTTTTTAAATCAATCCTGTCAACAATATGGGAGTCAGAGCATCAGAACTAAGTCTCAGTCGCATTTCATAATTATTTCCTTGGAATAAATTCCTGACAGAGGATTTGCTGCTTACTGAGCATCAGCCTTTCTGACATTTCAGACAAGCCTGTAAAATCAACTCCAGAAAGGCGACGCCCATGCTTAATCCCACCAGCAGGATACAAGAGACTCTTTTTTCTACAAAGGA
Source organism: Cnephaeus nilssonii (assembly GCF_951640355.1). Taxonomy (NCBI): domain Eukaryota; kingdom Metazoa; phylum Chordata; class Mammalia; order Chiroptera; family Vespertilionidae; genus Cnephaeus; species Cnephaeus nilssonii. The sequence continues at coordinate 3,467,807 of NC_137091.1, forward strand.
CATTCTTTAAGATATATTTTTATTGATTTCAGAGAGGGAGGGAAAGGGAGAGAGAGATAGAAACATCAATGATGAGAGAGGACAATTGATCGGCTGCCTCCTGCACGCCCCACACTGGGAACCGATCCCGCAACCCGGGCCTGTGCCCTGATGGGGAATCAAACCACAACCTCCTGATTCCTAGGTCAACACTCAACCACTGAGCCACCCCACCGTTGGGCTCCACAAAGGATATTTTAATAATCGAGTTTCACAAGTGATCATGAATCGTTCAACTCTTAAGGCATATCCAAGACCAGTGTCCTCTGCACTGCCTCTTGAATGCTGCATAGAGTAAACTCTCTTACCACATCGCAGTATGCAACCTTCCACCTAGCCTTTCCCTGGGGCGTGCTCCGTGGACACTCACCACAGGAGGCCTGCTTAGAAAGAGGACTCTGTGGTCACATAAACGGAGGAGATGCTAAGCACGCTGTCCCCTCCTCTGAGGGTCCCAGAGCTAACACATTAAAAGCATCGAGAGCGCCTGCTTACACTTAGCTCTATTTCACCTAGAAATTTCCAGATACATAGAAGTAATGCCTACGAGAGGCTCAAATGTCTACTTGTTCAGAACAAGTGTGAGGAACCTAGTCTAACGTGTGGCCGAAAAGCCTCCGCGTACAGTTGAACAAGAGTAGAGTGTTCACACCCAATAATCCCGCCACGAATAGCATGTGAGACATACAACGAAACAATGCATTGAGATTATTAGCAAGAAATAGAAACACTTGTATGTGAGGATGAGCTAAAAGCGACGAAGACCACTAATTCTGGAGAGAGGGGTGGCAAAGGGGTGTAGTTGGTTGAGAAAGGTGCTTGCATGTCCTGAGGTATGACGTAGGCAGCCCATAGAGCATGAGGGACATTCTTTAACCTTCACCGGGGACAACCAAGTTGAGGACCTCATTACCCCCTCAAGTTCAAGGAACATTTAGGCAAATTAGTAGATGTCAAGTTCATAGGGTGTCGGAGGAAAGCTAAGGGTTTGGGGGAAGAAAACAGCTCTGACCTTTTGGAAACTGACATCCTGGGAGGACATTACCGTGTTCTTATTTGGGGCCCACGGGTCATCACCTCGCCCTTTTCTTAAAGGGCTCCCAAGGGAGTTCCCGCGTCCCTCAGCCACCCATCTCCTGCTCTTCCATCTTGAATCGCTAGCAAAGATCATCCTCATTCACGCCCTTCGCAGCCCTTCATCTCCTTTCCTTCTTGGGGCTGAAAAATAATCATTTTCAACTCTGCTTCTTTTATGTTTCAATGTAAAAAAGGAGGGGAGTGTGGGGGAGACCCTGAAAATTCACTCCGACCATTGACTTCCCTATAATCTTTGAATTTGGAACTTGTAGCAAAATGTGCTCAGCGTTCACACGTAACCAAGGAGACATCCTCCTGCTTTCAGTGATTCCTTGGTAATAGGTCCTTTAAGACGACGCCCATTCAGGCTTGGATGTCCTCTCTCGGGAGGCCTCTCTCCTAACAGGGCATCTCACGGAGCACCAAGCAGCCCAAGGTGTCTAGGCCAGTGGTCGGCAAACTCATCAGTCAGCAGAGCCAAATACCAACAGTACAACGATTGACATTTCTTCTGAGAGCCAAATTTTTTAAACTTAAACTTCTTCTAACGCCACTTCTTCAACATAGACTCGCTCAGGCCGTGGTATTTTGTGGAAGAGCCACACTCAAGGGGCCAAAGAGCCGCGTGTGGCTCGCGAGCCGCGGTTTGCCGACCACGGGTCTAGGCTATAAAGCAGGAGCCTTCTCTGGCGGTCCCCATGCCAAGGCCCTCTATGGGACGTGTTCACCTTCTCAGCCTAGATGGGCCATCTCAGGAGGCTTGCCATTCTGTCCTGGAGAGGACGCCATCTGACCCAACCCATTTCACGTCAGACACGCAAGACAGAAAGCGGAGAGAGGACGTTCCCACGGGGCGTGGCTGGGATGAGAACCCTGGATCTCCTCCTCCTGCTTCTCCTTCTCCTTCCTCTGCTCCTGTCCGCACTGAACACTCCATGCCGACCCTCTACGGGGCAGTGGATGCGTCAGACAGGCTGCAAAGACTCCTCTCTGGGAGAAGCGTTCCTGGGTCCCTGCAGAAGCCGTGGCCACCCCTGCGGTTGGAGGCCTCTGTCTTGTGTGTGAAGGTTAAAACCTGGGCTGGATGCGACCCCTGCCTGCACCCTCCCAGCGCCTACAAGGCCCTTCCGAAACGCCCTCCTTCGTTATGCAGAAAGCACCTTTCTCCGCGCAGGCACCGGCGCCAAACTGGAACTCACTTCCCTCTCCTCTCCTGGCCGGACAGCCCTGGTGCGGTGTGAGATTGCTCCCTTCTCCATGGATATTGGCAACGCTGGATTAGTGATGCTAAAAAAAAAAAAATTATCTCTACAACCTATTGTCTTAGGTAAGATGGTATCAACCGCTCCAGATGGACCAATCTCTAAGAATAATTTCACTTCCCCTTATCACTGACAGGAATCACATTTACATATTCTACTGGTGGGCGAGATAATGCGGAGATGATTAATGTCCCGCGATGTCCCGATACCTGTAGACTGTTTGATCAATGTCTCCCCGAGAAAGTGTCTTTCATCCCGGTGGCTCCAGGTCCAAAAACCCGCGGTGATTAATGTAACCAAATGTGTGGGTCGGTGGAAGCTGCGGGCTCGGTCCCTGCGTCCCCGCCACACTAAAGAGGGGTCACGGGGGACTGGATTAGTCATGTGGAGGAAAAGTGCGGCGTGTGCGTGTGCGTGCGTGCGTGCGATTTCAAATGTCCCCGTAAAGCAAGAGGCAGACTCTCCCCGTGGGATTGCTCCTGCGGGGGCTCTGTAGGGGAGAAAGACACGCTCCGTCTTCTCATGCAACTGTCAGTCCCATTTAGGAAACCAAGAGGGTTGGATGCTGTGCGCTGCCTTGGGGTTGGGAGAGATTCTAATTTATTTCGCACATTTGTTAACCAGAAATATCTGGCTTCTCCACGGTATCCCTTAGAGACGCTGACGCTGGCTGGCATAAGGGGACAAAAGGCGTGGAGTTAGATAGCAGCCATTGTTGCCTTAACCCTCAAGATGTACTTCAATATTTCCTCTGGATTCCAAGTCAGGGTGCCAGTGCCTGGAATCCGGATGCCTCAGTTTCCTCATCTGTAACCCAGGGGTGATCATGGACGTCCCTTCGGGGTGGTTGGCAAGCTTCAAGGCAAAGACAGCTTTCCAGTGCTCAGGAAATTCTTGGCATTTAGCAAGAATTCAATCAGCTCTCGCTGTTGTTGTTGTCATTATTCATCCTCGAGCTGGCTTGCTGAAATGTCTCACACTCACGCACGTCTCACGCACGCTTCGTGCAAACAGCGAGCCTTCCTGCAGGTACCGCCTGACCCGGTTCCTCCGGCAAGGAGCTCTCTTTCCCGTTGGAAAGTATCTTTAAGAAAAATTATATTCAGCTCGAGTACATTTGCATAATAATATGCATATCTGAACTCTGACTAAGCCAGGCTGCCCCGCACCCTGGGAGCTGAGGAGGCCATATTTAGGAATGCAAATGACTTCGGGACCACATCTCCACACCCTGGACGGCTCCCAAGGAGCACACGTGGGTCGTGATGCAACGGCCTAACTGCAAGACGCTAGAGGAATGAATAAAGAAATTCCAGAACCACGAACGGTGGTCCAATCCAGAAGACAGCGTTTGGGAAGGACGACCTAGGGGTGAGCATGGTGGGAATTTTTCCAAGGAGAGGGTAAGTCATTAGACCCACTCATTCCTGCACGCCTTCATTCATTCAACAAACGTTACTGAGATGCCAGGTACAGTCCTAGGTGTTGGGCTCATGTGCAAGCAGGTCAGGCCCAGTTTCTGCTCCCCTGAGGTTGGCATCCTCGCGAACGACAACGAAGGTTCCCCCGGCAAGGCGTGAACGCGTCCTGTGAGGAACGAGCAGCCGGCCTTGGCCTTGTCCTGGCTCTCCGAGCATGCAGGGATGCTTCCCGCAGAAGCTCCGTCGGCCAGCCTGTATTCTCCTCCCCTCGTTTCCGTCCTGTGTGGCTTCGGAACAATCACACCCTTGCCAAAGCCTTCTTCTTTTTTGGCACGTGACACCCATAATTCCAAGTCCCCAACACAGAATGGTTTGAAAGGCAGGCCACCCAACAGTCATTCAGTCTAGCTCAGGTTCAACAAACACCCAGTGTGCCCGCTGCCCCCGCCGCCTGTGCTGAGCCCATGGCAGACATCACCAATCCATGGTGATGCTGCCTCAGACACAGTCCAACTCCAGGCAGACCCTCTCAATCAATCTCGCCAGCACGAGCGGGCCGGCCCTGGGCCTCTGCACGGGTTGGGATCATGGACGTTAAGAAGATGGAAGTTCTCCTTGCTCATGGACACCATCAGAGGATGTTGTTGCTAAACTACCCAGGAAACGGAGAGACCGCTGTGTGATGGCACGAGTCATATCCAAGCTTGTCCTTCCAACAGCCACACCCCCTGCCCATGGACCTCCTCCCTCACCAACGGCAGCTCAGGTCCCCCCACCTGGAACCCCCAGGGACCGGCGAGGCCAGACACTGGGGCCCGGCTCACGCCACAGGGGCCCACCAACAGCCCTCTCTGAACTGGCAACCCAGGGGCCGCATTGCATGGGCTTTGGAGTCCCATCCACGGAGCATAAACCCTGATTCCGTCCTTGCCAGCGATGCGACCGTCACCTCCCTAAGCCCTGGTCTCATCATCTACACTGAGTGGCCAGATTATTATGATCTCTGAACACATAATAATCTGGCCACTCAGTATATATATATATATATATATATATATATATATATATATATATATATATATATTAGAGGCCCAGTGCATGAATTCATGCATGGGTGGGATCTGGCCAGCCTGGCCAGGGGGAGGGGACATGGGTGGTTGGCCGGCCTGCCTGCTGGTCGAACTCCTGGTCGAGGGGACAATTTGCATATTAACCTTTTATTATATAGGGTATACACTGAGTGGCCAGATTATTATGCGTTCAGAGATCATCATAATCTGGCCACTCAGTGTATAACATGGGGGAAGTGACAGTTCCCGACCAACAGGGCGATCATAACGTGAGCTGGTACTTTCCCAGCCTTGCACAGAGTTAGCTCTCTAGAAAGGGCATTTCTTGTGAGCAGGACTGTTGGTATCCGTTCGCAGGAAAGCAAGCGAGCGCGAGAGCGAGGGCGTCGCGGGGACCAAACGCCTCCTGCCTGCTAAATAATGCAGAGCCCTGCCCTGCCCTGCCCGGCGGTCAAGGCTCAGAGGCAGGTTTTTGTGATTTTTCATTTTTCACCGATAGGGAGAGAGACCCCGGAGGCAGGGTGGCAGCGGGGGCACGTGTCTCTGGAAAAAAAAAAAAAAAAGGAAAAAAAATACACATTCGCTAAATGAGAAAATTATTTAAATAAGCAATCCTGTGGAAAAAAACACGGAAGCCAATTTTGTTCATAAAACAACTGATTTACAGCACTCTAGCTAAGAGCAGCTTTTAACTCGAGCCTCTGAGAGCCTATTCATTATTCAGCAAAATATTCAAGATTAATAAAGGTATCTTTAATACTAATATAGCAGCGAGAGCTAATATATGTAAAATAATTATTATGAAAAGTATTATCAATATTTGGGGGAATGATGTACATGCATAATGAATGAATTTTGCCCCTGGGTTTAGGCTTATATCTCGGCCTGATTTTGCATGAAGAAATTCTGCATTATAATGAAAGGCAAAATGATCACACATTATAACTGCGAGTTTTTTATCACTGCTTAGAAGGATCCTAAAACTGTCAACTAAACAGGAAAGGAATATTTATATTCCACATAAGCATGCATATGGTGAGATTTATCATTCTTGGAGTGGTGGTACATACTCCAACACCCAAATGCTCTCAAAACGACAGTTATCAGCCTTGGAGAAATAAACAGAAAATGTTAAATAACCAATTACCATAAAAATTTACCCCATTTTAGGCAAAGGAACGGTGGCTTAGGTTTATTTTTTTTCAGTGTTCACATTCCTGAGACTGAACCCCTTGCATGTTTCTCAAATGGCCTATACAAACGAAATCAAATAAAGAATTATTTTCATTTTCACAAGCCATGGAGGACCTTTCAGAATTTAGCAGAAGCGCTTTCCCCACCTCCACCCTCACTCCAAACTTCCAGGGTAAAAAAAAAAAAAATCACATTCTATTCAATAAAACATATGGGCATCTCTCCATGGATCAAACCCCATGAAAATAACAAAGAAAAACGAGGAAGCGCGTCTTGCCTTCTAGAGCGTAGAATCATAAAAGAGTATACGGAAGGGGACCTCCGGTCTATTTCCCTTCCTTTACGGATGAGGAAACTGAGGCCTGAAAGTGGCAAGCGCACGCAAAGCCACGGTTCCTGACACAACTCTCTACCCGCACCCCTAACCCTGTTCATCAAGTTCACCAGGGCAACCAAGGCAGGTGCAGTGTCTGCTGCTGACGTCACCACTCCCACACAAAGCCTGCACCTCCCCCACGGGGGCAGGGCAGAGGTACCCCGGGGGGACCACGTGGAAGTTGCCCTTCAGCACCCTCCGCAGAGACCCCGATGAGAACACCCAATCAACTGACTACTGCTCAGTCCTCTCTCTGCGCAAATCACGACACTGGCTGCACCCAACTGAGATTGCATCTGTGCAGGCTTCTCCCTGACACGATCCATCCCTGAGATGAGGCAGGGGTGGTCAGCACCATCGAGAGAAAGCAAAAGCTGCCAAACATCGGCTAGCCTTGGAATTTACGTGTGAGAACTCATGTTTGAGAGGCTTTATTTTTTGTGCTAAATGATGACACCATAAATCTCGTGAACTGTATAAATCAGACTGGACCGCAGCCTGGTGAGTGAGGCCGGGCCGATTTATGGCGAGGCCCGGAGAAGAGTATCGTGGCCTGTTTGTTTTGGCACCTGGCATTGACATGCAGAGGAGCCCTGGGGAGCTGGCCTGGACAGGCCAGGGAACAACCCACAGGCTGCAGTGAATCCACCTGTGACTGGCAGCCCACCTTGGGTTACGAACTCAAACTCAAACAACCACCACGTTAGGCTGTCCTGGAAGATTCTTCATCCTGGCAGGGATGGGGTTGGACTGGAAGTCCCGTGTGACCACGGCCATGTCTTGCCTAGCTTCAAACACTGCTGATTATTATTACTGATGAGAAGAGTCTTCTGTGGATGTTCCCCACCTTTGTTATTCGGAAATGCAAGATCCATGTGAAATGCTTTCATTTTATAAATTTTGAAATGATGAAAATTTGCCTTCAAGAATCCCAAGTCATTAAAGGCCTCCAGTGAATCTGATACCAGCCATCCACTAACCTAATATTTAATGAATATCTACTATGTGTCAGGTACATCCTCTTGTGGGATTTACTCTCTAGTGGGAGAGACAGAAATGTTGAAAAAAATAGATCAGATGAGAATAACTGCATAGAAAAAAATAAAGTACAGCGTGATGGGGTGGTTTTTTAAAATATATTTTTATTGATTTCAAAGAGGAAGGGAGAGGGAGAGAGAGAGAGAGAGAAACATTAATGATGAGAGAGAAATATCAATCAGCTGCCTCCTGCACGCCCCCTACTGGGGATCACACCCACAACCCTGCCATGTGCCCTGACTGGGAGTCAAATCATGACCTCCTGGTTCATAGGCCGACGCTCAACAACTAAGCCACACCGGCCGGGCACGATGGGGTGTTTTATTAGACAGGATGGTCAGGAAATATCTCCTTAGCAAGTGGACATTTCACTGGAGACCTGAGGGCAGCACATGAGCCAGTGCGAAGGCTAGAGGTGGGAGCAAGGTGGACATCTTCAAGGAACAGCAGGGAGGCCAGGGTGGCTGGAGTGGAATGAGTGACAGAGTAACACAAGACGAGATTAGAGCGGTCCATGGGGTGTGTGTGTGGGGGGGGCCTGCGGGGGGAGAGGCAGACCCGTGAAAGAATCTGGCCTTTACTGCTGAGTGAGCTGGAAAGCTCAGGAAAAGTTGAGCAGAAGCGTGACATGATATGACCTACGTTCTGAAAATATCGACTCTCTCACCCGGGGACAGAGGGTTGGGAAGCAAGGATGGAAGCCAGGAGGCCAGTCCACATACTATTGCCATCGTCTGAGCCAAAGGCAATGGCGACAGGAGACGGGGTCCCTTATTCTACTTCAGCCTCAACTCGCATCCCATGCCCCTTTCTCACTGGCCTTTGGACCCATGTTCTCAGTTGAACCTGCTCTGGATGACGACGAGGAGGAGCGGTTTCTGAACACGTAGTCTTCAGTCCAGAGGATGAAAGTCCTTGTCCTTCGGAGACCAATCCAGGGCCCTTGGTTACATGATTCCCCTGGGACCGGGGAGCATCCTGGGATTATAGCATCCTTTCCGATGATTCACCCAAAAGCAAGTTGTTGCATTTGCTGCCCGGAGGTTTCGGCTCCTGTGTACCAGGGTGTCAAGAAAATCACAGTAGAGAACCTCATTGGACCCCATCCCATTAAAGCCAAACTAGACTTCATTGCAAGAAGAGAGGGAACCTGAGCACCCAGGAGAGAGAGGGTGGGGTCCCTCTACCGGATCCTCTTCCAGCAAATTGGTTTCCAGTCATGTGGGTGCATGGGGAAGAACACTTAGGGGTGATTACCGAGAGAGGAAGGTGGTGAGGGGTGCCCGCCCCGACAGTGAAGAATGGGGCCAAATGGGAGCGAATGGACAAATTAATGATTAAGGGAGATTTTTTTCCTTCCCGGAGTCCTGTCCGGCCTGGCCTCCCAGATTTGAGCAATCTTTCACTGTCAAGAGAGGCTGGGAGATTGATTCAATTAAGATTAGCAGAGTCGGGAAAATGGCATGGGTTAGCTGTGATTAGCGGTGTCTTCTCTCTCATCTCTTGGTGGCGGTGGCCCGGACACGGGGGAGTGCAGCCCTGTCGGGGGCTCGGGGACGGCGAGGCGGGCTTCCGAAGCGGGGCGAGGGGACCCGGCGCTGGCGTGGGGAAGCGGCAAGCGCCTGGCATTCTCTCCTGAGGTCTCTCTCACGCGTCCTTCTTGGCGGCGACTTCCTCCTAATTAGCTCCTTCCTCGGAAGGAAGAAGCAGGACGGAGGTGGGGGCAACTCTGAGATGTGGGGGTCACCGCAGGCGACACCTCCTTGAAGCAAATGAGTGTCATCGGGGGTCTCATTAATTCCGCGGCGATGCCCAGGCGCCCTCTCTGATCCTTCAGAAGGGCGGGCGGAGAGCTCCCCCGAAGATGCGAGCAGGTCTGAAACTAAGAGGGGCGCCCTCCCCCTCCGCCCCCCACCCCCTGCACTGGCTGGCAAAGAGCCCCACAGGCTCGAGGGCCCTGGGTGGAGAGACAGATGGGAGGGGACACAGCTCTGTCTCCCGTCCCACTGCCACACCAAGACGCCGATGTGCCCGGGGTCTTGGCACATGGGAGCTGCTGGCGAAGGCCTAAAATAGATGCGCCGGGCAGTGTACCCCGCCTCTCCATCCCTGTGCATTAGTTTAATGAAAGGGGTACTTCCCACGGGGGCCTGGTGGCACCGGTTCACATGACAACAGCATTATACAGCCTGTGGCACCGCGGTGCTCCCGTGTCAGCTCAGAGAGGGAGCTGGTGCGACAGCTCTGGGGACAGAGGTGCCTCCAGATGAGGGTGGGCCTGGGAGAGAGGGGGCGAGGAGAGGAGGGCCGGCCTGGTGAGTACTGGGGACTCGGAGGCTCCAGGCATGATGTTCCATGCATTTTCAAGGCCTCTCCCAACCCCCCTGGCCCCAGCTGATTTTCAAGGGGCGTGCAGGCCCTTCAGGGTCGAGCTTCTGCCCTCCAGCTTCTGCACATGCTTCTCCTAGTGCCCACAACAGCCCTTCCCAGCCCTTCCCCGGGGCAGCCCTCCGGCCCCTCCATGAGGGAATCCGTTGCACCTGTCGGAAGGGTTGTCATTCTGACGTCGTTGAATGCCTCTAGGGACGGGGAACTCAGCTCCTGCGTGGCCTCCCTTCTGTTGGCAAGTCTATCTCATGATGACGGAGCTGACATCCCCTCCCCATAACCTCTCCTCACGGGGCCTCCTTCTCCTCCTTGTCCCCCATCAACCTTCCAGACGTCCAGGGTTCCTTCGCTCCACAGGGGCTGAGACAACGCTACCCTCACTCGCTGCCGCATGCCCCGTGCCTGCAGTGCGGAAATCCGTGTGAAATACACCGAGTGGCCAGATGATGATGATCTCTGAACGCATAATAATCTGGCCACTCAGTGTATATCCTATATAATAAAAGGCTAATATGCACATTGTCCCCTCGACCAGGAGTTGGACCAGAAGGCAGGCTGGCCAACCACCTATGTCCCCTCCCCCTGGCCAGGCTGGCCGGACCCCACCCATGCACGAATTCATGCACCGGGCCTCTAATCACACACACACACACACTGAGTGGCCAGATTATTATGCGTTCAGAGATCATAATAATCTGGCCACTCCGTGAACATGGAGGACTATTTGAAATGCAACGCCAGAGCTCGAGGAGGCAGTAGGGAGTGTCAAGTTCAATGTCCACATTTTACAAATGAGCATGCCAGGGCTCGGCCAAGGAAGGGAAGGGCCCTCGGTCACAGGGCAAGGGAGTCGATCTGAAAGGGCTTCCAGGAGCCGGGGCCCCCTGGCAAACTCCAATCTGCTTCCAGATGACCCGGGGAGGGAGTCGCTGGTCCCTTCCCCAAAGGCATCGCCGGGCTCCTGCAGGCGGAAGCCCACGCCATGCCTGTCCCTGTGGCCGCGTATTCCAGGGACGAGGAGGCAAGATGGATGAGGTCTTAAGTGGTGTCATATTCTGGGCACTCGTCACGAGGACTGGAGGGCAGGAAATCCTGCCGTCTCCCCGGCGGAGACAAATGTGCCTGGAAAATTCCCGGGGGAATCTCCATCCACACGGGCCCATCGGGTTTCCGACGAACGAGAGGCCGGGGCCCAGGCGGGTTCCTGGACCTTCCAGAAGTTTCCCGAGACAAGGGAGTGTGTGGGATGAGCCTTTCGGATGGAGGGCAGGAGGAGAAGTGGCCGCTGGTGGTCGGGGCTGGGGCTCTCGCCCGCCGGAGAATGGCTGCATCCGCACAGGTCCTCCGTGGGCCCGCGTGGGGCTTGCCGACGTTCACGTCCTTAGAGCTGCCCCTCCCATCCCCGAGAGCTGCGCACATGCATACGTGTGCGTTACTTCTCATCCCACAGCACTGTTCGCTCCTGTAAAGACGTGCCCCTCTGGGCTGCTACTGTGTCCTGGCCCCAGCGGACTCTCTTCCGAGCACGGAGGGGCAGCGTCCTGGGAAGGTGACCTGGGAAGATGCGTGTGTCCTGGTGTCCCTGGGGAGAAACTTCCTAATCCAGGCCTGCTCACTTTCCCCCTCCCCGACCGGCTCGGACCCCCTCTCCTCCTCTGAGGCAGGCTCCCAGAGTCCTCTGGCTCCATTCAAAATCCCCTTTTCAGAGCTCTGGCAGTTTTATGGCCTTTAATGACCCCCATTGTACCCTGATTGCCAATCAGGGCCCACGTAATGACCGCGCCGCGTCACTTAGCCCCGATTCCGGTGACAATGGCCAGAGGGCCGGCTCGCTGTTTTGACATGAACGGGGTCGCAGGGAAAGTTTTCGGGCGGGTGATTTAAAGAGGCCGGACCAGCCAGCACCCTCCACATCTCCGTTGCTGGGACTTCGACAAAGGAATGAACTCTGAACTTTCCCTTTGACGGATGGAGGTCATTAAAACCGGGGTGGGGGCCCCTTCAAAGGCAGGTGTGGGCCAGGCTGTCCCTCAAAGCGCCTAATAAAGAGAGCGCGGGCGATTGTCTGGGGTTCAGAGAACCGGGAACTTCTGAGAGATGCACTCAAGTGGTTCAAAGGGATCAATGAGCTGCCCCGGCCGGCTGACAGGGGCCAGCAGTGCCGTGGGCTCCCTCTCCCACCCACTGAATGGGTGGCTGCCCCAATTGTTCCCACACAGGGGCCACCACAATAAATGCTTGGGGTCCTTTCACGGGTACCCAGGGCTCCGGGGTCTGACACCAGAAAAAAAAAAAAATTCCAAGAAAGGGAACCTCACCAGCTCCCACTTTAGATTCCATCCCTTTTAATAGAGTGCCGAGAGATCTCCAAGCAGCTTAAAATATTAAAGGTTTCTTGTAAACATCTGGAAGATAACGTCTAATTACGAGATAGTGCTCGGGGTTATTAATATGTAATCAGCGCTAATCCCACCCAGCACAAACCAACGGCAAACAACAGCGCGGCCCTGAGCAGCAGCACCCGGCAGAACCAGGAGAGCCCCCAGCGGAGCTCCCAGACCACACCCCCCCTCCCTCAGCCCCCCCAACCCCAGCTCCCATTCCCACCGCCGCACAACCAGCTGGGACCACATGGCGTCCGGGAGGGGCCAACGCCGCCAGGCTGACCTCCTGGCTATCGGCGGGACACATCGGCGAAATAAACGGCCTGCAAGTGACTGGAGTCGGCAAAGTTCACCCACGAAGGGAAAGGCGGCCTCGGGGAGTGTCACCTCCCGCTTCTGTGTGTGTGTGTGTGTGTGTGTGTGTGTGTGTGTGTGTGTGTGTTGAAAGGTGCTTTGCTTGTCCCCAAAGGGTCAGGGATGCTGATCCCCGAGGTCTGAGCTCCCGGGAAGGCGGTGGATTTGGGGGAGCTGGAAGCCGGGTCCTGGGGGAGTGGCGCGTTGGAGGCATCCACAGGGTCCCTCGCCCGGCACATGACACATGCCCGCGGGATACGGAGCTTGGCGCCCCGCTCCCGCCAGGGCGGGCGATGGCTAGGAAGGGTACCGCCATCGCATGAGAAGGCCGCACAGGGCCAACCGCCAGGCCCGGAGGAAGCAGCTGTGGAGACAGCTTCCCGACGGTCCCGCTCCCTAAAAGGCACCCACCAGGCCGAGCCCTTCCTGCGCGTGGTCCGTGAACGGATCACTGCGGCTCCTCCCGCAGCCGGTGGTGTCAGCCCGACGGAGGGCCGTGATGACTCCAGCCCCTGTGACGGATGGCCCAGAAGCGCCTGGCGGATGGACGTCGGCGTTAGCCACGGCGGCCCCCCTTCTCCAGTGACCTGGACGCAGAGGGCAGTGAGCCCCTCCGAGCCACAGAGAGAGAAGACTGAGGAGCCAGGAGCTGTAAGGAGGACTCGGGTCCCCCAGGCCCCGGGGAGAAGCTCGGACTCACGCTGCGGGAGCACTGTGGAGTAACAGACCTCCTTCCAGCACCCACCAGCAGCGTCCCAGGGGCTGGGGTTGTGTGGGGACAAGAAGATGGAAATGGAGCCGATAATGACCCGAATAATAACTATTTTGAGAGGCGCCACAAAGGGACACGTGAGGTGCCCTAAGGACCTACGACAGAGAGATCGCCCAGCCTGCCGGGTTGGAAAAGGCCGGCGGGGGGGGAGGGGTGCAGCCTGGGCTGGGATGCGGGGAGGACGCCCCTGTGAGCAGAGGGGGTTCAGGCAGAGGGAGCAGCACGTGCCAAGACCCGGAGACACGCGGAGGAGGTGGCTGGGACTTGCACAAGGAGGACAAAGTGACTGGAGTGGCAGGGAACTCCCGTCCCGGCTGCTTCAGTGTCTCCACAGTTTAGACATCGGGGTCCGGACAAAGGCGGGCACCAGGGCAGAGAATGGACGGGCAGCTACTACGGGCGGGTGGGCTTCAGACTTCACGTCAGAGCCAAGCTGAAGGAGGGAGGAGGGAGAGAGGCCGAGAGGAGGAGGAGGAGGGAGAGCAGGAGGAGAGAAGCAAACTGAGTTGTTGGCCAGGCTCAGTCCTGACAGGTCGGGGCAGAAATGCCTGGAACTATCTGGAAGGTGGAGATCTATCCAATTCCTGGGCCTGCTAAAGCCGCCCAGAGGCAGACCCACACCAACAGCTTCTGGTTGGAGCTCCCCCGCCTCACCTCGCAGCCTGGGCAGGAAAGCAGCGTCACCGTCCAACATGGAGGCACGTCCCTCGTTTCAGAAACAGCGTCTATCTTGACCGCTACCGATGGCTAACGTTTCCTCGCCGTTCACTGTGGGTCAGGCAGGTGCCACAAGCGTTAACCTCATTGACACCTCGTCAAACAGCAGGTGCGTGCTATCATTCAACCCACTTCACAGATGGGGAAACTGAGGCTCAGAGAAGCTACTTGCCCAAAGTCACGCGGCTTATAAAAGGGGTCCGGGATTTCTCCGCAGGGGGTTCTGATTCCGGAATCCTCTCCTTCGAGTGCAGCCCGGGTCAGCCTCCCCCTTTCCCCAGGAGTCAGGACATCAGAGCCTCGACTCCTTCCACGGCACTGAGCCCCGCTGCTCGCTGGGTCAAGATGCGGGACCCTGGTTTAGGCAGAGACCCGGGGAGCGGGGCCCAGGTCCGAGCCCCCGGGCGGCGGCCCCCGGGCTCCCAGGGCCCAGGCAGGAAGGGCCGCCGCATCCCCTGCCTTTCTCCCCGGAAGCACCTCGGGTAAAACATGCGGGCGTGTGTGACGGCGGGAGCGGGCCACTTGTTTATCTTCCTTACACACGGCCGGCCCGGGCGGCGCTCGTTTGTTATCTGGGTGTGAAATGGAGGCTGACAACAATTAATACCTCCTCCCGGGCCGCTCCGCTCTGCCGGGAAGCTGTGTGCTTCCGAGCAGGCCGCGAGGAGGTGGCGGCCGGCCGTCACTCAGGATCCGATCCGAGGGGGTGGGGAGAGTGACAGCGGCAGCTGACGGCCCCTCCCGGGCCCGAGACGCCCCGTGATAAAGCGCCCTGCTTTGTGGGGTAATCAACCCGCTCTCCATGCATTACCTCCTAACGAGCGCCGTGTTTAAACAAGTGTGTAGAACACATCTGTCCGGCCTCGGGACGCGGGCTGTGTGACCAATCTCAGCATCTGAAAGTTAAATGAATGGTAAAGGGTTTAATTGTGAGTAAACAACACCGCATTAAGGAGCAGTAAACACAGCAGCGGGGACCCGCCGGCCGCGCTGGCATCGCAGATGCGGCCGCCTCCCTCCGACCGTTAATAGCGCCCCCCGCCCGGACTTGCCGACAGTGCCTGGAAGCCCATTTGTCACCTAAATGGTCCATCCCCTTCTCCAACATCACTGTGGCCCGCGGTCCGCTGGGGCCTGCAGGGTCTGTGTGCCTGGGAAGGTGGGCAGAGAAGTCCCGCATGGCTCCTGGCAGGGAGGGCGGGCCTGGGCCGGGGCCAGCTTCCAGGCCGCAGCGCAGAGCGGGGCGGGAGCGGGGCAGACACCCCTTCTATCCAGGCAACCGGCGTCCGCCTCAGACTCCGGGCTTCCATCGCCGCGATCCAAACCTGGTTTTAAAACACCCTGGGGTGTCTCCCGTGAACAAAGGATGCCTCGAAAGCAAATTAAGTTCCCTTTAATTAAAGATCATAACATACGCCGCCGAACATTCCGTCACGGTCGGGGAAGGAGGAGGCTGTCACATAAAATAAATAAGGCTGCGCCGCTCAAAACGTGACGCGGTGCCCAGCAGGGCTGTGCGCGGCCGGGTGTGCGCATCGCGGTCCACGGCGCCACCTTGGAAACGGGGCTGGGCCGCCGTGGGCGCCGCGGGGTGGACGGGTCCCCCCAGGGGGCACCGGAGAGTCAACCCTTGGCCTTGAGAAGGACCGGGCCCAGGTCATCGCTGCCTCCCCTCCCATCACGGCCAGGGGCACCGGCGTCTCGGGGATCCAGGCTCTGGGCGGAGAGTCTGGGAGGGTCACCCCAGCACGGGCTGTCTGCGCCTTTAACTGTCCGCACCTGGGAAGGTCTGCACAGGTCACTCACCAGGACAGTGGTCGGCAAACTGCGGCTCGAGAGCCACAGGCGGCTCTTTGGCCCCTTGAGTTTTTAGTAAAGGCCAGCTTAGGAGTACCCTAATTAAGTGAATAACAATGTACCTACCTATATAGTTTAAGTTTAAAAAATGTGGCTCTCAAAAGAAATTTCAATCGTTGTCCTGTTGATATGTGGCTCTGTTGACTAATGAGTTTGCCGACCACGGCTCCAGGAGGACACGCCTCCTATTTGCCCCCAACCCTGCAACCTGGGCGGACCAGTGTGCCACGAAGCCCCCCCTTCCTGGTGGACACTGGGCTGGGGCCGGCTGGGGCCAAAGCCTCCGCTCGGAACCGAGGCGCCCTCGGCCTAGTCTCGGGGCTGGTTTCTCAAGCACCTGGCAGAAAGGGGTGTGAAAAATGGCCAAGGTCACGTGTCAAAGGCATCAGGCTTCCATCTCTCTCCCTTTCAACACAGAAGCGTGTGGTTTCAAAGACAAAATAGACTCCTGGTTGCACACCCAGACTCCAGAGTCCAAGTCAGATCCTGGCTCTGCCAGGATCACCTCTTTGAGCCTTGATTTACCCACCTGTGAAATGGGGGTAATGAGAGGACGGAGCCCCATAGTACACGTCAAGGGCTCGCATCCGCGTGTGGCACGGAGTAAGTGCTCAGTAACGTTCGAGCTATCCTGAGGGGTGTGAGGCGGGTGCCCCTTGCAACAGCACCTGCCCAGGCGCACAGGTAGAACAGCTCGAGGGGAGTGGGCGGCACTGTGTGGCTCACGAGGCACCAGGCTGCTGAACGAGCCAGTGTGTGTGTGTGTGTGTGTGTGTGTGTGTGTGTGTGGAGTTCTCAGCACTGCTCGGCCCAGGCCTCTCGGCAGCCAAGGAAACACGGCGGCCCCAGACCCCCGGCGCCCGCTATCCCGCTATGCCACGTGACTGTGGGTGTGCAGCCATCCCCGCCTGGCCCGGCAGGCCTTCCCACTGCTCAGAACTCCGTGCTTGGTCCACAGGAGCGCTAAGTACATTCCTGGCCCAGGAAACCGGCTTTCCGTCCATAGCGGCCCGCTATTCTCCGTCAAGGGCGAGCTGTATTCTCAGGGAGCACTCCCACAGGCAGGTCATTGCACATTCTGAACACAGGTGAGCTCGCATTTTATCTCCTGTCACCTCTCTTGCCGGTGATTTTCTTCTTTATATATATATATATATATATATTTTATTGATTTTTTACAGAGAGGAAGGGAGAGGGACAGAGAGCTAGAAACATCAATGAGAGAGAAACATCGATCAGCTGCCTCCTGCACACCCCCTACTGGGGATGTGCCCGCAACCCAGGTACCCCTGACCAGAATCGAACCTGGGACCCTTCAGTCCACAGGCTGACGCTCTATCCACTGAGCCAACCTGGCTAGGGCCTTCTTCTTCTTTTTAAGTCCTTACTGGTTTTCCATATTTGAGCTGTGCCTCTTAGAGACTCCGGAATTTCTAAATACTAGTGGCAACAAATTTGCTGGGAGAGGGTGCGAGGGGACCTGCCCGAGTGGCTTTGGGAGCCACACAGGGCTGGGGGGGCGGGCGGGGGGGGCAGGGGAGGGGGTGTTGCAGCTGAAGCCTGTTCCTCCCTCCTCCCCTCCCTCTCCGGGTCGCCCTTTGGGTGCCAATCTACAGGGCTCTGGTTTCTCCAAAAGAGGCACAAGAAGTCACGACCTCACCTTGGCACAGACGTGGGCCAGCGGCGCTTCATCGCCACTAAGATGCTGCTGTCGCCGTGGTGTTTTGTTGGTTTGCTTTGAAATGGTTCCTGGTCCGACAGGAATAATTGTTCCGTCTCTGACAACCCAGTCCAGGCCACGCAGAGATGGAGAATAAGCAGGCTGGGGTGTCCTCCGGCGTTTCCAGGGAGAGCCGGCCAGAGCTCAGCGCCCACCCAGGCCCGGCACCCTCGCTCCTCCTGCCGCTCTGCGAGTCACACGCGGAAGGTGGGCTCAGCCTGAGCGGGGGTTCGCAGTAGTAACTTACAGGCGTGCCACCTGTGTCCGTAGCCCCCTCAGAAGCAGAAGGGAACGCGGAACCCTCTCCTGTCTCTGGGGCGAAATTCTAACTTTACGGGAGATCTGCTGCAGCAGCCAGGGCGGCTCTCAAGGGGAGAGGAGCAAGGCCCTAACCCTGACCTCCACTTCCACTCTGATGCCCTCACAGAACGGGCTGGAAACCACCGCACCTCCCCTGCCCCCCTTTCTGGTTAAGAAGACCGGGGCCCAGAGGAGTACAGACACTCACAAGAGGTAGCCCAGCAATCAGCAGACAGACATCGCAAAACACGCCTGCGTGGCTCTCGGGTAAAATAGAGACCCACCCCAAACACCACCCTCCCCCTGTTCTCTGGGGCCCAGCCATTCAATGGTCCCCCGAGGCCTTGTCCAAGGGGCGTGCTGTGTATCTTCAAAAGGGAAATTCACTCATGTTCTCCCCCTCCTCTTTTTTTATTTTTTTAGATGCAGGCCCCAGATCCCGCCCTTCTAAGGAGCGGGGGAGGGGGGGAGGGGGGAGGGAGGGGGGAGACAGCCCACGGAGGCCATCGATGTTGTTGCCTGCCTGCTCTGTGACTTCCGTCCGCCTCCCAGCCATTTCCACCCCGAGCTGACTTTAGTTTGCTCCTGGTCTGCGAAGCAAGAAGACAAGGCAGGCTGCGAAGCCGCCGGGCGGTGCTCAAGGAGGTCCCTCCCGGGCTCCCTGGCGGAGTGCCTGGCCGCCGCGCAGCTCCTGCCCGCCCCGTCCTCTCCAGGACCCAGCCGTGGGCAGACAGCCCCTGCGTGGTGCCTGCACGGGGCCCGCTGAGCCAGGACAGCAGCTCCCGGCCGCCAGCCCCTTTCCCGATTGGCAAACAAGGAGAACGCTGTTCTCACGGTGGGTAGGTGGAGTGGCAGGAGCCACAGCGAGGGCCTCCGCGAGGGCTCCACGCTTTCCAATGGCCCCCGAGGAGAGTTCCCGCCCTGTCTCACCCACAGCTCTGGCCTCTCAAACAGCAGCCACCCAGGAACACACACGAGGCACTTGCGATTCTCTTGTACCTCCAGCACCCAGTAGGAGGCGCTGTACCGGCCGACTAATTTAGAAAGCCCCTTAGCTTGCCACTTTGGAAAGCAGGAGGCTGATGAGAAGACAGAGCTCAAGAGAGAGAGAGAGGTCAAGAGGTCAAGAGGGAGGGAGGGAGAGGCAGACAGTGAACCAGAAACAACGCTCACCTCCATGGCTTCACTGCATCCCTGAAGCCAGCGACCCAAGGCCCCGAGGGAGGCTCAGACAGAAAGAAGACGTCCCCCATCTGAGACGCTCCCAAGACCACATTTCTTTCTTTAAAAAAAAAAAAAATATATATATATATATATATATATATATATATATATATATATGTATGTATATATATATATGTGTGTGTGTGTGTGTGTGTGTATGTATATATATATATATATATTATTGATTTCAGAGAGGAAGGGAGAGGGAGAAAGAGATAGAAACATCAGTGATGAGAATCATTGATCGGCTGCCTCCTGCACGCCCCCCGCTGGGGATTGAGCCACAACCTGGGCATGTGCCCTGACCAGGATTAGAGCCATGACCTCCTGGTTCATAGGTCAACGCTCAACCACTGAGCCACGCTGGCCAGGCCCAAGAGAACATTCCTAACCCACACTGGGGTCACAGACACATTCGGGAATCTGACGGGAGCTATAAACCTCTCCCAAGAAAGTACATGTAAACCCAGTTTTGCGCACAGTCCAGGGGGCTTATGGGCCATCCACGGACCTTCCGTGAGTGAAGTGACCCTGGGCCGGGAGGTGAGAGGGGGCTCATCCGCGGGGCCCCGTCTCCATGCCGACTCAGCACCGGTCTCCAGGATTGACAAGGGTGTGCCTGCCCGCCGCCCACACCTGCCCATCTACAACCAGGCACCAGGGTCCTTGAAGCCAGGCTGTTGGGACTCCCGGGGGAGGCCCTGTGAGGGCCAGCAGAGAGGGAGAGGGGATGAGGGTGCCATGTGCCAGCTCCTCCCTCCACAGCGGCCTGGCCTCACAGGGACCTCCTAGGAGGGAGAACATCTTCCCTGTTTGGCAAGGGTGTTAAGGAGAGCAATTAGAGGGTCCCAGTGGGACCTCACACATTCGATCCTTCCAGACCATGGGGGGCCCTGCCTCCCTGCCCCCCGGGGCTGGCAGGGAGCTGGAGCTGGGGCGGCAACAAAAGGTGTTAATGGCCTGATGAGGGGCCCATGCTGATAGATGACCCATTAGGGCCGCTGGCTCTTGTGCGGATGGCAAATAGGTTTGATCAATGAGATTTTAATGCAAAGCGGGGCCTGGGGGAGAGGAGCAGCCACCGGCAGAGGGAAGACCCTTTGTTACTAATGTGTCTGAAAAAAGCACTTAATTGAGGTCATAATAATATTAGCAGCTCTCATCATCCATAATTCAGCCTTATTTATTACGGCCCGATAGCGGTCCTGTCCAGTGGGGAACGCAGGGGGCTTTTGTTAGATCAGACAACATGGGATAGTCCTCCCCCCTCCCCCCACCCCGTGTTCTCTCTCTCTCTCTCTCTCTCTCTCTCTCTCTCTCTCTCTCTCTCTCTCTCCCTCTCTCTCTCTCTCTCTCACCAGCTGCAGTGGCTGGCTGGGCCACAGAACATCAAGGTCTCTAAGTCACAACATGCTGTCTAGCTATCCGCTCTCTGTGGAGAAATGGGGAAAGAAGAGAGAAGTTTACCATGCAGTCTGATTGAACCCTCTCCCATCCTTCCCCACTCAAGAAATAATGTTTTTAAAGGAAATGGTGAATGGTGTTTAGCAATCTGCCGGGGGACAGAAACACTGGTTTCGCACCCTGAAAAATGATGCCCATCCTGCCATTTTCACGCTCCCCCCCCCCCCAGCCCGTCACCTGTGGTTTGTTATCTTGGAGAGCAGAGGAGAGGAAGCGCCCGGGAGCGCGCGCTAAACGCATGTATAATTGTGCGATTAGAGATGCGGGCGCCGGTGTGAGGATTTAAAATGTATTCGTCTCATAAAACCGCCTCATTAGTCTCCGTGTCTTAAAGGACACACTTGTCCATAATGAGGCGCTCGCAGGAAGCGGCGCGGGGGTGAGAGGGGAAGGAGGCGGCGGGCGCGGCTGCCATCTCATTTCGCAGGAAGGGGAAGGAAAACACTTAATAAAGATAATTGGGCTGGCCGGCCGGCTCCCATCTGGAATCTCCACGCAGACAGACCCCGGGGCAGACGATCGGTCATTAACGGGGAAAATAACCCATTTGGAAGGGATCCGTTTGTTTTATAAATGACGCCCCACTTGAGCACAGCTTAACCGCAATCATCATAAAAGTTCCTCCGACACCCTGCAGCCAGGGGACGTGCTGAACTATCGATCCACTTTCTGCGGGTAATGGCCGGACGGGGTTTCCGCTCAGCCTGCTGTTTGGTGTATGTGTGTGTGCGCGCGCGCGCGCATGTGTGTATGTGCATGTGTGTGCATATGTGCACATGCATATGTGTGCTTGTGTGTGTGTGTGTGTGTGTGTGTGTGTGTGTGAAGTCTAAATAGACTCTAAACTGCCCTTCGGTGACCAGGGGCTAGTAGCGGCCTTGGCTAGGAACTTCAGAGCCGTGTGGTCAGGGGAGGCCCAGGCTGGGGATGGAACGGGGAGGGCGCGGTCAGCTCTGAGCCCAGCGGCCTCTGCAGGTCAGTGGGGCCGACCTGGCCTTCCAGGCAGCCCAGGGACGAGGACTCAGAAAAATTAATTCTCCCAGCCCCAGCCGCAGCCCAGGCCCAGCCCCAGGCCCAGCCTCAGCCCCAGGCCCAGCCCCAGCCCCAGCCCCAGGCCCAGCCCCAGCCCAGCCCCAGGCCCAGCCCCAGCCCCAGCCCAGCCCCAGCCCCAGGCCCCAGCCCCAGCCCAGCCCCAGGCCCAGCCCCAGACCCGGCCCCAGGCCCAGCCCCAGGCCCAGGCCCAGCCCAGGCACAGTGCACCCGCAACACACACGCACACACATACATACACACGTGTGCACACACACTCACACAGCAGCATCGGAACAGTCATGTGTCAGGCGGGACTGGAATTGGATAGACGGAGGCAGGGAGGAGAGGCCCGCCTGGTCCCGGCCCTCCTGGGGCAGACGAGGGGCGCGATCGCTAGAACTGGAAAGAAGGCTTCCGTGGCAATGCTTCTCCCACCCACCTCTGTCCAGGAAGCTGCCCAGGGGGGTGGGGGCCTTCGGAGGCAGGGACACGAGCAAGGCAGGGAGCACATACGTGCCTGTCTCTTAAGGAGCCGAGGAATCTGGGCTCGGCAGGGTCCCAGGCCACAGCCGGGGGCCTCCACCAGGTGGCTCCCCACCCAGGGGCAAGGCGCTGTGGACATCTCGTGCGTGGAGGCCCGGGAGGACCCTAGCATCCTAGAGTAAGCAGGACAGCCCCGCCCTCCGGCCCCATCCCCCCACAACAAAGCTGTGTCCACCCCACACGTCCACAGGGCCACGGCCCAGAGCCCCGTCTGCTCCCATCACACTCCCTGAGGGAAACCCCGACTCTTCAGTCCCCTCTGTGCCCCAGAACACTGGCCCTGCCCTCACTCCCTCCCTCTCCTCCTCTTTCGTTTCCCTGGTTCGTATGTCCCAGAAAAGAGCAGCTTCCTTAGAGCTTCCAGGATCCATGTTCTACTCGTCACGTCCTTGAGGTGTGGGACAGGAGAGAGGGTGAGGGTTTCTGGGGCTGGGGGGCGGGACCTGCGTGGCCTCCTTCTCGGACCTGGGTGTCCTCCATGGCCCCACAAGGTCACCCACCGTGTTGGCACCGTGGGTGACATGGATATGATGACCGTGCTGCCTCTAGGCTGTGCGGAGGAATGAGAGCATGTTGAGCCCAGCACCAGGCATATACTAAGCGCTCAAAAGGAATTGAGGGGAGAGAGAGGGAGGGCGAGAGGTGGGGAGGAGAGAGAGATAAAGACGGGTTTGGAGATAGAGATATTGAAGGGGGAGGAAGGTGGGCGGGCCGGGGAGAGAGTTGGACTCCACCTGGTGTCAGGCACCACGCAGGGCCCCCGGGCTGCCACCCCGAACGTCCATCCCCCCTCAAGGGGTGGCTGCCACTTTCTAGTCATAAAAAATAAAGCTAATGCACAAAGCTCTTGAGCATTATCATCCCATCATCGGCAAGGCCTACTTGTGTGTCTAAGCAAAGCCTTCCTCTCCTTCCCCCTCGCTTCTCTACCTGGATTCCAGAAAGAGGGGGCGCATGAGGCAGGGCCTGACCGAATGTCTCCCCGCCCTGCGTGCTCCCCGGCTTCCTCCTGGCAGGGTCTGAGGGTGCTGATTGCTTCCAGCAAAGCCCTTATCGTTTTCCATGTGAATTTCAAATCGCACTGATCCAGCCCCTTCTTAGCTAAAGTCAGCTTTATCAACCACAAGAGAGGTGGGATTTGAGAGAGATCTGAGCAAATTCACATTGTTTGGATAAACTCATTCAGGGAGCTCAACAAATCAAAGCCGAAATGGATACGTATCCCCGAAGAGACTGAGAACTGCTGGGAAGGAGGGGGAAAAAGTTACCATTAACATTTTCATTTCTTAAAAAAAAAAAAAGCTTGGCATTCCCTTTTTAATGAGTGTGTTCACAACCTCTTCTTGAACCATTACCAGGACTCCTGGGGACCCCGGTGAAGTGATGGAGGCTGGAGGCTGGAGGCAAGGGAAGGAAGGTGTCCTGGGAAAATTACAGGTCCCGGCCCCCCTATCACCACCCCCCACTTCCTCCTCCCCTCCCTCTCCCCTCCCCCTTCTCCCCCCCCCCCGCCCCCTAAGACTTTGGCCAGCCAGACCACTATCTAATATGGTAATGGGTGAATGTATGCATTACCCCGCCATTTAAGGAATGCGTGTATCATGTATATTTAAAAGGAGTTCTCTGTAGTTTTCATTATCTCCGTCTGCAGGGGCAGAAAGGGAAAGGCACAGCCCGCTGACAGCTGAGAGCTCTGTCCTCCGTGGCGGGGATTTCGCTCCCCTACAATTTGCATGGGAAAGGCGGCTTTCTTGACACTTAAAGTAAAAAGGGGGCATTTGCATCTCATTTGCTACACTGGCAGTATTCGAGTTTTATCTGAATAAAGACACTTCAACGGGATTTGTGTAGTTAAGCTGATAGCTGGGAGAGTCAACGCCAAGAGCATCAGCTAAACCCAGCCACGTTGGGAGGCAGCTCATAGCATTTGTCGTGCCCCCCACCCTCCACCTCTCCCCAGTCCACGGGTGACTTTAGAACTGTAGCGTGTATCTTCTTTTTACACAGGTCTGGTCATTACAAGGTTTTCATGAGAGGCATCTTTATTGGGGGACCCCTCCTCTTCCCCACCAACACACCCAAGTGTGCTTTGCTTATAAAGTGGAATGGTGGTCCAGCCGGCGTGGCTCAGGGGTTGAGCGACAACCTATGAACCAGGAGGTCACGGTTTGATTCCTGGTCACGGCACATGCCCGGGTTGCAGGCTGGATCCCCAGTGTGTGTGTGTGTGTGTGGGGGGGGGGGGGGGGCGGGGTGTGTGGGTTGTGGGCATGCCCAGGTTGTGGGCTCCATCCCCAGTGAGGGGTGTGTAGGAGGAAGCTCATCAATGATTCTCTCTCATCATTGATGTTTCTATCTCTCTCTCCCCACCCTTCCTCTCTGAAATCAATAAAATTATATATATATAATAGAAAAGAAATATATATATAAAAGATATATAAAAGGAAACGAAAACAGACTGACAGCTGTCAGAAAGGAGGGGGGGTTGGGGGACGGGGTGAAAAAGGTGGAGAGATTAAGAAAAAATAAAAACAGCTCATAGAAACAGACATAGTATGGAAATTACCAGAGAAGAAGGGGGTGGGGTAGTAGAAGAGAATAAAGTGGGGGGGATAAATGGTGATGGAAGGAGATTGACTTTGGGTGGTGAACACACACCACAATATACAGATGGTGTGTTATAGAATCGTACACCGGAAACCTATCTAATTTTATCAGCCAATGTCACCCCAATAAATACAGTAAATTTTTTTAAACAATGAGTCGGTATCAGCTAAACACTGGAGTAGCGTCCAGCACCGAGTAAATGCCCGCAGGATGTCAGCACCATGATGATAGGATGATGACGATGAGGATGATGAAAACCAACCATGAAGCACACACCGCCGATGAATTTGCTATTTCTGCGCTGTCTCCACTCCCTTTGAAGACTCCATGGTCAAGACCCGTCCCACGGGAGTCGGGTTTAGGCGGAATGGTCCCAGGTGGTTCTCTCTGGCTCCACAGACCCGCTCGTGACCCCTGCGTGGGGGCGGCAGGGGTGCCTGGTGCCTGTTAGACTTGGCATGCCCTTCCCCTCCACGCCCTCTCCCCAGCTGGCCGGGCGCAGGAATCCCAGGCGCGCCGCACAGCCTCGGCAGCTGGGAACAGATTTCTGCGGCTGGGAGGCCTCTTCGGGGCGCCTCTCCTTCTCTCCCAGCTTTGCAGCGAGCGCCCACGCAGAAAGGGGGCACGACGCCCCCCTGTGTTGGCTTCCCCGCCTCACCCTTCCCTGAGGAGCCCATCCAGCCGCTGCCCGAGCTCCTGACACCCCCACGGCGCCTCCAAGGACCTGGATGGAGCAGTATTTCCACCAGGAAGCCCTTTTATTTACTTTATAATATGTCTTCATTGATTTCAGAGAGGAAGGGAGGGGGAGAGAGAGAGAGAAACATCAATGATGAGAGTCATTGATCAGCTGCCTCCTACACACCCCTCACTGGGGATGGAGCCCGCAACCTGGGCATGCTCCCTGGCCAGGAATCGAACGGTGACCTCCTGGTTCATAGGTCGACGCTCAAGCCCTGTGTTTACACCAATGTCCTCCGAGCTCCACCCCCAGGCGCCTCAGAGCAATCGGGCTTCACATGGGGCTCTCCACTCACCACTACTGGGGCAAGTCAGCTTCCCACTCTGCGCCTCAGTTTCCTCATCTGTAAAATGGGAGTAGGAAAAACTACCCACTTCCCGAGGTTCCGCTGGTATAAAAGTAGCTGGTGGCCCATGACAGAGAAGAGGACAAGGCCACTGTCCCAAGCCCCAGCTATGCAGAACGGACGCCTGCTGCCCAGCCACAGGCCAGTGGCCACAGTCATGACCCCAGACAAAGTCGCTGAGCCTGCAGCCCCTGCGTGCATTCCCGAGGCAGGTCACAGAGCCGCTGCCCGACGGAGGTATCTGTGTTGATGGGAAACACGGGGCCTTCCCCCCTCTCCCCCGCCCCCCCCCCCACCATGCTTCCCATTGCCGCCATCTGGGGCCACCGACAGGCTGGCTGCAGGTTGTAACGTTTTCAGTGGAAAAATGTTAAAAGCCTTTGCCATTTCACAGAGCAAGATGCGCGGGTCAAGAGCGCAGTGCCATCCAGCTGGCGGCGTCCTCGTGGCATGCAGGATGAGGTCACCAGACAAAGGATTTGCTGTTTCCAAACAATGTGTGGGGTGCTCTCACGGCCACATGCTTTAGACCCCAAAAAGCCCAGGTCCCCTGACCCCCAAGCAACAAAAGGCCGTCTCAGAACAGAGCGTGGGGGCTCTCCGAGGCCATGTGCGCAACGTGCAAACCTAACAGAGCAGGAGGGGGTGCCCGTGTTTCTTGGGACGGGGTCTCAGGAGGCACCGAGAGGGGGTGGGACGTGAGACAAGAAAGGGAGGGAAGTGTGTGAATGAGCAGGTGGCCAGCGCGGGCCACTGCGGCTCGGTCCTGCCGGGCTCCCTCAGAGAGACTGTAGATGCCACCCACCGAGGGCCAAGAAGATGGGGACTTACCCCCAACTACGTGCCTTCCTGGCGGGGGGCGTTCCATGCAGCTTTCACTCTCGGGACCGTCCCCTCACAGGCCAGGAGCTACTCAGACAAAGGCCGTGCGTCATGAGTAAGCCTGGGAACCGCCGGCCGCTGCCCGCCGGTGTCGCTGCCCTGCGCCTGGCTCTCCGAGAGCGGCGCCATCAGCCCCCTTCTGCAGATGGGAATACTGAGGCTCTGAGAGACACACAGGCAGGCAGCAGTAAAGCTGGGACTTGAGCCCGGTCACGGCTGACTCCAGAGCCCACGCTGACCCACCAGGCTACACGGCCCCAGCTGTGTGAGTCTCCAGACACAGGTGCCATGAAAAATGATGCACAATACAAGCGAACAACAAGGGCAAAGACAGAAAAAGCATATCCAAGCGAAACAGCTCCTGCCTGGGGCGGGGAAACAAGTGCTCGACACCCAGCCCATGCTCCACACGAGTTCCTTTCTGTGTCCAGCTCTTAGAACCGCTTTTCTGACTCACGTGAAAACAACCTCCCGTTAGATCGGGGATGGGGAACCTTTTTTCTGCCAAGGGGCCATGTGGGTATTTACAACCTCATTCAAGGGCCATACAAAATGATCAACTTGAAAACTGGCCTGCTATCGTTGGTCAAACATTTCATTTACTCACCCCTAATGCCCTGGCAGGGCCAGACCAAATGATTTCGAAGGCCTTCTACGGCCCGCGGGCCAGACGTCCCCCACCCCTGCTTTCCAGGAAGAGGCAGCCACTGAGTCCCGGCTCGGAGGACTCAGCGCCTGGCGCCCTTCTTCCCAGCAACCAGGACCGATGCAGAAGAGAGGACGGTGGCCCAGATGCTGATGCGACTACCCGTGTCCACCCAGGACGGGAGTCCAGACCTGAGCCCAGAGAAGGCTGGAGGGCTGGCCCTGAGGCCTCGGGGATCAGACGAGGCTGGGGAGTGGGGCTAGGAGAGAACAACAGAGAGAGACGTAGGCCGCTCAGAGGAGGGGTGGCCACCAGCCACACTGGAAACCTAGTTATGGAGCTAGCTCCCTTCAAACACCCTCCCTCTGCAATAGCCTAATGGCTCAGAGTGGTCCACGAGCCACCTTTCCTTCCTTCCGCTGGGATGCTTCCTGAGTCTGCACGGGCACATTTAGAAGACCCGAAGATGCTCAGTTCAGCAAATGCCACTGACCTGTACGGCCTCCCCCTCCTCCTGAAGGAGCAAGAAGACTGTCTACGTCGATGTCCAGCCGGGACGCTGAAGCCAACGCTTGGCAGTCCCGTGGCACTGCAGGCAGCACCCTCGGCAACTGGCCGGTTCCTCTCAATGATGTGAGTGCTTGGCTGGCCCGGAGACCCGGAGCGAACCCTAAGTCATGCTGGGCGCTGACGTCAGCAAGCATGGCTGTTACAGACCTGGGCACTGGAGTCACGCAGACCTGGGTTCAAACCCTACCTCTGCCACGTACCAGCTGGGCTAACACGGGGTGGGGGGGGGGGGGGGTTCTTTGTCCTCTCTGAAGCTCAGTTTCCTCGTCTGTAAAATGGGGGCATTCCCGGTTACGAATCTCAAGGGGTTGTTTCCAGGAATAACTGAGATGCCGCACAGAAAGCGCTGGCTCGTGTGGCCCATCGTTACGGCTGAATCGATGTTTAGGAGGAAACCTCCTGCTATCTAATACACAGACACCAAAAGAGAGTTGCCTAAAATACCTTTTAGGAGGAACTTGGTTTGTAAGTGCATGAGTGAGCTGACCGTCACAGCACATGAAATCCTTGGAGGCCAGAAACAAGGAGAAGGCTCAGGAGCAGAGCCAGGGAGCCGCGCCAGTGCCTGCCGAGGAGCAGCTGCTCACACCTGTGGACGGAAGCCTGGCTGGAAAGGGTCTCTGGGTGTGCAGGAGGGAACCAAAGGCTGGGAGCCTGGGCGAGGGAGCTGACGACACTGGGGATCCCAGGAAGGTGACCCCCTCGGTGAGTGAATAAGGATGAAAATACCATCCCCTATCTCCATGAAGTTGTTACCAAAAACCACAACAACAGCAACTCCCCACCACCCCAGAGAGGAGAGACGGCGGCTTTGCCAGTGTCCCCTGTGAGCTTCTAGCCACACACCTGCCTCGGGTGTGGAGCCAGCGTCCATTCACTATGTCTACACCGGTGGCCCGAAAGCCCCAAGCCCACGGGCTCCTGTGAAGGGGTCCCATTTGGTAACTAACCAGAAAGCCTGGCAGAAGCAAATGCAATTTTGTTTTTGCCGAACAAACTAGGCCTCGAAGCATCCCTGGCGATAAAGGGCCAAGGAATCCGACTTCCTAAGCACAACTCAAAAAAGCACAAGGGGCCCCGTCGGTGGCTCCGTGGTTGAGCGTCGACCTATGAACCAGGAGGTCACGACGGTTTGATTCCTGGCCGAGGCACATGCCCGGGTTGCGGGCTTAATCCCCAGTGTGGGGCGTGTAGGAGGCAGCCAATCCATGTTTCTCTCGCATCATTGATGTTTCTATCTCTTCCTCTCCCTTCCTTTCTGAAATCAATAAAAAATAAAAATTAAAAAAAAAAATAAAGCACAAGGGAACAAACGACCGTGAGAATAAGACCTGCAAAGGCTACAGATATTTGAACAGAGGAAAACGGAATATAAAACCAGGCACGTTTGGGGTGTTTATACAACTGTATTAATTGTGTAACCTAGAGCAGTGGTCGGCAAACTGCGGCTCGCAAGCCACATGCGGCTCTTTGGCCCCTTGAGTGTGGCCCTTCCATAAAATACCACGGCCTGGGCGAGTCTATTTTGAAGAAGTGGCGTTAGAAGAAGTTGAAGTTTAAAAAATTTGGCTCTCAAAAGAAATTTCAATCGTTGTACTGTTGGTATTTGGCTCTGCTGACTAATGAGTTTGCCGACCACTGGGCTAGGCAGAGTAAGTCCTCTCACCTCTAGGAGCCTTGGGTTCCTTGTCTTAAAAATATGGTTCTGGCCAAGATGAAATTGGATGGTGTGATAAAGTATTTGGCACCGTAACGGGCACTTAGTTCATGTTACATTGATAGTAACGACAAAATCCATACCCTGTGGGCCAGCGTCGGAGTGATGAGGGTCAAGTTCACCTCACATTACTCCTGGAGGCCCCTGGGTCAGGATTCTCATTGGAAAGCTCCGTTCAGCTCTCCACCAATAGAAAACATTTATCAGAAAAATCCCGGCTGAGAGCAGACCTATGTGGAAGCTCCAAGAAAAGAAATTTCATGGGAACCCATCCCAGGCCACTTCCGTTTCTGGGGACAGCACTCCCTGCACCCCGACACCCAGCATGCTCGTCGATGAAGGAACAGGAATCTCCTCATCGTCCTCGCAGTTACATGCTGCGTGTCACTTTCCAATGGGACACGCTGTGATCCCAGCAGGGCCTCAGGGACGGCACCGAGTTGGCACAGCCAGAGACTCAGAGGATGAATGAGCTCCTGAGATGGGGCATGGCCCCCGGAGCTGTCTCCCCTGGGGGCCTGGCCATGGACTCCCAAGCTCCTCCCCCAGATCTTGGAACCAGTGATGTCATCTTTCAGGTCTCAGAGAGGTCCTCCCTCACGACCACCTTCCGGGCATTCTCCCCCACGGCGCCCTATGAGTCTGGGGGAGGGGCAGGCTCTTGGATGCCCACCTCTTGAATGCCTTCATTCACCTGAGCATCGCCCAGCGCTACTGGAGTGCAGTCAGCCATTCAATAAAATGTTTGCGGGTGAAGAGATTTAAGTTGAGTGAACTTATTTATACTGTTATCTCTAACTATGGAAACAGCTCTAATACCACTTAACTAGAGTCAAACAATAGTGGTCGGCAAACTCATTAGTCAACAGAGCCAAATATCAACAGTACAACGATTGAAATTTCTTTGGAGAGCCAAATTTTTTAAACTTCAACTTCTTCTAACGCCACTTCTTCAAAATAGACTCGCCCAGGCCGTGGTATTTTGTGGAAGAGCCACACTCAAGGGGCCAAAGAGCCGCATGTGGCTCGCGAGCCGCAGTTTGCCGACCACGGATCTATCCTATATTTCTCTTTATAACCCTTTCCTGCCCCAAAATGGAGCATTGCTCACTAAATACACTCCACCCCCCCCCGCCCCCGCCCAGAAAGAAAGCATTGAATGGCCCTTTCTGCCTTGGCTCAGTGGCTAGAGTGTCGGCCTGCAAACCAAAGGGACCCAGGTCCGATTCCAGTCAAGGGCACATACCTCAGTTGCAGGCTCCTCCCCAGCCTGGGCCCTGGTCGGGCGCATGCAGGAGGCAACCCATCGATGTGTTTCTCTCACATCGATAGATATTTCTCTCTGTCTTTCCCTCTCTCTTCCACGCTCTCTAAAAATCAATGGGAAAATATCCTCGGGGGAGGATTTTAAAAAAGGAAGTACTGCCCTGGCCGGTTTGGCTCAGTGGATAGAGCATCGGCCTGCGGACTCAAGGGTCCCAGGTTCGATTCCGGTCAAGGGCATGTACCTTGGTTTCGGGCACATTCCCAGTGGTTGGGCGGGGGGGGGGGGGGGGGTGCAGGAGGCAGCTGATTGGTGTTTCTCTCTCATCGATGTTTCTGGCTCTCTATCCCTCTCCCTTCCTCTCTGTGAAAAATCAATAAAATATATTTTTTAAAAAAAGGAAGTAATGAATGAAGGGAACAGCTCATGGGCTTGTTTCTCTCCTGCCCTTGCTCACTCTAAGCCACTCCATGAGCAGAACCAAGACAAGTAGGAAGAGGAACAAGAGCATCTTGGGAGCTGACTCTCACTGCCCGGAGTCGCTCAGTTCAGTAAACACGAGGAGCGTGAGTGCGGCCCACCTGATGGTCACCGTTTAAACAGCTTCCTGCTTCTCTGCCTTTGTCTTCTGGCTCTAGGACTTGGCTGAGTCCCCTGGCATCTCTGGGTGGCACAGAGGAGGGCCCAGGAGGGAGGAGGGGGGAATACATTGAAACAAATAAAAGGGGAGGGGGGGTGAGAATGAAACGGTGTATGGCTGGTCACACACCTGCCATTAAGTCCAAGCCAAATCCCAGGGCTTGTGTGAGGTGGAATTATCTCATTCTTTTAGCCCGTGAGGCTCTGTGATCCACCAGTCAAGTATGTGATTGGATTTCGGCTCCACAAAACCTGAAATTACACACCTATTGTGCCCGCGCTAAGCCTAGTGGCGCAGCCGTGGGGAAGGCTTCTCCCGGCCCCTGGGCCGTGTTCGATCCAGAGCCCGCTCTCATCCGCTGGTGGATGCGTGCGTAATGGGATTAGCGTCTCATCCGCAGCCGCGTAACTGTCCTTTGGGTGCAGGGACAGAGGCCGGGGTGATGGACTCGGGCTGCCTCGTGGGGATGTGCCCTCACGTGTGCCTGCGGTCAGAGAGGCACAGGCTGGCATTTACTAAGGGCCCAGCAGGGTCGGCGGCCGCGCTGGGCACCTGGCGGCACGGATCTATCCCATCCAGGGCTCAGAGGTGCTCCCCCGGGGAGAACTCCTCCTGCCCAGCGTCTGTTCCCCCACTTCCGGATATGGGAACCCACCCCACTCGCTTCCCTTGGAGAACCACCCCATCCTCCGTTCAGAGCCAGGTTCTAGTGGGACCACCTTTACCTCCCGCTCCCGGGGAGGCCATGTGACCACGCCAGGCCAATCAGAGACCCTTGCGCCCAGGGTAGACCTGTTGCCAGGGCCCCCCAGGAAGCGTGCTTTGTCCACGGGGCCAGTGGACGGGCCACACCAGGAAGCGGTGGGGAAGGAGAGAGCAGCCTCCGGGGAGATGGCGTGGGGCAGGGGGTTTGGGAAGATGGCGCCATGCTTTCTCTTCCTCTAACACCTCTGCCTCTGAGACGGCAAAAGCCAGGTCTACCCTTCGGATTTTTCCAGCAAATAAAAGCCAGGAAATGCCCTTTTGGGCTCATGATGCTCCACCTGTTTGTTTGGGTTTTTCCTGTCCAAGTGAATCCTCGTACAGTGCACGCCTGAGGACGCCAGGCGCTCAGAGGGTAGGCCGCCACCCACGGGCGGCAGGGGTGCGTCACCCACGGGCCCACAGACTTAGCTGCCGGGAGGGAGGCGAGAGCCAGCAGCCCAGGAGGCCGGTGCGGAAGTCAACACACGCTTTCCCTCTCTGCCCAAACCTCTGTCGGCCGTCGCTAAGTCCTTTCCCACTCGGAGGCCAGAGTGGACAGGGGTTTGCAGCAGAGAAAATACTTGCCACTTCCCCCATCCAACGGAAGACAAAGGACAGGACACGAAGGGGAGTCGTTCCTCCCCCAATAGGATACGTGGCCCATATCCTAGCCCCTCCCTGCTCCCCGTGTCCCCAGGGACCCAGACATTCATTCATTAATTCAATCATGTCTGCACCATGGAGTGTTGAGTGCCTACTACAGATCGGCCGTGTTCTAGGTACCCGGCTTCATGACAGGAGGAAACCACATTTGCTTCCAGGCAGCTTTTCGAGCCGTTGAATGAGACGCATCCCCAAACCACCTAGAAGTGCACCCAACACCCCAATTCCCTGCCTCCATCCCCGTGCAGGTCATCCAATCACAAGCATCGCCTTGGGCCTGTCCCCAGCCCTCCACTTCGCATCCGCTAGGTCCAAGTGGTCGGCAAACTCATTAGTCAACAGAGCCAAATATCAACAGCACAACGATGGAAATTTCTTTGGAGAGCCAAATTTTTTAAACTTAAACTTCTTCTAACACCACTTCTTCAAAATAGACTTGCCCAGGCCGTGGTATTTTGTGGAAGAGCCACACTCAAGAGGCCAAAGAGCCGCATGTGGCTCGCGAGCCGCAGTTTGCCGACCATGGCCCTAGGATGACTGGAACCTAACGGCGGACGATGACAAGTGTCGGCGAGGACAGGGGGACGTCGGGGCACTCGATCGGTCGCTTTGGACACAGTCTGGAAATTACTCAAAGGTTGAACACAGAGTCACTGTCTGACCCAGAAGTTTTACTCCTAGGTATAGACCCAAGGGAACCGAAAACATGTGTCCCGCAAAGCCTTTTACACAGATGCCGAGAGCAGCGTCACCCATAAAGGGCAAGAAGCAGAGACCATCCAAATGCCCACCAGCCTGTGAGTGAGGAAGCAGGATCTAGCCACACAGGGAATGTTCCGCTACGGAAAGGCACGAAGGCTCCGACAGACGAACACATGCATGATCCTGGTCAACGCTGTGCGAAGGGAAAGAAGCCGGGCACAAAGGCCACGCAGTGGACGATTCTACTTCTATGAAACACCCAGAAGCGGCAAATCCGTGCAGACAGGAAGTAGATTCGTGGCTGACCGACCGAGGCTCAGAGGAGGAGGGGCTAGAAAGTGAAGGCCCATGGCTGGGGGGAGTCAGTGGAGGGGGAAAAAAGGAGATGTATGTACTACTATGTGTAATACTTTAAACAATAAAATCAATCAATCAATCAATAATTTTAAAAAAAGAAAGTGATGGCCCATGGGCATGGGAGTTTCTTTGGGGGGTGATGATAATTTGGGGGGGTGATCGACTTAGATCATGGTGATCGTTTTTTAGTACGTTTACATTACCCTTGGTAATGTAAAAACCATCGAATTCTATATTTTAAAAGGGTGAGTTTGATGTGTGAACTATAAAAAATAATTTTTTTAACTCCCCCAGCCCCAATTGCCGTAAGAAAATGAACGTTAGCTGGAGAGGCCGCCGCTGGCCCGCTGCTTGCTCCGGGGATGGGAGCTGCATGCTAACGCCTGCCGGCCTCCTGCTGGCCCCACCGCCTCTCCCTCCGCTCTCTGCTGCCTGACAGGGTGGCCATGGAGGACAGCGGCCGTGTCCTTGGGAAGGACATTCCAGTGGAGGCCTCGGCGACATCCTGTCACCGGCCAGCGTTGCCTGACGGTGCGATCCCGGGGAAGAGAAGAGGGGCCTGGAGCAGCCGCCAGGGCCGCTAGCGGTGGCTTCTGTCCTGACCCTCGCCCCCATCAGAGCCAGCACACCTGTGTGGAGGCGACGGGGGGCGGGGGGCGGGGGAAGCAGCATCCTCGGCTCTTTTTCCTTTTTAAATGCTTCTAGGAACACACTGCAGCTGAAGGGGTGACCCCGCGCTTTTCTTTTGTGCAGAAAGCTGGGGTACAACCATCAGAGCCTCTCGGCCGGCCGGCTCTTGAGGAAGCCAGTTTGCTGGCCCAGCCTCCTTCGGAGCCCCTGGCGTCTGAGTGCATTTCCCCGTCCAATTAGATGCAGCATCTTCGCTTTTCCCTCTCTAGAGCTCATGGGAACTAGGAAAGAAATCCCAGTTCCAGGATCCCCACGGTTCAGGGTTCCGTGCTTCCTGTGAGAACAGCTCACTCCCCAGGCAAAGACGCCACCGCCCCTCACGGCCAACCTGCAGGCCTGCGTTGGATCTCCTGACCCTACAGAGGCTGGGAAGGCCCGGCCGGCGTGGCTCAGGGCTTGTGCATCGGCCTAGGAACCAGGAGGTCACGGTTCCACTCCCGGTCAGGGCACATGCCCGGCTTGATCCCCAGTCGGGGGCATGCAGGAGGCAGCCAATCCATGATTCTCTCTCATCATTGATGTTTCTCTCTCTCTCTCTCTCTCTCTCTCTCTCTCCCTCTCCCTTCCTTTCTGAAATCAATAAAAATATTTTTTAATAAAAATAAAGGCTGTGAAGACCTGGTGCTGTGGGAGGGTTGGATCGGGAAGACACTGCTAATGACTGCCCACTTCCCTTGGGTTCAATGGGACACCCCCCTCCCCCCAGTCTAACAAGGCCCAGGCTCAGCACAGGTGGGTGCTATATTTGCATGCGGGGTTTCTGAACCCAGGAAATGACAGGTCAAGTTGGGCCAACAGGGACCCATAGAGGCCCCCAGGGACTCAGCCAGATCAAGGGAAAGCATGCTCACAGAAGGAAAAAGCTCCAGCCCCCCAAAAGCGAGGCTCGTCACCCCAACTCCGCTGTGCTCTCCTGGCCGCAACCAGCATCTGATAGAGCAGTGGTCGGATAGAGGGACGTTCCACCTGGGTGGCACCTGCCGCATCTTGGGACACAGGGGTGGGGTGGGTGGGAGGGCAGGGACCCCGAGTCCTCAGGGAGGCCACTGTTCCCACGAGACTTCCTCCTCAGAAACGAGCCTCCGGCCACCCGGGGCCTCACCCTGAGAAGCCGCTTTCACACCTGATGCTCTGCCCTCCCGGGCAGGTGTGGGGATGAAGAGGATCGCAGCTGACAAGCACACTCCTGTCCCAGGAGGCCGCAGGCATCCGCAGCCGCTGTCAGCAAGGTAAGTGCAGCCACCAGTGCTGACCCAGGCCCTCGGTCCAACGCTGCTTTCCGGAAGGTGCCGAGCCCGCGTCCAGGGGCCGGAGATATCCGGCGCAGATAACCGGCCACCCGGCTGCGCCCTCCTGCTGTCAGACTTGCTCTCCCCTCGCTGTTTCGTAAGCATCCACCCCAGGCCAGGCCCCAAGCCAGAGGCCAGGCCGTGGGACATGAGGCCAATGCCGTCCCTGACTGCTTCTAGCAGGACAAATAGTCATTTTTAAAGAGGACAATGACCCAGCCGCCGTGGAGGCCCTGGAATGACGGTCAGGGGTCAGGAGGACACAGTACGTGCCGGGAGGCAGCCTGCCACCGGGAAGACGTTACACGGCGAGGGCACACGGGCCTGGGTTTCAAACGCACCGTGTGTGAAGGAGTGACCTGGAGGGGTGGCTTCCATTCTCCCAGCCAGGTTTACCCCCCGTGACGCAGAGGCGAGACCAGCACCCACCGCTCAAGGCTGGCAGGAGGACTGACTAAGCAATGCAGGCCAAATGGTTCAGAGTGTCCCTGCTACCTAGTAAGTGCCCTTTAAATGGGACCTAGAGCCCAGCTGGCGTGGCTCAGTGGGTGAGCCTCGACCTATGAACCAGGAGGTCACAGTTCAATTCCCAATCAGGGCACACGCCCAGCTTGCTGGTCCAATCCCGTGTAGGGCATGCAGGAGGCAGCTGATCCATGATTCTCTCTCCTCGTTGATGTTTCTATCTCTGTCTCCCACTCCCTTCCTCTCTGAAATCAATAAAAACATATTTTTTTAAAGAATAAAATGAACAGGACCTAGAGAAACGATGCTATGTTGATGCTTGAAAACTGACTCTGTGTTAGCCATCGGGTGATCGAAGTGGGCGAACGGGCGGGTGAGGGGGCGTGATGTAGTCGAGAAAGATCCCGAAGCCTGGAGACCTGGGGTAATTGTGAAAGGGCAAAGGGGTTTTCTTCCTGGACCCGCCTCCCCCCCTCCCCCCACCCAGCTCCTGTGTGCGCAGCCCTGACCCAGACAAGCCAACAGGATGTCACCCTCCACGCTGACCCCTGCCTTAGGGAGGCTGCTCCGGGCCTCGGGGTGTGTTGCGCCACACGGTAAGCCCTAGGGGCGGGCCCGCGCAGAGAACTGGGCCGCGCCACTCATCGGACGACTGGATTGAGGGGTGAACTGGTTCTGCCCCAGCTAAATGGATGTGTGTGTCCATCCCGTCCCCGCCCCACGGCCTCTCCGGTCTGCTCGGGGAACAGGTGGCCTGGGAGCCACGTCATGTGGTCGGACAAGTGACGCCTGAAGAATGCGGCCCGATGGGTGAGGGGTGCCTTGGGGGCTGGCGCCTCACACACAGATGCATTTCTCCTTCCTCGCCGCGCTCACGGGGTGAGACGCTGAGCGGCGGGGGAATAACTTCCCTGAAGAGACGCTCCCGGAGCATTTCGCCATCCCCTGTTGTTTCTTGGCAGCTGAGGCAAGATAATCACCGTGTTGAAATGGCACCCAATACCTTGTAGCAACAGGGCGGGACTCGCTGCCTCGAATACCTCCCAGCCTCCAGCGCCGCTGCTGTCAGTCTCCCCGCAGGCCGCCCCGGGCAGCTGGCTCCCAGGGGGGTCCAGGTGGGGGGACGAAGAGCCAGCGAAGGACAAAGGGCCACCCTGCTGCCGAGCAGCTCCCCGAACGCCACGCCCCATCCCTTCCTCCAGGGACCCCTCCCGCCTGTTCTCAGTCCCACCCACGTGTCCTTGGGCACCTTTGCAAAACTCTGCTAATAACTTGCCGCCTCGACATGACCTCACAATAGGGCAGATAATCCCGGGCTGTTCCCAGACTTGTTTACAAGGCCTAGCATCCGAGGGTGTGCAAAGCCCGACAAGTCGGGGAAGGTGTCAACCTCGCCTCCGTCCCTGGCACAGCCGGTTCACCAATTACGCGTAATTGATCCAAGGATGTTGCAGGCATTTGGGAAACAAAAGGCATGCCTCCTCCCTCCCAACCTCTCCTCTGGGAGCTTACCCACAAGGAGGTGACGGAGAATGTAGGCATGCACACGCACACACACACATGCACGCACACGCACACACGCACGCGCGCACACACGAATAGCACAAGTCTGTTCTCCCGCCGTGGTGTGCATCGTAACACACACTTTAGAAAGAACCTAGGTGCACAGCAGGAGGGGATTAACACACACCCGGGACACGCACAGGCCGAGGTGTGAGGCCGGCCTTCCCAATGAGAGGCTAGAACACAGCCCACGCCACGGGAAACGCTCGTGACCCCATGTGAGGTGCGGTGGCCACGCGATTGCCGCAGTTGATCCCATCAGCGTGTTGGATACAAACACTCGCTCTCGGACAGTGTGTGGGGGTGGGCGTGCCCCGCAGGCAGACAGACGCGTTTGGGGTTTGACTCCTCGGCGCGAGGTGACCTTGGACAAGCTATACAACCTCTCCCTCGGGGCCTGGCCTTCTTTCCCAGGAAAACGCAGAGAATGCCTGCGTCACAGGGCTGCGGCGAAGGTCAACGAACAGCCGCCGCGCCAGGTGGTTGGCCCCACGCCGGACACCACCTACAGGTTCCACACGTGGCGGCGATTCCCGCCGTCGCTATTCTGTGCAAGCCGTTGACTCTACGGGGCATAATTATAGGGTTTTTTCTCTTTTCCAATGTTTCGCTGTTTTCATGTCTCCATTTCCTAGGAAATATGACTATTGCAATGACCAAATGATTTTTTTTAAAATACATAAAGTTGGGGTTGTGGGGGTGTTGCTGATCTTAAGGAGCGAAACTGGGACTAATGGGAGGCGAGGCCTGGCGGTGACCTCAGCAGGTGGGGCCGGGGACCTGGCTCTAGCGCAGCGAAGTGCAGCCGGCCTGCTGCAAGCGCTTCTAAAACACACAACACCTGCCTGCTGAGTCAGGGGCGCTGGCCTCTTTTCCCCGAGGTGGTCAAATAAACTTTAAAAAAATGACAGCAACCAAAATAATAGCCATCCAGTATGAACAAACCCAATACCTTTTTTTTGGTCAGATTGGCAAAACATACACTGAGTGGCCAGATTATGATGATCTCTGATCGCATAATAATCTGGCCACTCAGTGTATATCCTATATAATAAGAGGCTAATATGCAAATTGTCCCCTCGACCAGGAGTTCAACCAACAGGCAGGCCGGCCAACCGCCCATGTCCCCTCCCCCTGGCCAGGCTGGCTGGACCCCACCCATGCACAAATTCATGCACCAGGCCTCTAATATATTATACACACACACACACACACACACACACACACACACACACACACTGAGTGGCCAGATTACTATGCGTTCAGAGATCATAATAATCTGGCCACTCAGTGTATATATTTTTGGTGTGCTGCAGAATTTTAGTCATTAGTTTCTGTATGCCACGAGATGAGAAAGGTGGAAAATCACTGTTCTCATAGATCCTGCCGCCCAGAAGGGGAGAGCAGAGGCCCGCGGGGCTTTCGGGGACCCACCTCTGAAATGGGGGGCCTGGCGGAGGCAGGACAGAGAGGGTCCACCTGGAGACAAGGTGTGCCTCCCACCCCTGTCCCCCCACAGGGATTTAGGTGGCAAGTGAGCTTGAGGCCTGTGTAGGGTGCCAGGAGGGGTGGGGGTGGGGAGAGGTTATTAACAGAAGAGGAATATTGCAGCCCGGCCGGTGTGGCTCAGTGGTGGAGCATCGGCCTATGACCCTTACATGAAGCAGCCAGAGTCAGTACAGTTCGGACCAGAAAGCAGGGTGGTCGCTGCCTAGGTCTCGGGTGGGGGTGGGAGTAGAACGTGACTGCTTAATAGGCCTGGGGCTTCCTTTGGGGGTGATGGAAACCTTGTGGAAACAGATGGGGTGAGGGTCAGGCAGCCATGTGAATGTACTGGCGCTGAATGTTAGGTGTAAATGGCTGCTTTTCTGCTGTGTGCATTTCCGGCCTGGAACGTAAGTGAATCACAGCCAAGGCTGTCTGCATGCTGGACCAAGTGTTTCACCCATATGAGCTCATTTGTACCTCCGAACAGCCCGAAAGCAACGTTTTATGACCCATTTTACAGATAAGAACACTGAGGCTCAGGCAGGTGATATCATGTGCCCGGGGCTGCATAGCTCGGGCGTGGCTCCGCAGAGGCTGCACAGAGGCTCTCAGGCTTGCCCGGAAATTCTTCAGAACTGAGTCAGGAGGCTCGGTGGCGGACAGGCCTCCTGGTCGGGGTGGCGAGGGAACGGGCGGGGGTCTCCGGGAATCCGCGCAGCTCTGGGTTGCTGGGGTGCTGGGAGGGAGGGCAGGGAACTGTTCAGGGGAGGGATGTGTGAGGCTGATCATGGCCCATCGAGCCGTGTGGGGTGCTGGGGCCGGAGGAGGCTGGGGAGACCAAGGCCTCCCCTCAAGGAACCAAACATGCTAGGTGCAAACCGTCCTTGCTCCTTCCAACAAGTCTCCCTCCACTCGCCCGGCCTCGTCGGGGAAACCTAACTCAGAACAGAGGCCGCACGTATCAGGAGGTGGCTTGGATGTCATAGCCACTGAGTTCCCTTTAAAAGGTGACTCTTCCCCCCTCCCCCTGCCCTCCTGCCTCCTCTCCCTCCCTCGGCCCCTCCCCCTCTCCCCCCGCCCCTGCTCCTTCATGATCGCAGCTAAGATGTGCGGAGCACTTACTAGGTGTCAGTCACTGTGCGAGCTCTCAGACGGGGGCTCTCACTCAACCCTTTGATGTGGGAAGGCAGTCACAGAGGTCAGCTTGACATCATCCCCCTCCCCCCCCACCTGCCCCACTGTATTTAATTGAAACCAGGCATGGCCATCCCATCCCCCTGGGCATCTACAGGATCACGAATAAACACGGGGCCTGACCAAGGAGGCGTCAAGGGGAGAATGCTGGGTCGTCCGAGCGTTCCTCGCTCTAGGACGAGGCGGTGCCCCCATTCCCTGGGGGGCGGTCACATCGGGCCGCGAACATGGAAGCAGCGGCAACGATTCCACCTTGAGTCTGGGGGTGAAATGAACAGGAAGGAGGCGGGCGGAGCAGGGAGCTAGAAGGACATCGCTGGGCCACTCACTCACCACCCGGCTGCACCCTCCAGGTCCAGGAGAGAATAAACTCCCTGCTTATTGAAGCTGGTGTGGGCTCCTCCTTGCAGCCAAAAGGGCCCTAACCGACATTTCTACACTCCACCTGGGGAAGCGGAGGCACAGAGAGGGAGAGTAATTGGCCTGAGGTCCCACAGCGGGTGGGACCGAGGCTTGAGCACAGACCACCTGGCGCAGAGCCACACCCTTCACCAATGCCAGACGCCGTCGACCTTGCAAATAAAGTGCTGGCACGAGGGAGGATAACACCCCGACTGCACGGGGAGGGACACAAACGTCTCCCCCCAGGACACACGGAGGGCCCGGAGCGCGGGGGTGTCGCTGCACAGGAAACCCACACCCGACGGTGTTCAGTCCTCACCGTGCCCTCTATTCCCAGCGGCCCAGAGGCTAGGCCGCCTCCATACTCCTGGCACGTCTGTCCCTCCAAGAAGAGCACAGCTGCCCAAATTCTGGCCACTGGCAGCCCTCCTACTCCAGGCAGCCCTCCAGGATGTTCCCCCTGCATTCCCAACACCTCAGCAGCCTGCTTGCTTGACCACACGCACTTCAGCATGTTTGCGGTCACTGATTATCCACACAATAGCCCACAGGGTTTTCTAACATCAGGGCAAGCTCACCTCATCCCCCTGCTACAACCCCTCCCGCTTCCTCCCAGGGCCGTGGGATTAAAACCCAGACTCACAACCATGACCCCCCAGGCCGTCCATGTCTTACCCCACCTCGCACCACGCTCCTCCCCACCCGCGTCCCTGTGTCCTCCCTCGCTCTGCAGTTCCCCAAACCTGAGAAGGTCACTCCTAACACGGGCCTGGGGCCTGGCGGGTCCCCTGGCAGGGACAACACTCTTCCTCTAAAGTCTTGCCCTCGTCAGCTCATCCCCACCCTCAGGACTCTGGCGAGAACCCCCCACACACACCACCACCGCCTCGGCCTCCGTCACGTCAGCCAGTTCTATTTCCCTGCACAGCTCCCGTGCTCTCCGCACAGCAGAGTCTTGTTCCTATCACCGAGTGTTTCATTCTTTCCCATCGTCCCCCAGGAATGCGTGCTCCATGCAGTGGACACGGTCCCTTTGATCCACGGCCAAACCCTCAGCACCTCGGACAGTGCCTGGCACACAGCAGGTGCTCAATAAAGGTTCAGGCTGGCCTGGAACTCCCTGCACCGGAGGAGCGGAGAGGGCACCGGGCGCTCTCCTCTTGACATCCCGGGAACCTCGGCTGCTAGAACATGCTTTTCTCAGGCTCACGGTCACAACCACAGACCTTGAGGTCTCCCCTCACCTCCGCCTTCAGCAAGCCCCTCCATCTCTGTGTGCGTGCCTCGGTTGTCCTAACGGTCAAACAGGGATGATTTGTCTCACGGTGTGACTGTGCAAAAAGGCACCAGCATTCAGTGTAGAGCGTGGTGCCCAGAGAGCCGTCAGCATAAATGAGCTACTGTCTGTCATTCGTGTGTTATCTATAATAATAAAAGCATAATATGCTAATTAGACCGATGTCCTCCCGGACATCCTTCCTGACGACCTTCCGGATGAAGCCATGGCGAATTTCGTGCATCGGGCCTCTAGTATTATTAGGTCAGAGTGTGTGTGTTTGTGTGTGTGTGTGTGTGTGTGTGTGTGTGTGTGTGTGTAAGAGAGAGAGAGAGAGAGAGAGAGAGGAGGTGGGAGGAAGGGAGGCATGGAGGGAGGCAGGGAGAGAGGGAGGGAGGGAGGGAGAAAAGGAAGAAGGGAAGTAAAAGCTGATTCGAATCCTAGCTGCGGGTTCAAACGGCAGCCTGCCTGTGTGTCATGGGAGCACCCTCCCGAGGCAGCCCCTGCCCCGGGGGAGGAGGATGCAGGAGGTCTGGGTGGACCCCTGCTCAGGTCTTTCCTCAGCTCCAGTGGGTTCCCTGATGGGGTCCGGTGCCCAGAACACAGCACCGCCCCCCGCACTTACATCATCTGGGGACTGAGCGTTGGGGCACCGGGGAGAAGGGAGGAAACGCCCCGAGTCCCAGATCCTGTAACTGCTAGGGAGACCTTCATGCCAGGATGGGTTGGGTCTTAATAGCGGCTAATTGGTCACAAGGCAAATGGGGGACGGTATTAACGAGCAATCCATTTGGCTCCAAGGGAATGAACCGTAACCCAGGAGGGTTTTATCGGCCTGTCTCGCGCTTTAAGAGTTTTCATTTCAGCAGCCGCTTGGTCCTAAAACAGCCCACCGTGACCCGGCTGGGCGGCCATGGGGAAGTATCTGAAGACGACAGGATTCAATGCCCGCGTCTTCCCCTCTGTCCCCCGTCTCCCTGTCTCCCTGCTGAGCTGAGCATGAGGTCACCATAAGCCTAAGACCATCCCGCCCGCTCCGGCATCACAGGCCCTTCTCCTCACCCCCTCGCGGCCCCTTCCAGGGGGAATTATCCCCCCAACAGAGGAATCCACCCGCCCCTCCAAGGGGGCCCAGGATGGTTGAAATGCTCACTGCATCCAGCATGCGTGGCTCACGAGTGTCCATTCTTCTTCCTTTTCCTTCCTCTTCTCTTCTTGTGCTTAAGCCACATATTCCATGAAGATGGAGCCAAAGCAGACATATACAAAGTGGAAAATGAAATACACTCCCCCCACAACCTTACTCCTCAGAAGTAGTGTGTGTGTGTGTGTGTGTGTGTGTGTGTGTGTGT
Organism: Cnephaeus nilssonii; assembly: GCF_951640355.1. Lineage (NCBI taxonomy): Eukaryota > Metazoa > Chordata > Mammalia > Chiroptera > Vespertilionidae > Cnephaeus > Cnephaeus nilssonii. The sequence goes on from NC_137091.1 coordinate 3,511,638, forward strand.
GTGTGTGAGAGAGAGAGAGAGAGAGAGAGAGAGAGAGAGAGAGAGAGAGAAGGAAGAGGAGGAGGAGGAGGAGGAGGAGGAGGAGGAGGAGGAGGAGGAGGAGGAGGAGGAGGAGAAGGAGAAGAAGAAGAAGAAGAAGAAGAAGAAGAAGAAGAAGAAGAAGAAGAAGAAGAAGAAGAAGAAGAAGAAAGAGAGAGAGAGAAAAAGAGAGAGAAGGTGGGGGAAGGGAGGAATGGATGGAGGCAGGGAGAGGAAACTAACACTTTGATATGAAACCTCCCAGATGAAGAGAGAGCGAAGTCGCACTTTTGAGACTCAGTATTTCAGAGGTTCGTGTGGTGAACATCCAGGTTTAAGGAAGGAAACGTTCCAGACAGCACTGAAAGCCCCAGCTCTCTTCCTTGCGTGGTTCCCTCCCGCCCGCCCCGAAGGCAACCTCTGTCCGGAAATGATCAGTTCCATGCTCCCGTGACTCTCCCACGCCAGGTACCTGTACCCACGAATAATACGTGACATTGTTTCTGTAACGTTCCTCTTTATAGAAATGGCACCACAGCAGATGCAGCCATAAGCAACTTGCTTTTCTCCACTACACCAGCGATTTTCAACGGGTGTGCCACAAGCATTTATAAAACATACAGTATCTGATGCTTTAGCCGGGGCTCTGACCTCTTTTCCCTTAGATTGTCCAATAAAAACACGACAACAGCCAACATAACAAAGCCGTCCAGTGTGAGTGAATCAATATTATACCTATTTTTTGTCAGATCGGCAAAAAAAAAAAAAAAATCTATACTAATAAAAGGCTAATATGGTAATTAGACTGGACATTCTGGATAAAGTCATGGTGGCAGGCGCTGAGGCAGAGGCGGTTAGGGGCAACCAGGCCGGCAGGCAGAGGTAGTTAGGTGCGATCAGGCAGGCAGGCAGGTGAGTGGTTAGGAGCCAGCAGTCCCAGATTACAAGAGGGATGTCCTAGAATGGAGAGGGTGCAGGCTGAGCTGAGGGACAACCAAACCCCCCCCCCCCAATTTTGTGCACTGGGCCTGTAGTAGTATATATTTTGGTGTGCGGCAGAATTTTAGTAATTAGTTTATATGTGCCATGAGATGGAAAAGGTGGGAAATTGCTGCTCCGAATCTGTTTCCAGGTTCTCTGTGAGTTACATTGTCACACTGCCTTGTTCCCTGTGAGCAGTGTGCGCTCTTTTATTGTGTCGTTGTAGCACCGTTCACTTACCCATTCTCCTCTTGAGAAACGCTGGGGTTGCTTCTAGCTTTTCTCTTTGCACCCAGAGCTGCAGTGAACCATCTTGTCCCCTTCTCCCTGAGCGCGTGAGTTTCTCCAAAGCACCGAGCTGGGAACGGAAGTCCGTGTCGTGGCCCAGGAGCACCTTCCATGTTACCAAATGGCCCAGCAAATGGCTCTCCTAATTGGCACGCCTGCAATGGAGTCTAAGTGGCTACACTCACTTGGGAGAGCCGTTTGGCGATATCCAGCGGTGTGCGCAAGTTCCTCTCGTTCCACATCTCACCAAAACGGTGCATGCACGCTTCTGCCGGCCTACTGGGCGTGCACGGCTATTTCCTGGCGGTTCTCACTGCACTTCCAGGATGACGAGTGACACTGAGCACCTTTCATAGGTTTGCTGGCCTTGCCAGTCTCCTCTCCTGCGAACTGCCTGTCCATCCTCTTCGTTCAGTTTCCACAGATGGATAAACAGATAGATGATAGGTGGATAAATAATTAGATCGGTAGATCTTAAACAACCATTTCCAAAACGGCATGCCACAGAGCCCTTCCCTGACATATAAAAAACATGCAAAGTCCATATCCTACATAATATTCTGCAACATGGTTATTCTTCTCTTACTATAACTTGTACATCTGACCAGGCTAGTCACTCTTTTTTTTAAAATATATTTTATTGATTTTTTACAGAAAAAAAGAGAGAGGGATAGAGAGTTAGAAACATCGATGAGAGAGAAACATCGATCAGCTGCCTCCTGCACACCCCCTACTGGGGATGTGCCCGCAACCAAGGTACATGCCCTTGACCGGATTCGAACCTGGTACCTTTCACTCCGCAGGTCGACCCTCTATCCACTGAGCCAGACCAGTTAGGGCCAGGCTAGTCACTCTTCATGTATTTTGCAATTGAGTGTTACGGGTATATTATGATTTATGAACCATTCCTCTATTGACGCACAGTTAGATGATTTTCATTTTTTCCATTATAAGTAGTGAATATTTGGTAACAATATATTTAGGTACAACCATGGCTGTTTCTATAGGAGATGGTCAGTTCTCGGTGAATCATAAGTGGTGATCTATAACCAAGAGGGAATTAGAATTCAATCAACGTACAGCAAAACCAAGTCAGCATGAAATCTCTTCTAGATCGAATGTCTCCTCTTTAAAAAAAATAATAAATTTTTTAACAGTTCAAAAACGTGTGAATAACCCCTTGGGAAATACATTTGGCAAACTCTTCTGAAGCTAAAATGGACCTACGTATGACTCAGCAATGCCACTCCTGGGTACTCACCCAACGAAAAGAATTCCTGTGCCCACAAAAAGGCGTGGAGGCGAGCGCTCACGGAGGCTTTATTCGTAAGTAACTTCCCACTGCACAGGGACCAAGTGTGCATTCACGGAGCCGCACAAGAAGAGGCCCGGTCTGAAGACACCGTGTGGGACTGAAGAAGCCAGGCCAAGCATAAGGCAAGCTCTCTCTCCCGTGTCCGTGGGGCAAAACGAACCCATGGCATTTGCAATCGGGATAACAGTTACCGCTAGAGCGACTGCAGGGAGGAGGCCCAGGGGAGAAGTCTGGGCTGTTGAAAACATCCCCGATGTTGATGTGGGTCACGGATGAATTTGTAAAAATTCATTGAGTTTACCATTAAGAGATGTATACTCTATACTTGTTATGCTATGCCTTTCCCTCCCTCCCCCCTTAAAGGACTAGCCTTGTTTTGGGGTTGTTTTTTTAAATATATTTTTATTGATTTCAGGAAGGAAGGAGAGGGAGAGAAGAGATAGAAATGTCAATGATGAGAGAGAATCATGGATCGGCTGCCTCCTGCACGCCCCACACTGGAGATTGAGCCCGAAACCCGGGCATGTGCCTTTGACCAGAATCAAACCCAGGACCCTTCAGTCTGTAGGCCGACGCTCTATCCACTGAGCCAAGCCGGCCAGGCCCACCTAGTTATTTTAACTTACCGGTTGTTTGGATTCGGCCTCGGAGAACGGAAAGAAACGGATTTTATTGATAAGCTGCTAGGTGCTACAAGTCTCTACATTTTTGTAATTTTTCATGGTAATCTTTACAACTACCCCCAGGATGCGGGTTTGATTGCCGCTTTGTTCACAGATGAGGAAACCTCGGCCTGATAAATGGAGTGGCCCTGCCCGAGGTCACAGAGCCATTCGGGCTCTTAATAGCTGTTTGCATTGTGACTGTCAGCCACGTGAGGAGGCGCGATAAGCGAGGCCCTGGCCTGAACGCTTTCCGTGTTATTATCTCAGGTTATCTGGGCGGCGATCCTGCGGGACAGGCATGACCACTCGTCCCCATTTCACAGATGAGATCGCTGCGGCCCAGTAAGTCACGTCCCCCCGGCCGCCCGGCACGTACGTGGGAGGGCCCAGCATCTCATTTCGGTCCGACAGCAGCCCCGGTTCGGTCCCGGGGTTTCTAGCGGGGAGGCGGTTCGTGGAGTCTGCCTTGCACTGGGGGTACGGGGATGCTCGGGCTCAGCTGCCCACTCTGTGTCACAGTCTTCGGCGGCAGCTCCTGTGTCTGTGTTGACTTGTTATTCACACTCACTCACTCATCTGTTTAGAAAGTCGGAAAACAGGCCCATGAAGCGCCGGAGCCCAAACATCCCGAGATAAATGCGTAGGCGGGTCTCCCCCAGGCAGAGGCACCCAGGCCAGGGAGGGAGGGAGGGAGACCGGGAGAGGGAAGACTCCCCACTGTTCTCCACAGCGTGGAGCCAGGCGCACCGTCCCCATCCCCGCAGGCCCAGGGACCCCAGCACAGATGACCAACTAGCAGCCGGAGGCCTGGGCCACGTGTTGTTTTCAGACTTGGGTCTCACCTCAGAGGGACCACGATGTAATGGGAAATACAGCTTGATGGGGAGAGACTTAGGGGCTGACGAAGAAATGGTGATCGACATCCACAGGACACGTGAGCCAGCCTGGGCAAAGCGTGGGCAGGACCCAACATCGCCCAGACCCCAGGGGAGGAAGGGAGAGACGCTGCCCACCCCCACCCGTGTACAGGCCAGCGGAGGGCTGGGCAGGGCCAACGAGCCACCTGGTCACCCAGCCGGCCCTCTGCGGTGTTGTTACTCCTCAGTCACAGGGGTTCCCCCTCGGGCCACAGGGGGAGAAGGAACGCAGGGATGAGCTCCCCCAGCCCTCGGGCCCACCCATCAGAGCGACGGCCGCCTTTCCCATCCCTGCAGGGGTTGCAGTCTCCCCCAGGGGCCTTGGAAAGAAGGAATTGGGTGGAGGAGAAGGAATCCGGGCCCAGAGCAGCCACGGGGACCCCAGGCCCACTCCCAATAGCAACAAAAGGAGCCCCGCCCCTCCTGACAGGGGCACCAGGGCCGGTCAGGAGAGAGGGGCGATTCCAGGTCTCCAATGCTCCGGCAGCCTTCAGGGGTCACATGAACTGGGGGGCGGAGGGAGGGAGGGCTCTCGGGGCCGGCTGAGGTGTCCGTGGGAACAGCACGTTCCTCCTGCAGGTGAGCGGACAGGTCGCTCCACTCTGACCAGAACGTGATCCCAATGTTACAGGCTGAGCTAGAATGCAGCTACAGAGAAGACCTTCAAAACTGGACCCAGCCCAGCCACCGTGGCTCAGTGGTTGCACGTCGACCTCATAGGAGGTCACGGTTCGATTCCCGGTCAGGGCACGTGCCCAGGTTGTGGGCTCCATCCCCAGTGTGGGTCGTGCAGGACGCAGCTGATCAGTGACTCTCATCATTGATGTTTCTCTCTCTCTCTCCCTCTCCCTTCCTCTATGACATCAATAAAAATATTTTTAAAAAAAAAAAAAGGGATCCATGCACTGCTGGTCCTGGGGCCGGTTGGTGCCTGTTCCGTGGAGGGAGTGGAGGCAGCGGGCAGAGCCACCGTCCTGGCTCTCACGTGGGCGTCTTTGGTGAACAACAGGCTCCCCCACTGGCCTGACTCACCTCTGCTTCCCCAGCCCCCGAGCACCACCTGGGCCTGAGCCTGGAGGCCCAGCTCGGTGACGCTGGGAGGGAGGTCGCAGGGGGGCTCGGACACACATTCTTTTCTCTTTTTTTAAATATATTTTTATTGATTTCAGAGAGCAAGGGAGAGGGAGAGAAATAGAAACATCAATGATGAGAGAGAATCATGGATAGGCTGCCTCCTGCACGCCCCACACTGGGGCTGGAGCCCACAACCCGGGCATGTGTCCTGACCGGGAATCGAACCCTGACCTCCTGGTTCATAGGTCGATGCTCAACCGCTGAGCCACGCCGGCCGGGCTAGGACACACATTCTTCACGGGAGTTGACCTGGCTCCCCGTTTTCCCAAAGAAGAAACCATAGCCTGTCCAGAGCCCACGGTGACCCAGGGAGCCCGCACCACGGCTTCTGATCCAACCACGAGTCCCCACCCTTTCTACCCTCCATCGCGGTCCTCCTGGCGGGCGGCGGGAGGAGCCACGCCCGAGAACGGGCAGAATGCCTGGGACTCCCCGCAAAGCGGCTGCTGGAAGGCCCTGGACGCACAGCCCACCCTCGGCAAGAGGACTCCTGGCCAGTTAATCAGAATCCGTCACAACCGCGCACGCCCGGGGACGGCTCTGCCTGGAGCATAAGTGGCGCGGTCACTCTCTAGCCACGGGGCCACCACGCGGGCCCTTTAATGAATGCACACGGGAGAGGCTGCCGCCAGAGGGTGTGCCCCCTCTCTCACGTCCCCGGGCCCGCCAGCTCCTTCCCAGGCTCCGCCAGCGGCTGTGCATCCCGCTCTGCATTTGGGCCTCTGCCCCCGCAGCGCAGGCGGCTGATGCAAATGGATTGGACACAGACACGGAGCGGCTCCCTCCCCGCGGGCTCCTTGTTTGCGGACGGTTTCCAGCATCCTCCCTGGACCGCTCTCCTCCATCTTCTGTTTGTTTAGAGCACAGCCAGGTAGAGACCTCGGTTGAACATCTTCTCAGATGCCAAGATTGGAAGCGTTTCTGCCTGCTCGCTCCTCCACCCCACAGCCTGTGTGTTTGCTGCGGCATCCAGGCCAGTTCCCTGGCTGGTCTACACTCGTGGTGAGTCTGGGACGGAGCCAGAGGAATACAGCTCGCACATCAGCAGAGGTCTCCCACATTTTCCAGGCTGCAGATGCCGCCAGGTACCCCGCCTGACCCCCTGGCTGCCTGTGGCCTCGGGAGCCAGCGAGAGGAGAATTCTATGCACTCACCAGCCTCAGATGCCTCACAAGCACAAACACCTCGAAAAGCGGTCCCCTTCTTATTGATCTACTGTTACCGTCTTTCCTCATCCTTTGGGGGCGAGCTTTCCTTATTAAAATGAGACTGACTTTTCAAAAATAAATCTAAGTTCTCTGCTTCCCCTAGAATGAGCTCACAGTGAGGGGCTGAGGGAGAAGTGCTCTGTGCTTGGCTGTTGGGAGATGGGGGGAGCGGGGAGCCACGTGGCCCACAGGATGGGTCAAGTCTGGCCGCACACGGGGTATGATGCTACCTGCCTACAGGTGTCAGGGGTCAGGGAGAACCTTCCTCACCCCCAGGAGTCACAGTGGCCACATAACGATGACCTGCGGGTTGAGAGCAGCGACCCCTGAGTCAGGCAGACCTGGCTCCAAACCAGAGTTCCCCCCGCCCCTCCTGCGTGGGCCGCGCTGAGCCTGTCTCCTGGGCTGCCTTCCAGGGGTGTGCGGATGCAGAGAGCATCCAGAAAAGCCCTGAGCCCAACTCCAGACACAGTCATTTCCGAGCCCCATGCGGACACGGGTGCTGGCCCCCCACCATCTTCCTGCCCTTTCTTGCTCGCTGGGAGACCTCCAGTTTGGTTCAGGGTGGCCGTGTGCCCAGCACCCCGCCAGTCCTGCCAGGCAGGCTGCTGGGGGGCTGCTCTCCCAGCATGCCCTGCAGCTGGGATGGGCCTGTGACTTCCACTTGCCCGAGGACAGGGGGGAAGGAGCTGCCTGCTTTCAGGAAAGGAGGGGGCGGAGTGTGGAGAGCCTTTCTGAGCGCTCTCCTTTCCTACCTTTACTCGGCGGTCACTCTGCAAAGTCTGAGAGAGCAAGGCCAGCACGCCGAGAGCAGCAGAAGGAAATCTACAAAGAGCCGGGTCCCCCGGGGCGGCTGCATTCCTCGCCCACAGGGCAGCGGCCCTTCTCCAGATAAGGCCCCTTCTACACCCCAAGTCAGCACCTGCTTACCCCGGGCTCAAAGGCCCCTCACCTAGCACCTGTGACTTCCTGAGCGCCATCCCCTGCCACTCACACAGGCCACTCGGCAGCCCAGCCACAGGGAATTCCCTCAGGTGCTCAGACAGGTGCCTTCACCAACGCTGCCCCCCCCATCGCCCCCCAACCTGGAACACTTACTCCCTGCCTCACCTGGCTGGTCCCTGCTCCATTTCAGCCTCAGCTTTTTTTTTTTTTTTTTTTTTTTAGAGAGAGAGGAAGTGAGAGGGAGAGAGAGAGAGAGAAACATCAATGGTGAGAGAGAATCATGGACCAGCTGCCTCCTGCATGCCCCCCACTGGGGATCAAGCCCACATCCCAGGCATGTGCCTTGACTGGGAATTGAAACGTGACCTCCTAGTTCATAGGTCGACGTTCAACCACTGAGCCATACCAGCCAGGCTGGCCTCAGCTTAAAAGTCATTTTCTCCTGGAAATTTTCTTTAACCCGCGCGCGCGCGCGCACACACACACACACAACACCCATAAATACAGAGGTGGGCAAGGTTAGTAAAAGTATGAATAAATAACACACAAGAATAAACTGTGTTTCGCATGCTCACAACTGTGAGCCTGGAACAACGTTGCCTGGGTTTGAATTGCAGCTGAGCCACTTAGGTGCTGTGTGACCCTGAAGAGCCGCTCAACCTCTCTGAGCCTCGGTTTCCTCGCCTACCAACGAGATTCCGAAGAAGAATCACCTTACAGAGTTCTCGCGGGAACTAAACAAGTGGGTACCATAGCCCTGGTGCACGGTCAGAGCTAGCTATTACGATTATCAAAACTGTTCCTATGTCGGCCAGGGACTCATCACCCAGACCCTGCACCTCCATTGCTTCCCGTCCGCCCCCAGTCCGTGGACCACCTCCCACCTGCCCTCCGCCAGCCCCCCAGCCTTCCTGCCCGTCCACCCGCGGCCACAGCCGCGCTCGCTGATGGATAAAGTCCCCGCCTGGTCATTTACGATCTGGCTGCGGCCGAGGCCGCGCCTGCCAGCTCGGAAAGCAATTAATCTGCAAACAAGCTGGGCAACAGCAGGCCTGGGCATTGCCGGCTCGGGCCGCGGCCGCCCGGAGAGCCGATAAGGCTGCAGCCGGCTCTTTATTGTACATTTTAATTAAGTGCTTGTTAACGACAGTTATTTTAACAGTCATAAAATTACTGTTGTAATGCATTTGGTTGGAGGGAGAGCGGAGGGCCGCGGGACTTTATGAAAGCAGCCGCAGATTGCCTTCACTTTAAATCAAAGAATAAATTCTGAAGAGGAGGGCTGGAGCCGCGGGCCGGCGGACGCTAATGGTTATTTAATGCGCTCATCAGTGTTTGTGAGTCCCGAGCATACGGCGCGGACACAACAGCCTCCAAACCCTCCTTAACACTTATTTGAGATGACAGGAAAAATGAAACCGTTTGTGCTTCCAATGGAAAAGCAATCATGGGGACATTATATTCGCCTTGCCCTATCATGCTAATGCGTGGTAAAAATGTCACCAAATGTATTTAAGGGCCTGATGGACGGTTACCGTTGGATCCCTGGTACCGGGCTGATTAATAAAAATCTTCAATTTGTATGTAAATGCAGCGAGGCCTCATATCATCCGCATACCTGCGCCCAGGGAAAATAATAAACCGCAGTTTAATGCGGCAATTATCGGCATTTATGGAACTCTTAAAGCGGCGGTGGCCCTTGGAAGCCGGCGGGGAGGGTCATGCGGGGGACGGGGCGAGGATGTTCCCTGCAGGGCACGTGGGCTTCTCCCAAGGGCCAGCGTCTGCTAAGCTGGTCATGTCACCCCGACGTACCCCCACTCTGAGGGGGGAGCCATGCGGGCGGGACGCTGGAGAGGAAGCTGGGGCGGCTGCCAGGAGAGGGTCCCCGCGGTGGCTCCTCTCCAGCTCCCACCCCCATCTGGGGACAGGTGCCTGTGACTTCCCCTGCCCTGATCTGCAGGAACGTCGCGGCCTGTGTCAGGCCACCCGCTGGACCCGGCACACGTGGCGATGAGATGGAGGCCGGGCTGCACGGGGGCACATGGCGACAGTGACAGGAGCAGCCACTGCTGGCATTGCTGCGTGTCAGACCCAGAGCCCCAGAGCGGAGTACTGTACACGCGACCCTAATCCTCTTCCTGTCTGTGCCAGACACTGGCTCCCTGCTCCCCAGATGCACTTCCTTTTCCTCCCGGACACACAAACTACATTTCCCAGACTCCCTTGCAGTTACATGTAGTCAGGTGCATTAAGGTCCTGTTGGCTGGGAAGTAGACAACAAGATGGGATTATTCATGCAAGAGGTGTTTTTGTGTGTGTGTGTTGTTTTTTTTTTTTGCGGGGGGGTGGAGAAGAAGAAAGCAGGGAGAGCCTTCATGCCATCAGAGGGGCTGAGTCTTGTGGGGATAAAGTGGGGAGGAAAGGGGATTGAGTAGGAAAAATCTCAGAATGCATCACACTTCCCAGAAAGTTTTGGCCGGGTCGACGGGTGGTCTTAAAGCTAGAACGGCCCATTGGAGGAGACCCTGGTCTTGCCAGGATAGTCCTGGCCACAGACTCTGCTGGGGGCAGCCCAGGAGAGGCGTGGCTCCCCTCCAGGCGGATGTGAGGGTTAGCATAGATGGACAGCAGCCCGGGCTGCCAGTCACTTATGCCCCGCCCACTAGGAGCGATGACAGGTGCCTTCTCAGGGCGGCCGAACCAGCCGGCGTGTTCTGGTGGTGGAGTGTAGGCTAAGGTGACCAGATGTCCTGCTTTTGGCGGGACAGTCCCAATTTTTAACAATTTGTCCCGCGTCCCACGGCGTTTTAAAAAAAGTCCCGATTTTTGGAAAGAACGCACGACAAGCTAGGGAACGGCGGGAGAACGGGAAGGGAAATTCTAAGAAAATTTTTGTTGCTCCATATAGACCAAATTTTTAATCAAGAACCTCCCCCCGCCCCCCCATCAATGGTGTCCCGCTTTACCAATGTTAAAATCTGGTCACCTTAGTGTAGGCAGGTCTGGTGGGCGCCACTGCGAGGCCTGGCCTATCAACCCTCCCGTGGGCGAGTCTCCGTGCTCATTCCTCCCTGTCCAGGTGACCCACACAGGCACGGGGTCCTGGGAGCCGTGTGTTGAGGAAGCAGAGATGAGGAAGCTTGATCCCCCACTGGAAGAGGAACCACCCCCCAACCAGAAAGGCGATTTGGGACAAAACTTGAGTGAGAAATAAAGTTCAGCTGTGCTAAGCCATCGAGAATGAGGCTTGCTGTTACAGCAGTTCAGTGAAGCGTTAGCCCGATGCCACAACGGCACAAAGCACATATTCTGGGCTCCATTTTTCAGGGGAGAAAGGTACGGGACTTACCCAACATTACCCACTCTGGATATGGCAGAGCTGGGATTCGAAACCAGGCCTATCTGACGCCACTGTTTTCCCTCCTGCTTAGACAGGAACACAAAATTCTTTCTAGCACCCCGCGAGCCTTCCAGACACTCAAACAATGCTCCGTGCCCTGCTCTCCGGGGTCCCCCTGAAAAAGGGAAGAGGATGAGCTTCTAGGCATCTTAGGGGGGGTTGGGGGTGGGAGGCTGTGGCCTGGATAGCAGGGAAGGGTGGCAGGACATACCCTGGTGGCTGGCCTGTCTCCCCACTTGTTCCTCTCCCAGGCTGATGTCAGCCCTAAGACCACACCCACCTCCTCCCCAGGGACAAGACACCTACTCCTGCTCCACGGGGTTTTCCCAAAGCAACTGCCTGCCCACCAGCCTTTGCCTTAGGGTCTGCTTTGAGGGGAGTCCAGGCTAAGAGAAGGTTTTAATCAGAAAGCATCAGAGTTTCCACAGGGCTCTGGGCTTGAACCGGGTTTTTAAGTAGAAAATAGAAATAGCTTGGCAGAGAGAAATGGGACAAGGAACCCCCGAAAGATAGGGAGAAAAATTAAGCTGGGGGGGGGGGGGGAGCGGGGGGAGGGGCTGACTCAATTTGCTCGTTAGCCCAATGCTCACCCCACTTTCCAAGTGTGTACATTCCAAATTGCCTTCGCTTTCTCAGGATGCCCATCCAGCCTCTTCGAGAGGAAGCCATTTCTGCCCGTGCTTGGTGTCCCCACCTCCTGACCCAGGAAAAGTCCTCAAAACTTCGGCTACGAGAATCCCAGCCGCCATTAGCAAATCAACTGGGAAATAAGAAACATCCATCCACACGTGACGGCGGCCGTCCCGTCTGACACAGCGTTCCGCACCCTCGGGACCCTAAGGAGAACGTGGCCAGGGCATTGCCGGGAGCTTTGGGACAAAGGAGGAGGGAGTCCGGTCTCCGTAGCAAACCAATGGGGCAGCAACAAAAGCCCACAGGCTTCCTCCGTCTCCAACGACACACAGACAACAATGAAGCAGGACGTTTCCCTCCAGGTTTCAAAAGGACTCCATTTTAAAGACCTCCTGCTCGGGCCGGGTAGCTCAGTTGGTTAGAGCATTGTCTGGATACGCCAAGGTTGTGGGTTCCATCCCCGGTCAGGGCATATACAAGAATCAACCAGTGAATGAATGCATCGGTGAGTGGGATAACAAATGGATGTTTCTCTCTCTCTCTCTCTCTCTCTCTCTCTCTCTCTCTCTCTCCAATCAATACAGCCCTAGCCAGTTTGGCTCAGTGGATAGAGCGTCGACCTGCAGACTCGAAGGGTCCTGGGTTGATTCTGGTCAAGGGCATGCACCTCTTGGTTGCAGGCTCAATCCCTGGCCCTAGTTGGAACACATGTGTGAGGCAATCAATTGATGGGTCTCTCGCACATCGATGTTTCTCTCTCTGCCTCTCCCTCTGCCTTCTACTCTCTCTAAAAATCAATGGAAAAGCACCCTCTGGTGAGGAATAACAAAAATAAATTAATATGCAAAATTTAAAAAAAATGTAAAGCCTCCCTGGCTGCCTACATCCCTGGCTCTGCCCACTGCTGAGCCTTCCGCTTGAGAGGGCCGTGAGCAGGGGTCTCGGCCAGGCACACCCTCCCCCAGCAGGAGGTCACCCCCAATGTCACCACCCCCCACGCTCAGGGCAGAAGGGAGAGATGGAGTCACAGAGGAGCAACAAAGGGACTCCAGGGACACGGAGTCCTGTTGCCTCTTTCCTGCGTCAGAAAACGAACATTTTTTAAAAATATATTTTTATTGATTTCAGAGAGGAGAGGAGAGGGAAAGAGAGAGAAACATCAATGATGAGAGAGAATCATCGATTGGCTGCCTCCTGCACGCCCCCCACTGGGGATCGGGCCTGCAAGCTGTGCATGTGCCCTGACCGGGAATCGAACTGTGACCTCCTGGTTCATAGGTTGATGCTCAACCACTGAGCCACGCTGGCCAGGCTGCCTTTTCGTTTTCCAATAGCACCTCTTGTTTTTTCTCCGAATTCAAAAGCTTGACATGGTCACTGCAGGAAAATTGGAAAATACAGAAATGGGCGAAGAAAATGGACATCACCCTAGCAGGTTTGGCTCAGTGTATAGAGTGTCGGCCTGTGGACTCAAGAGTCCCGGGTTCGATTCCGGTTAAGGGTACATGCCCAGGTTGCAGGCTCAGTCCCCAGTAGGGGGCGTGCAGGATGCAGCCAATCAATGATTCCCTCTCATCATTGATGTTTCTATCTCTCTCCCTCTCCCTTCCTCTCTGAAATCAATAAAAATATTTAAAGAAAGAAAAAAAAGAAAATGGACATCACTCCGATCCCTCTGCCCGGGGCCATCGTCCTTGGCTGCCATGTTGGGGGAAACCCTGCGGGGGTTCCCCATGTTACAGATGGGGACACGGAGGAGTGGAGAGGCTACGGGACTTCCCGGACGGCACCTCGATGGGAAGGGATGGAGTGAGGATCCAGGTCAGTCTGCGTCCAGAGCCCTTGCTCCGAACCTCTCCAACCCCTTCCCCCATCCTCTCCGCGTCCCTCCGGTGCTCCAACCCCGGCACCAGGCACCAGGTCCTTCTCAGGCACAGATGGGGCAGGGCAGGTGGGCTGGGAGGGCTGACCTCAGGACAGCGATGAGGCACACGCCCACGCCGGGTGGCCGCCATCGAAGAGGTATGAGGTGCTCTCCCTCACCTCGCCCACAGAGCGCCTCCTCCCCAGCCCCTCACCAACAGGAAAGAAACCCAAGCCTGCTGCTCCCGCCCCCCCCCCCCACCCCCGCCCCCGGAGGCAGAAGCAAGGCTAGGGGGACGACGTGGGAAACACGCAGATGGGTCCCTGGGAGGCTCACGTTCTCCCGGGCAGGAGCGGGGAGGCGTCTGAGCAGCTCAGGCCGGGCATCCTTGGCACTGCAGGTCAGCGAGCAGCTGCGGAACACGCCCTCCACCGGGGCAGCCTGGCGCCGGGTGCCGCGGGCGTGCGGCTCCGAATACTCTCACACGCCCCAGCACGCCTTGCACGGCTCCCCAGAGTGACCCCAACCCCAATTCACATCAATGAGCTCATTCACAAGGACTTTACATGGGACATGCGCGCGGTGAAAACATGTATTCAGTGTTGGAAATTGCAGGCTAGAAGGAGGTGAAGGAGGGTCCAGACCTGGGGGTTCTGGGACTGGTGAGGCAGATGCAGGTTGCTACGGCAGCGTCCTAACTTGGGGTGACCCCCAGCAGCTCAATGAGGTGGGGGAAAGGGAGGAGCCCATTAAGGCAAAGGTCGGTGACTCACTCCCCTCGGGCCTCAGACAAACCACGGAGACCAAGCCTGAGGTCATCCCTTTATCCGACAGGAGGGGTGTGTCCCCATCCAACAGCCAACCAGTTATAAACAGGCGGGGGTATAAAAACCCTCCCTGCCCTCATGAACGCCTCCGCTGGCTGGTGGCCAACGTCCCCAGGAACCGTGCTCTGTGGGAGCCCTGTGGTCTTGTGCAGCTCCACTCTTGGGAATGATGGAGGAGCTCACGACAGCGGAAGGGGCAGGGGAGGGGGGGCTGTCTGCAGACGCCCCGGGCCCTGCTGCTGGGACCAGGACCCTGGGGTTCCTGGGACACAACGCAGGGAACATGCTGGTGGACTAGTCGCGGGTTCAGATTTTGCCAATCTCAGATCCTCAGCAGCGGCAAGCTGGGCCCGAACAGCTCTTGACACAGTGGCTGGATCATCAAAGAGCAACAGCGATGACCCAGGGTCACAGCCCAATGGCCCGACCCAGGTCACCAGCCCATCTGCTCCCCCGAGCTACCCCAGCTGCCCTGTGCGAAGGGTTCCACTTCCCTCCCGGGGAGGGGGCAGTGTTTGAAGTCCAAGGGCCCACTGCTCGGACACCCTCTCCGGTTGAAGTGCTCTTCCTTCCTTCCTTCCTTCCTCCGCCTGCACAATGGAGAAAGCCCATCGCCATCCATCACCCGGCACGGACGACAGGGCTCCTACGCCATGCGCAGCCCACATCCAAAGCGGCGGCTCCACGGGGATCTGCCTGGCGCTCACAGGAGCTTCAGAGCCAGGCTCAGAACCTGCAGGGTGCGGAGAAGTGAGGGTGCAAGGGAAGGTAGGGGAGACCGGGGCGTCCTCAGGGGCTGGCTATGGGGGTGTTTTACATGCAGTTTCTTTGGTTTCCACCCCAGAAGAGAAGATGAACCTCGACAACCTGACACAACCGACTACAGGATCCGCAGGGCCTCGGGGGAACAAACATGGGGGCGCGTGGTTCAAACACCGGGCGGGCTCTCAGGACGGCCACCACGGAGCAGGAACACAGCGCACCATCTGCATCCCACAGCCCGTCCGGCTCTCTGGATAGTTCTGAGCCAGGGAATGCCGCGGCCCTCAAACCCGCTTTTCCCGGCTGTCTCCAGTCCACCTCCCACCCTGGGGACTGCTTTCCCATCGCTCTGTGTCATTCTCTTCCTCTGCTTTAACGTGCTTCAAAAATACTTGTTTCGATTTGTTTGTGTCTGTGTTTCTGAGTCCCCCAGGACAGTGTAAGCTCGCAGGGGGCAGGGATCCAGCCACGCCTGGATGCCACTCGGTCCCCAGCAGCTGGCACGTGGCTGACCACGTAGGGAGGGCTCAATCAATGTGGTCAACCCATGTTCAATGATGAGCAGATGAGCTGCCCGATCGCGCCCGATTCAGAGCGCGTGAGGGGCTCAGTGCTGGCTCTGCCCTCCCTGGGAGCAGGGCAACGTCAGCCCTGCGCTGTGAGCTGGCGCCTTTGCTCTCAGCTGGAGCCGTGGCCTCGTGAAACCCGCGTGGTGTGCCCTTTGGCCCGCTCTACAGGAAGAGGATGTCCTGCAGAAATGAGGGAAAGGTGGGCGCCGAACAGAGTCCCATAAATAAGCGCCTGGGCATGCCTTGGTGACGCTGCCTGCTTCTCAGACATGTCATGTTGTATTTCCAGTCAATGGCCAGAAAGGGAAATCGCTTACAGAGTGTCCAACCAAACCTTCATCCCCAGTACCACCACACAGTGACCTGAAAAGAACTTTGGCCAAGTGTTTGGCAGTATCTACTGAGGCTGAACACAGACACAGCCTAGGGTCCCTCCCAGATACACAACCAACAGAACTGTGTCTCTGTCCACCGAAAGGCAACCGCCAGAATGTTCATAGTGGCAATCTTCATGAACACTACCCAAGTGCCAATCGATAGTAGAGTAGACAGATATTGTACCTGGGACACTATGCCACTCCCATCACCATCAAAGTACACAGACATTGTACCTGGGACACTATGTCACTCCCATCAACAGCAGTGTAGACAGACACATTGTACCTGGGACACTATGCCATTCCATCAACAGCAGTGTAGACAGACACATTGTACCCAGGACACTATACCATTCCCATCAACAGCAGAGTAGACAGACATTATACCTGGGACACTATGCCACTCCCATCAACAGCAGAGTAGACAGACACATTGTACCTGGGACACTATACCATTCCCATCAACAGCAGAGTAGACAGACATTCTACCTGGGACACTATGCCACTTCCATAAACAGCAGTGTAGACAGACACATTGTACCTGGGACACTATACCATTCCCATCAACAGCAGAGTAGACAGACATATTGTACCTGGGACACTATACCATTCCCATCAACAGTAGAGTAGACAGACATTGTACCTGGGACACTATGCCACTCCCATCAACAGCAGAGTAGACAGACACATTGTACCTGGGACACTATGCCACTCCCATCAACAGCAGAGTAGACAGACACATTGTACCTGGGACACTATTCCATTCCCATCAACAGCAGAGTAGACAGACATTGTACCTGGGAGACTATGTAGACACTATGTCTACACTATGTAGACAATGTCTACAATGTCTGTCTACTCTGCTCTTGATGGGAGTGCATAGTACTATGTCTACACATTGTAGACACTATGCCACTCCCATCAACAGCAGAGTGGACAGACATTGTACCTGGGACACTATGCACTCCCATCAACAAAGGAGTGTACCTCGATGTACACTATGCACTTCCATAGTGTACTAGATATACACTATGCACTCACATCAACAAAGGAGTGTACCTTGTAACTCCCATCAACAGCAGAGTACACAGACATTGTACCTGGGACACTATGCACTCCCATCAACAGCAGAGTAGACAGACATTCTACCTGGGACACTATGCACTCCCATCAACAGCAGAGTAGACAAATATTGTACCTGGGACACTATGCACTCCCATCAACAGCAGAGTAGACAGATATTGTACCTGGAACACTATGTCACTCCCATCAACAGCAGTGTAGACAGACACATTGTACCTGGGACACTATACCATTCCCATCAACAGCAGAGTAGACAGACATTGTACCTGGGACACTATGCCACTCTCATCAACAGTAGAAAGACATTGTACCTGGGACACTATACCACTCCCATCAACAGCAGAGTAGACAGACACATTGTACCTGGGACACTATGCTACTCCCATCAACAGCAGAGTAGACAGACATTGTACCTGGGACACTATGTCACTCCCATCAGAGTAGACAGACATTGTACCTGGGACACTATGCCACTCCCATCAACAGCAGAGTAGACAGATATTGTACCTGGGACACTATGCCACTCCCATCAACAGCAGAGTAGACAGACACATTGTACCTGGGACACTATACCATTCCCATCAATAGCAGAGAAGACAGACATTATACCTGGGACACTATGCCACTTCCATCAACAGCAGTGTAGACAGACACATTGTACCTGAGACACTATACCATTCCCATCAACAGCAGAGTAGACAGACATATTGTACCTGGGACACTGTGCACTCCCATCAACAGCAGAGTACACAGACATTGCACCTGGGACACTATGCCACTCCCATCAACAGCAGAGTAGACAGACACATTGTACCTGGGACACAATGCCACTCCCATCAAAAGCAGAGTAGACAGACACATTGTACCTGGGACACTATACCACTCCCATCAACAGCAAAGTAGACAGACATTGTACCTGGGACACGATGCACTCCCATCAACAGCAGAATACACAGACATTGTACCTGGGACACTATGCCACTCCCATCAACAGCAGAGTAGACAGACACATTGTACCTGGGAAACTATGCCACTCCCATCAACAGCAGAGTACACAGACATTGTACCTGGGACACTATGCCACTCCCATCAACAGCAGAATACACAGACATTGTACCTGGGACACTATGGACTCCCATCAACAGCAGAGTACGCAGAAATTGTACCTGGGACACTATGCCACTCCCATCAACAGTAGACACACATTCTACCTGGGACACTATGCCACTCCCATCAACAGCAGAGTAGACAGACACATTGTACCTGGGACACTATGCCACTCCCATCAACAGCAGAGTAGACAGACATTGTACCTGGGACACTATGCCATTCCCATCAACAGCAGAGTAGACAGACATTGTACCTGGGACACTATGTAGACTATGTCTACAATGTCTGTCCACTCTGCTGTTGATTGGAGTGCATAGGTACTATGTCTACACATTGTAGACACTATGCCACTCCCATCAACAGCAGAGTACACAGACATTGTACCTGGGACACTATGCACTCCCATCACCAAAGAGTGTACCTCGATGTACACTATTCACTCCCATAGTGTACTGGATGTACACTATGCACTCACATCAACAAAGGAGTGTACCTTGTAACTCCCATTAACAGCAGAGTACAGAGACTTGTACCTGGGACACTATGGGCTCACATCAACAGCAGAGAAGACAGACATTGTACCTGGGACACTATGCAGTCCCACCAACAGCAGAGTAGACAGAAATTGTACCTGGGACACTATGCCACTCCCTTCAACAGCAGTGTAGACAGACACATTGTACCTGGGACACTATGCAACTTCCATCAACAGCAGTGTAGACAGACATTGTACCTGGGACACTATGCCACTCCCATCAACAGCAGAGTAGACAAACATTGTACCTGGGACACTATGCCACTCCCATCAACAGCAGAGTAGACAGACACATTGTACCTGGGACACTATGTCACTCCCATCAACAGCAGAGTAGACAGATATTGTACCTGGGACACTATGCACTCCCAGCAACAGTAGAAAGACATTGTACCTGGGACACTATGCACTCCCATCAACAGCAGAGTAGACAGACACTGTACCTGGGACACTATGTCACTCCCATCAACAGCAGAGTAGACAGACATTATACCTGGGACACTATGCCACTATCATCAACAGCAGAGTAGACAGACATTGTACCTGGGACACTATGTCACTCCCATCAACAGCAGAGTACACAGACATTGTACCTGGGACACTGTGTCACTCCCATCAACAGCAGAGTAGACAGATATTGTACCTGGGAGACTGTGCCACTCCCATTAATAGCAGAGTAGACAGACACATTGTACCTGGAACACTATGCCACTCCCATCAACAGCAGAGTAGACAGACATTGTACCTGGGACACTATGCACTCCCATCAACAGCAGAGTATACAGACATTGTACCTGGGACACTATGCCACTCCCATCAACAGCAGAGTAGACAGACATTGTACCTGGGACACTATGTCACTCCCATCAACAGCAGAGTACACAGACATTGTACCTGGGACACTGTGTCACTCCCATCAACAGCAGAGTAGACAGATATTGTACCTGGGAGACTGTGCCACTCCCATCAACAGCACAGTAGACAGACACATTGTACCTGGTACACTATGCCACTCCCATCAACAGCAGAGTAGACAGACATTGTACCTGGGACACTATGCACTCCCATCAACAGCAGAGTATACAGACATTGTAACTGGGACACTATGCCACTCCCATCAACAGCAGAATAGACAGACACATTGTACCTGGGACACTATGCCACTCCCATCAACAGGAGAGTAGACAGACATTCTACCTGGGACACTATGTCACTCCCATCAACAGCAGAGTAGACAGACATTGTACCTGGGACACTATGTCACTCCCATCAACAGCAGAGTAGACAGATATTGTACCTGGGACACTATGCACTCCCATCAACAGTAGAAAGACATTGTACCTGGGACACTATGCCACTCCCATCAACAGCAGAATAGACAGGCACATTGTTCCTGGGACACTATGCCACTCCCATCAACAGCAGAGTAGACAGACACATTGTACCTGGGACACTATGCCACTCCCATCAACAGCAGAATAGACAGACACATTGTACCTGGGACACTATGCCACTCCCATCAACAGCAGAATAGACAGACACATTGTACCTGGGACACTACGCACTCCCATCAACAGCAGAGTAGACAGACATTGTACCTGGGACACTATGCCACTCCCTTCAACAGCAGTGTATACAGACACATTTTACCTGGGACACTATGCCACTCCCATCAACAGCAGAGTAGACAAACATTGTACCTGGGACACTATGCACTCCCATCAACAGCAGAGTAGACAGACATTGTACCTGGGACACTATGTAGACTATGTAGACACTATGTCTACACTATGTAGACAATGTCTACAATGTCTGTCTACTCTGCTCTTGATGGGAGTGCATAGTACTATGTCTACACATTGTAGACACTATGCCACTCCCATCAACAGCAGAGTGGACAGACATTGTACCTGGGACACTATGCACTCCCATCAAGAAAGGAGTGTACCTCGATGTACACTATGCACTTCCATAGTGTACTGGATATACACTATGCACTCACATCAACAAAGGAGTGTACCTTGTAACTCCCATCAACAGCAGAGTACACAGACATTGTACCTGGGACACTATGCACTCCCATCAACAGCAGAATAGACAGATATTGTACCTGGAACACTATGTCACTCCCATCAACAGCAGAGTAGACAGACACATTGTACCTGGGACACTATACCATTCCAATCAACAGCAGAGTAGATAGACGCATTGTACCTGGGACACTATACCATTCCCATCAACAGTAGAGTAGACAGACATTGTACCTGGGACACTATGCCACTCTCATCAACAGTAGAAAGACATTGTACCTGGGACACTATGCACTCCCATCAACAGCAGAGTAGACAGACATTGTACCTGGGACACTATGCCTCTCCCATCAACAGCAGAGTATACAGACATTGTACCTGGGACACTATGCACTCCCATCAACAGCAGTGTAGACAGACACATTGTACCTGGGACACTATGCCACTCCCATCAACAGCAGAGTAGACAGACATTGTACCTGGGACACTATGCCTCTCCCATCAACAGCAGAGTATACAGACATTGTACCTGGGACACTATGCACTCCCATCAACAGCAGAGTAGACAGACACATTGTACCTGGGACACTATGCAGTCCCATCAACAGCAGAGTATACAGACATTGTACCTGGGACACTATGCCACTCCCATCAACAGCAGTGTAGACAGACATTGTACCTGGGACACTATGTCACTCCCATCAGAGTAGACAGACATTGTACCTGGGACACTATGCCCCTCCCATCAACAGCAGAGTAGACAGACATTGTACCTGGGACACTATGCCTCTCCCATCAACAGCAGAGTACACAGACATTGTACCTGGGACACTATGCCACTCCCATCAACAGCAGAGTAGACAGACATTGTACCTGGGACACTATGCCCCTCCCATCAACAGCAGAGTAGACAGACACATTGTACCTGGGACACTATGCACTCCCATCAACAGCAGTGTAGACAGACATTGTACCTGGGACACTATGTCACTCCCATCAGAGTAGACAGACATTGTACCTGGGACACTATGCCCCTCCCATCAACAGCAGAGTAGACAGACATTGTACCTGGGACACTATGCCTCTCCCATCAACAGCAGAGTACACAGACATTGTACCTGGGACACTATGTCACTCCCATCAGAGTAGACAGACATTGTACCTGGGACACTATGCCACTCCCATCAACAGCAGAATAGACAGACATTGTACCTGGGACACTAAATAAATATACACAAAATATATGTATATGAGCTAGAGCTACAGGCCTGAGTGTAAATCTTGCCTCTGCCATTTACCAGCTATGTGACCTTAGGCAAGTGATTTCACTTCTCTGTGAGTCAGTGTTCTTTTTCTATAAAATGAAGGAAGCAACAGTGAGGTAACACATGTAAAGGGCTTAAAAACACACATGTCGGTACTGAATGTTACACACGTGTCCCCTTTTTTGGGTGGGAACATGATGGAGGAATTAGTATATCCTTATAGAATAACAAAAGGAAAAGGTGGCTTTAAAAATATGTTAAATCCATAACTATATGCCCAACCACTTAATATGTGTTCTAAGCCCTTTATGTATATTATCATTTAATTCTCCTCACAACCATTTTGAAGATGGGGAAACTGAGGCACAAAGAGGCCAAGTCACATTCCCAAGGTCCCCCCAGAGAATGGGTGGCAACGCTGGGGTTGGAGCACAAACTCTGAACCATTCACGCCAGTGAAGATGGACCCTGGACTGCAATCTACACCCAGGTCTTGATTGTAAGGGGAAGACGCAGGTAAGGAGACAAAAGGTTGTCCTGGCAACCAGTGAGCCAATGAAATAGTGCTCCCGACCAAGAGCTGGATTGAATGAGGGAAGGACATCCAAGCTACTAGAGTCATATGCGGGCAAGAAGGAGGTGAGGCCCTAGCCGGTTTGGCTCAGCGGATAGAGCACTGGCCTGCAGACCAAAGGGTCCCGGGTTTGATTCCGGTCAAGGACATGTACCTTGGTTGCAGGCTCCTCCCCAGCCCAGGCCCTGGTCAGAGCGTGTGCAGGAGGCAACCAATCACTGTGCTTCTCTCACATCAATGTTTTTCTCTGTCTTTCCCTTTCTCTTCCATTCTCCCTTAAAAATCAATGGAAAAATATCCTCTGGTGAGGAAGAAGAAGAAAGAAGGAAGGAGAAGAGGAGGAGGAGGAGGAGGAGGAGGAGGAAGAGGAGGAGAAGGAGGAGGAGGAGAGTGCATGGATCTGGGAAGAGGAAAGAGTTACCCAATTAAGACTTCACTTTCAGGAGCAAACCCCCAAGTATAGGTGGCAGAGGCTGGCATGAACATTGTAAGAGCCTGGGTTGTGATTTTTTTTTTCCTTCTTCTTCCTTTTTCCTCAGAGCCACGAGGAGCCAGGGAGGGAGAGAGAGGCTAGAACCCACACACATCCCAGCATGCCCTCTGTGCCCTGCCGAGCAGCTTGACTTGTCTGCTGCTGCTGAGCAGCTGGAAAAATGTCAAACTGTCATCTGTGATTAAAGTGGGATTTTCCAACGGTTTCAACAACATTTCCGAATTCAAGGCCTTATTCCTCCTGCAGAACACGAACCCGCGCAGCACCCCCTGGACCGCTGCCTCTCGAGCCCCGGTGTCCCAGCCGGTTCTCGGCCCCGGCGGCCACGGGAGTACAGGGGCAGGCTTGGCCTGGGCTGTGGTCTCCTTTGCAGCGTCAAGCAGACCCTCTTGGCTGCTTCCACCCAGCTAAGCGGCGGGGGGGAGCACATGCGAAGGCCCAGCATGCTCCCAGAACGCAGAGCTCTGGACTGCGATGCTGGCGGGTCCTCAGCCCGCCCGCTGGCCTGCGCGGCTGCCTCGTCCACCTCTGTGTGCAAGGTCAGTTACCTCCCCTTCAGGGCTCGGCGCACAATGAAAACGTGGGCCCCTTTGTTCAAAAGTTACTTAGGAATTTCAAGATGGCAACCTCTTGTGTGGGGTGCTTCCGAGCACGGGGGTGGGGGTGACACTGCACAGGTGACACAGACATGGAACCAGGCCTGTCTGTGTGCACGGGACCCCTGTCAGTGCTCAAACACCCCGCCCTGAAGGCACCAGTTGCCATTACCATGACCCCTCTGAGCTTAGTCTTTGGGTCCTACCCTCCCAAATGTGTCTGTGGCCAGAGGCAAACCCTGATTGGCCCTCTCTGGTGCAACGCAACTCCTCAATGTGCCTTTATGGCTCTGAAATTTCCGAAGAGTATGGATGGGAAGAAAGCAGGACCCTGGCGGGTAAACTCACGCAGGGAGACGGAACCCAAAAAAGGCAAGACGCAGGTCCAAGCACCCACAGCGAGGCCCTAGCAGGGACCATGGGCGCGTGACCTGTGTTTCTGCCCGGGTCCTCTCCAAATATTGGCATGAAGTGTGAGGATGAAGGGAACACCCAGTAGCCTGGTTGGTCAAACCAGGGACTAGTCTCCCAGTATCACCTGCCCAACTCCCAAACACCTCCGTAGAGCCTCCCCCAAAGACCCTGAGCCTCTGCCCAGAGGCATAATAGTTAAGAATAGCAGGTAAGGCTCCAGTCTGGGCTTTGCCAAGCTCTCTAAGCCTCAGTTTCCCCATCGCTAAGATAAGGGCGAGGTCATACCCCAACTTTGTACAAATTGAAGGTATTTTTCCTCCGGTGTGGCTCTACGAAGCCAAGGCACGCGGTCTGAGGAGCACAGAACGACTGGACTTCGGACCGTCTTAGCCCCTCAGCGGGGTGCCCTTGTTCAGTGAGCATCCCATACAACCACACAAGGCCACCCTACCCAGCCTCTGCCCTGTGGGCCTACCGTGAGAATTCAGTGTGAAAATGCTTGACACAGTTAAACGGTAAGTAATAGTAATGCAACAGGTCACTTTTTATCTTACATCTTTCACATACTCATCAACAGAGCATGACATTGGTAAACCATAAGCCAATGAAAATGCCGTTTTTAGCATCCTCAACATGTGACCTTCAGTGTCATGGAGACAGAGAATGAACTCATATATTGAACAGTGGGGAACATTCCCTTTTCAATTCTTTCATTTCTTCTGAGGAAAATTCAGTGTTGAATACGTCTAACCCTCACTAATGCGCGCGCACCGGGACCTCCAGAAGTCATTCCCAAGCAAGCAACATGGCTAAAATGTGTTAATGTTGCTTGGCTTTAGTTGTTTGTTTTTAATCTTTTACAATTTTCTTTCCTGGTGAGTAATAGCTACTTTTCAATGTACAGCGGTAGTATCAAGTTTTCTTTCCCCAAAACACATGTGTATTTAAAATGAGTCCTTTTCAGGGGAAATGTTAAGCAAATAATCGTGGCGGTGGGCGCTGAGGGCTTGACGGTGGGGAAACTCGACACTGCGCTGTTCCAGACCAGGCCAGACCTGGGCGTGTTTTGTCCTTGAACCGAGAGCTCGCCACTCTCCTGGTGCCGCTGGAGGAGAACGGGGTGTAGCACGACCCTCTGATGTCCACAGCTGCCCCCTTGACTGTGTGGGGAGCCAGGGTTCCATGCTCTCTGACTTTGCAGCCAGGAGCGCTGTGGGTTCTCTCTGAGCTCATCTCAGAGTGTGGCCCTGAAGCTCCTGTGTCATAAACCTTCACCCCTCTGAGAGGCGAGCCTGGTCCGGTCTCCTGCCCTTCGGATCTTCTCCGTCCTCTGGAATGACTAGGTCCTCCTTGCAGGGCAGCTCTGTCCAGCTGAGCCCGGGCTGGAAGGGCTCCCCACAGCTGAAGGGCCTGCTAGCCACTCCCCTGACCAAGCGATGCCCATGGCCTCCAAGATTAGCCAGGAGTAAGCCGAGCAGGTACACAAAGCGGCTGCTTTTGATCCCCTGACGCGTCACAAGGAATTCGCAAACAATGTGTTGGCATTAGACGGCGTGGTCAGGCACTCATTTCCTGGTGGCCTCCATCACCCGCCAGGAAACACCAGGGAGGGGGCTCAGAGGCCCAAGGGCTGGGGCAGGAAGGCACCTTCCAGAGAGGGGGGTTTCCATAATGAGGCTTTCATGAGGGGAGCTGGCGGGCCTTTGTGGAGAAGCCCGAGGGGTGCTGCTGGCTCAGCCCTGAGAAGTCACTTCTTCCGGGGCGTGGGGGGCAGCACCCGGGAGCCCCTTGAGGGCCAGCTGTGGCCACCAGGACGGGTGCCTGCCCCGGGCTCTCTTGGGCTTGTGCCATCCTGCCAAGGTAGCCCTTCAGAACTGCAGCAAGAAACCCAGCATTTCCATGCAACAATGCAAATGCGCTCATTACCATCTCCTCAATATGCATGAAGAAACGTGCTAGGCTGGCCAAGCCCCAGCACGGGGCTCTGGCCTTGGCATCCAATAAGGAGACAAATTCATCTACCCAGATAGATGAGGAGGGGGCACTGAGGGAAAAGCCAGATGCAAGGAGGGAGGGGGCAGATCTGGGACAGGAAGAGGAGAAGAGAGAAAATACATGCACGAAAAGGGGAACCTGAGAGACAGACCGAGACATGGCAGAGGAAATAGGAGAGGATTCCAATGAGAGGGAGGAAAGCCAGGAGGAGGGATGAGGCTGGGGAGAGGGACACAGGCCCGGAGTCAGGGAGAGGGAAGAGGGAGGATATAAAATAAGGGAAGAGGGACGGGGAGCAAAATAGAGAGGGGGAAATAACTGCGAAGTGGTCCAGAGAGAGGCGGAAATAAAACAACGAAGGAGGGAGTGGAGGGAAGAAGAGGAAAATGAATGCCCCGGAATGGGATCCTTGGAAGTGGGGGAGACAGGCAGACCTTAGAGAAAAACAAAGGAGGGTGAGAGGATGAAGGCTCAGGTGGGAAAGGGTGACCCCCGCAGGGGTTAAATAAATAAATAAATAAATAAAATCACTCCTGCTGTGTGTTTCAATGCAGGCCATTCAGGGGCAATTCGCACCGCAGGCTGCTCGGGAGACCCCGTGTGGCACCAGTGGAGGAGGCGCAGGAGTGGGGAGCAGGGCACGCAGCCCTCTGGCTAGCCTTGTGCCCCTCCCAGGGCGGCCAGGCCTGCTCCAGGGAGCTGGGGCCTGGCTGAGAACCCACCCCTCCCGTCTCGGCTGCCCCTACCAGGGCCATTCATGCCCGGCCTTTCCCTTCCTTGCTGACAGCCAAGTTAGCAAAGTTTCTCTGTCTCTTCTCAGGACCCAGGGAATGGCTCAAAGTCCAATGCCAGCAGCAGCCTGTTCTGCAGGCGCCTGCCTGGCCTCCTGGGATCTCGGGGTCCAGATTCCTGGCCAGATGCAAATCCCTCCCCGTGGGGACACCAGGCCACGCACTTGGAGGGCCAGGCAGCTGCTAATCAGAGAGAGAGAGAGAGAGAGAGAGAGAGCGAGAGAGCGAGAGAGAGAGAGAGAGAGAGAGAGAGAGAGCGAGAGAGCGAGAGAGCGAGAGAGAGAGAGAGAGAGGAGAGAGAGAGAGAGAGAGAAAACGCGGAAGAGAGAGAGGGGGAGAGAGAGCGAGAGAAGGAAAAAAATATTCTCAGCTCAATTTAAGTCTCATGGAAAGGGCTTACAACTGTAATTAAATCATTAAATTCTTGTCTACGCTTCACAGAGCGGAGAGAAATTAACTTCCCACCAACCTCATTTTCTATTTGAACATGAAATAATGATTTTCTGCCCGTCTAATTACAAAGCCAACATCTGATCAAGCCGGCATCCAGAGGGGATTATCGCATGCACGAGTATTAGACCTCATTACCAGCTTGAGTGCAAAATTATTACATCTTGTAATTGGATGGTGAGATTTATATACAGATCGGCCCGGTTTCTGTAAGATTGTAATTACAAGCTTCGTTGGTTAGCTACTTATCAGAACTTTGCAGGAAAACAAAACAAATGACTGAGGAAAACGAGCATTTCATTAACCTGTAACCCGAGCGCGGGGGGGAGGGAGCGGTGGGAGCGTGCGCCGAGCCGCGCTGGCGTCTGCGGGAAGCGCGGGGATCTCCGGGCCGCCCCGCAGCCCGCGATCTCAGGCCTGGGAGGCGAGGATGGAAGGCGGGCCTCCGCCTCGGAGAGATCCATCCGAGACGGCAGCCGGCGAGGCTGGGTGAAGAGGGGGCGGACGGTGGACCCGGTGGCTCGGGCGGCTCTCCTGCGCGGTGCCTGGCGCAGCCCCAAGGGCCTCGGTTTTCCTTCGAGTTCCGGGTGCGCATCCCGCCTGCGCTCGTGTGCGCCCAGCGTGTGCTCTGGACACCTTCCGGGTGCTCTCTCCACACCCTGGGACGCGCCGAGAGAGCCTCTGCCGCCAGCCTCTGGTGCGCTTCGTGCGCCGGGAACCTTGGAAGAAGGCAAGGTGATGAAGAAGGGTTTGCGCGCCAGCCTTTTCCAAACCCACTTCCCAGTGCACCTGCTTCTCTCCCTGGGCGAGCCTGTCCCTCTGACCCCGTCTCTTGGATTAAAAAGCCCTGGGAAAAGGTTCGCTTGTCCTCGGCGTCGCGAGTTGAGTCTTGAGCCAGGCTCCACGGGTCCAGTGGAGTTGGGGAGCCAGCGCCTCGCCGGGGTTCGGCTGCCGAGTCCTGACGTGGGGCTTGGAGGATCCGAGTTGAAGGCTAGGGCAGTGGGAAGGATGCTGCTTCTTGGGACCTGGGCTGCCTGGAGAGAGCTCATTCATCCAAGGTCTCGGGTCCCCATCTGGGTCTGGGTCTGAAGGCTCACCCTCCAGGCCATGGCCGGCCCCTGCCCTGCGTGGCGGGTTCCCTGAGCACAGCCTCACCCCCTCCGCGGCTTCCTTCCCGCCTCCTGCAGGCCAGCGCAGCGGGTCCGAAGCTGATGGATGCCTTAGAAACAAACATCTCCAGGGCTCACTGTTTCCTCCTCCTCCTGGCAGGGCTGAGTTCAATTTCGGGCATTTCATCCGGGCACTTCCCGCGCAGCTCCAGTCTTCCTCCCTGGTCTGCGCACACTCAGGGGTTTCGGGCTTGGGTCTGACCCCCGGGGAAACACTCTGGGACATGAAGGATGCCAATGTTGCCCTCCATGTGGAACCCCCCCGATTTTCCCTGGGGCAGTGAGCTCAGGACCCCCTAGGCCACTTCTCGGAGAGTTTTAACGGGAAACGAAATCAGGCGCCGGGGAAATAGTTCCAAGCCAGAGCTCCCCCCAGATACCGCCTTCTTCAGGGGCGACTCCAGCTGCGGCCGTGGGCGCCCAGCAGCATCAGCAGGGGGTGGGGAGAGGGCGGGGAGCAGCTGGACGCTGCATGAGAAGGTCACAGGTCAGTTTCCCCAATGGAGCCCTGCGCCTGATGGCCCCCCAACTTTCTCTGGTCCCCCCACCCCCAGTGTCCTAGGCGTTCTCACCTCCTGGGGTGGTCTACCTGAGCAGAGACTGGTGGGAAGAGGACTGGAGGGGGTGTGGGGTGAACACTGAGTGCCCCCGGGAATTCATTCCCTAACTGGGCTCCCCTAGAGCTGTGGAGACCCAGACAGCAGGAGCCAAGACCCTCCGACCCGAGCCTCCGCGGGAATTGGGATTCGAGTCCTCTCTCCATCGGCGCGCGGCGGCCAGTGTTCGCCTCCGAGCAGCGCCGGCGTCTCCGCGGCAGAGTCGCCGCCCTCGCACCATCCCCGGGGGTCCCCCCGCGGGTCCGGCCTGGGCGCCCTGAGCCCCGCGGAGGCCTCCAGCGTTGCACCCGGAGCCGCCGCAAGGCCGGAATTTCAATCCCGCTCGGGGCGGCCACGCGCCCCCGTCCGTGAAGGCGGGCGCCGGGGTACGAGGGCTGCAGCTTCGGTTTAGGATCTACCCTTCCGTCAGACTCCAAGTCTTGCCTCCCATCCCCACCCGAGACGGCGGGGAAATCCACGCAAAAGGAACACAGGCGGGCGCGGGGAGCGGGGAGGAGCGGGAAGGGAAGAGTGTCTACGTACAGAAAATGCCCGCGTACGAACTTCTGGAAGTGCTCTGGAAAGTTCCCGGGGCTCACCGCCCGGCTCCTCCCCCATTCCCACGCCCATTTAGGGCGCTGGCTGGCTCCGCTTTCGCGTTTCGCTCCCCAGGACCCCCAGGGCGTCCACCCTGCAGCCCTCCGCCCCGCCCCCCGCCCCCAGACCAGCCCTCCATTTCTAATAAGTAATTCGCACCCGGACCCCTTAAGGAGGCTAATCTCGGGGTTTGGTCCTCTTGGGTGGGGGGCAGCCTCGCCCCCAAGGGTACTGAGGTAGCCTAGGAAGGCACAATGCCCCCCTCACCCTCTTCTAGCGCCCTCCCCAGGCCGCTGAGAGTGGCCGGGCGTCAGGGGTGCGCGCTGAAAAGGGGGCCCGGGCCCTCTGAGGCCCCGGTGCTTGCCCTGGACCCAGGTCTGGTCCCGACCCAGGCTCGGCGCTGGGGCCCGGGGAGAGGTGCCGAGGGGCGGGAAGAGGGGAGGGGCGAGCTGACCCGGCACTAACCCCCCGTCCCCGCGCCTCTGCCGGGAGCCTCCGGGCGCAGGCCAGAGGGGGCGGGAAGGGGCTGGAGCGCGGGGTCCCGCCCCCGCCCCGCCCCGCCCCGCGCGCGGTCTCCGCGGGGGTGGGAGGCCTCGCCGGTGAGGCTCCCCGGCGATTGGCGACTGGGGAAGGAGACGCTGGGAAAAGTCGAATAAGAGGGCGCGACGTCAGACCTGAGATTTGGGAAAGGGCGAGGGAGGGAGGGCGGGCGGGGACGGACACACGGACAGATACGTTCACCTCTCCCCCAACCAGCACCCTCCCCGGTGTAGCACCCTGAGTGTCCACAACTTTCGGCCGCCTCAGCCCAGGGCTCGGTGCGGGGTGGGGTGGGGACAGCGCGGTGTGAGTAGAGAGACAGATGAGAGAGAGCGAGGGAGAGAGAAGAAAGAAAAAAGGAGCAGAAAAGGGAGGAAAGGATCCCGAGAAAGAAAGAGGAGTTTCCTAGCGCCCAGAAGAGGTAAAGCGCCCGAAGGAGCGGAAGCGGTCCTGGGGGGAGAGGAGCGAGGGGAGGGGAGAGGAAGGGCGAGGAGGGGCAGTGAGAACTAGAGGCGGCGAAGGAAGCCGGGCGCGACACTGCGCGGGCAGAGGAGGGCGGCGAGGAGCCCGGAGCGGGCAGAGGCGGCTCGGGCGGCGGAGAGGAGGGGCTTGCGGCCCGTGGAAATGTCAATCAGGGCCCCGCGCCCCGGGAAGCTCCGCCAATCTGTCCGGACCTGACCTGGCTCCCGGCCGCCGCCGCCGCACCGCGGAGCAGATCCCTAGGCGACCGCGGAGCGCCGCGCAGCGCGGGAGGCAGCGCGGCCCGGACTCGGCCCACCCCCGATGCGCGCCGGAGCCCGCGGGCGGCGCTGAGCAGGGCGGCCCCGGCGGCCGGCGGCCGGGCCCCCTCCGTCCGCGCCCCGCGGGCCACCATGTCCTTCCCCCAGCTCGGATACCAGTACATCCGCCCCATCTACCCACCCGAGCGCCCGGGGACCGCCGGCGGCGGCGGCAGCGCTGGGGCCCGCGGCGGCCCGGCAGCCAGCGCCTCGGAGCTGGCCGCCTCGGGGTCCCTGTCCAATGTGCTCTCGTCCGTGTACGGGGCGCCCTATGCCGCCGCGGCAGCAGCGGCCGCCGCCGCCCAAGGCTACGGCGCGTTCCTGCCCTACGCCGCCGAACTGCCCATCTTCCCGCAGCTGGTAAGCGCCGGGGGAGCCGGGAATGCGGGTGGGGTGGGGGCGCGGGTTGGAGCTGGGCCACCCGACGCGGTGAGCGCGCGCGAGTAGACGAGCCGGGGCCCAGGCCAGGAGGGGGTAGGCGGCCACGGCCAGGGCTCATCCGCGCGTGTCCCTTCCTTCTCTCCATGTGCGTTCAGGGCGCACAGTATGAGCTGAAAGACAGCCCGGGGGTGCAGCACCCGGCCGCCGCAGCCGCGTTTCCGCACCCGCACCCCGCCTTCTACCCATACGGCCAGTACCAGTTCGGGGACCCGTCCCGTCCCAAGAACGCCACCCGCGAGAGCACGAGCACGCTCAAGGCCTGGCTCAACGAGCACCGCAAGAACCCCTACCCCACCAAGGGCGAGAAGATCATGCTGGCCATCATCACCAAGATGACCCTCACCCAGGTGTCCACCTGGTTCGCCAACGCGCGCCGGCGCCTCAAGAAGGAGAACAAGATGACCTGGGCGCCCCGCAGCCGCACCGACGAGGAGGGCAACGCCTACGGGAGCGAGCGCGAGGAGGACGAGGAGGAGGACGAGGAAGAGGGCAAACGCGAGCTGGAGGAGGAGGAGGAGCTCGGCGGGGAGGAGGAGGACGCGGGGGGCGAGGGCCTGGCGGACGACGAGGACGAGGAGATCGATTTGGAGAACGTGGACGGCGCGGCCGCGGGGCCGGAGCTGGTCCTGGCGGGGGCGGCGCGCAGGGACGACGACCTGGGCCTGGGAC
This sequence comes from Cnephaeus nilssonii, assembly GCF_951640355.1. Classification (NCBI taxonomy): domain Eukaryota; kingdom Metazoa; phylum Chordata; class Mammalia; order Chiroptera; family Vespertilionidae; genus Cnephaeus; species Cnephaeus nilssonii. Next base: position 3,543,671 of record NC_137091.1, read on the forward strand.
CCAGTTCAGACTCCAAGAACAGCGATTCGGACGACAGCTCCGAGGGCCCGGAGGAGCGCCCGCCGCCGGCCCTGAGTCTGGCCCCAGCGCCGCCGCCGCTGGCCGCGGCTCCGCCGTCCCCGCCCTCGCCCCCCGCGGGCCTGGACCCCTGCGCTCCTGCTCCTGCGCCCGCCTCCGCCCTGCAGAAGCCCAAGATCTGGTCCCTGGCCGAGACGGCCACGAGCCCGGACAACCCGCGCCGTTCGCCTCCGGGCGCGGGAGGCTCTCCCCCCGGGGCCGCCGTCGCGCCCCCGGCCCTGCAGCTCTCCCCGGCCGCCGCCGCCGTGGCGCACAGACTGGTCTCGGCGCCGCTGGGCAAATTCCCCGCTTGGACCAACCGGCCGTTCCCAGGCGCGCCGCCCGCCGCCCGCCCGCACCCGCTCTCCCTGCTCGGCTCGGCCCCGCCACACCTGTTGGGACTTCCCGGGGCCTCGGGCCACCCGGCTGCCGCCGCCGCGGCCTTCGCTCGGCCCGCGGAGCCCGAGGGCGGAACAGGTGACTGCCGAGCGCGGGGTGCGGAGGGAGGGGGCGGGCCGGGGGATGCGCCCGGGCCGGAGGGGACCGGCAGGACCCCAGGAGCGCGCGGCCCTCCCCTGGGCGCTGGCCTCCCGCGGCCCCGGGTGCCCGGACAGAGCTCTAAAGGCCCCCTTTTCTCCCCGCTGCCCTTAGATCGCTGTAGTGCCTTGGAAGTGGAGAAAAAGTTACTCAAGACGGCTTTCCAGCCCGTGCCCAGGCGGTAAGAGACCCGGAGGGGGGTTGGCAATGGCGAGGAAAGGAAATAACTGGTGCGAAGCAGGGCTTTTGCCCCCGGGGGTGATGCAGCTGGGAAAGGCTTTTCAAAGGGGACAAACACACCCTCCGTTGTCCCCAGGGCCCTGGGAGCCCCCGCCTTCCTTCCAGCCCCGGACCTCAGTCCTGAGCCTCCCACCCACCTCGCAGTTACAGGGGAAGACCCACATCTCCCGCTGACATCATTTTACATGGCGACGCCTCCTGCTCCCCGCCCCAGCCCCGGTGGGGTCTCCCAGCCCTAGGAGCGGGGGTGCCCCTCGCTCCCCAGCCCGTGGCTACCACTGCCTCTCTCTTCCAGGCCCCAGAACCACCTGGACGCCGCGCTGGTCTTGTCGGCCCTCTCCTCCTCTTAGTTCTTTTTTTTTTAATTTTTTAATCGTTGTAATAATTGTAAAAAAAATTAATCGCTCTGTATAGTTATGACTTGTAAGCATGTCTGTGTATGAATACCTTTAAAAAGAAAACGAAACAAAAAAGAAATAAATAAAAATAAATACAACAAGTCCCCCTGGGCGGAGTCTCCCCAAGTCGCTTCTGTCCCCCAAGTTAGCCGGGTTTGGGAGCTGGGTTTGCGAGGTTGACTGTGGGGAGTGGCGTGTCGGTGAGAATCAGCGTGTCTGACTTGTTTGTATATATACAGAAGAAATGTACATATGTGTGAACCAAATTGTACAAGAAAGTATCTATTTTTGGCTAAATAAATGAGCTGTTGCCACTTTGACTATAATCGCCTGTCTGCCCCCAGAGGGGTCTGTTTGCTGTTTGTTGTTCTGTTTTGCCCCCCACCCCCGTTTAGAGTCATTGGAATCAGCAGAAAAGACCAAGAGAGGGGAGTCTGGGCCCTGTGGCCAGAGGAGAGCAGAGGTTGCGTCGGAGACCCAGAGACCAGGCAGAGGCGAAGGCGCACAGGCGGTGAGGCTGTGGGCTCCCCCGAGGAGTACCTGGGGCTCCAGAGAAGGGCCCAGGAGACAGGTGGGAAACTGGGCCCAACCCACCAGTCCTCGGACCCCACCGCGGGGTCTCGGGGCGTCCGCTGGTGACGCAGCAGCCTTAGAGGAGGGTGTGGACAGGGGTTATGTTGGGAGGGGCTCACCCTGCCTGCGCCCCCATTCTTAGATAGGCACAATTGAGGTTGGTTCATTCTTACAGAAGGGGCGGTGCAAGCCCAGCGTCAAGCCCCCTTCCAACCACAGGCACCCCCAGACTCCTTACAGAAGCAGGAGTGTGGGGGGGGGGGTATGGAGGAGCCAGGAGCCTAGGGGAGCTCAGCCTTGCCTCCTGGTGATGGTGTCCAGTCCGAATTGAGAGTTGGGGACCTGGTGGCATCTGTGCGTCTTGGCACCCCAGTGGGTTTCCCCAGGTGCCCTGCAAGGGCAGCCTTCGGAGGTCAGGGCGCGGGTGGTTCGGACCCAAGCACGGATCCAGCCCAGATCCGGGCAGCCTGATAGGGGCGGGCGGGCTGGCGGGCCAGGGGAGGGAGCCTGGGAAATTTGGGGCTAGAGCTCCCTCTACAGGACAAAGCGGCCGCTGGGCGCTGGCCACCTTGGCCTCTCCATGGGACATAGCCTCCCCGCCGCACCCTCTTTTTCTCTTTCAGGCCCCAGCCTTGACTTGAAGCTTAGGGAATTCTGGAAGAGCGATGCTGCGTTGGGGTACAAAGTGGGGGACCTGTCTTGAGTCTCCCTCCCCACGTGTAATCCGTGTATCTGTAAGGCTGCCAGATGTTAGTGTTGGCCCCCAGTAGTGAGGCGTGTGACAATCTGGGGGGTCTCCGGGGAGGTTTGGGCAGAGCTTGCACCCCCAGAGCCACCTTGGAGGTTGGCAGGAGCGGAGGCTGCCCAGCAAGGACTGGTCTATATGGGGTATAGCTGCCAGCGCCCCCCCCCCAGGACCCCCACGCAGGCGGGGCGTGCGGTGCTCCCGGGCCCTGCCAGGTCACAGAGGTCGGGTGAGCAGAGACAGGGCCGGCCTCCAGAACACCAGGCTCTGCCTTCTCCCCACTCTTTCTTCGCTTTTTCTCCCCCTAAAGTTTGGGTCCTTCCCTGGCCGCAGGCTGCGACTGGGGTTCAGCTCTGATCTTGGGCACCCCACCCCTGAACGCGGAGCCAGCGCCCACTGCCTGGGCCTTGAACCTGGGCGGCCAGGTCTCAGCAGCTGCACAGAGGCCTTTGGTCAGCAGGAGTCGCTTTACATGGTTACCGCCCACCCCCCACACCCCCCCCCCCCGCCCCGGAGCCCCTCTTGTGAGCTGGTGCCTCCCGAGCTTCTGGGGCACAGGCCTAGCACCCCGGCCGGCCCCCCTCCTGCGACACGCGGCGGGTGGGGTAGATCATTAACTCCTGTGTGTCCTGTGTCCTCCCCTCTGAAGGGAACAGCCCCCTGGAAGGGTGTTCCTGGACGCATGTAGGGGGCTGGCCTGCGGTGGGTGAGCGTAAATCGCCCTCATCTTGCAATTATTATTCCAGAATCTCAGACCCACTCCTCAAGCTCCCGCCAGCATTCTGCCCCAGCCCCTCCCATTGGCCAAAAAAGGGAGGTGTCTGTACAGAGGCACCTCAGAACCTAGGAACAGGGCACTGCCCTGGCAGGGGTGCAGCAGCAGGGAGAGGGGGTGATCACCAAGCCAGGCAGCCTCCCCCTCTGAAGACCCCCGAGGGGGAAGCCTGCCTCTGTGCAGAGGGAGCTGGGTGAGGGGCGGCCAAGCGGAGCCCCCAGAGGTCTGAGCGCCTGTCCTGCTCTCTCCAGTGAAACCCTGGGTTCCCCGCACCCTGCAGCCCGTCCCATCCCAGGGTAAGGGTCCTCAGCGGAGACCCGCCCTGCCCACTGCAAGGACAGGAGGTGTGGGTGCCAGGGGAGAGCGGGTCCTGTGTGTGCATGTTCTCTGTGGGATGAGAGAACACATGGGCCCCCCAGCTGGCCTCAGGTTGACCCCAAAGAGACAGGGTAATCGGAAGAATAAAAGGCCCTCGTGGGCTTTGAGCTGAGAGAGGGAAGAGGAGGCAGCTCCCTTTTGCTGCACTTGCATTTCGCCAGGAAGCGGGCTCTCCGTCCTCCTCCCAGAGCCTCCTCCCAGAGTCTTCCCCTCCGCTCCCTCCTCTCAGGGACCCTAGGAACAGCCCCATCCTTTATCGTCCGGCCCTAGGATTTAAAAAGGAGACTGGAAGCCGGGGGGGGGGGGGGGGGGGGAGAGAGAGAGAGAGAGAGAGAGAGAGAGAGAGAGAGAGAGAGAGGAAGGATATGGGAATCTCATCCTTGGTCCTGATTAAGCTTCAATTAGAAATAAAATGTGTCAATCACTCCGCCTGGCAGGGGTTGCTGCTGTCGGGGCTGGTTATGCAAAGCGCTCCAAGGTGTGTGGGATAATCAATTAGGTCAGAGGCAAGCGTGTATGTCACCGCTTCCCTCATTATCCGCATGGAGCCGAGGAGGCGGTGCGCGGCCAGGCCAGGGAATAAAATTATCTCCCTAAGTGGCGGCCCACCTCTGGGACCGGCGCATTCCCGGTCTCCAATTGAATTTATTTTCGGTGGAAATCAGGGAGGAGGAAGTGGGCTCCAGTGGGAAGGCAGCGTGGACAGGTTAGAGCAGGCGAGGCTGCGGGAGAGCTGCAGGGGGGAGGGGGGGTGCCCCAGCCACTGGCCTGCTCCAGGCGGGGAGAGGGCAGGGCCTCACCTGTGGGGCCGGTGTCCTCCGGGGCCGGGGCCCTCAGGGCCAAAGAGGCCGCCGACATGGGCCTGAGTTCTGGAAGACAGAGAGAGAGGGATTGGATGCTTGGGTCGGAATCTCCTCTTTCGAGATTCTGTCAGGAACTGGCTTTGGGCCTAATTATCTGTATCCTTCTAGAAATGGCCTCTGCATCTGGTGATTCCTGTTTGCACACCCCCTCCACCTCCGTCCAGTGAAAACGGGCAGTCATTACAGGCGTGTGAAACGGTGTCTGTGGCTCGCGCTGCCTCCCACTTGCGTGGGGCCCAGTCCCGCCCTCTCTCTGGGCCCCACGTTCACCGGCTGCAACACAGAGGGGACTGGATTCGACCCATTTCTCCAAATCGTCTTGCGAAGCCAGTGTTGTGTAGGATGAGGCAACCGTGAAAAGGGGTGGGTCTAAAGATTATTAGGGGGGTGATGGGGTCCCATGACCTCTCCAGATATGGCCTCCTGGTCCTCACTGACCACGGTCACCCGATCCAGCCAGCCAGCCTGACCACATTAAAAAGGTCCGTCTAGCGTGTGACCGACGTAGCTTTGACACAGTCACTGCTCCCCTCGGACGCTCCAGCGCCCCCCGCCTCCCCCCAGGCCATCCCGATTGGCTAGAAAGCCCAGGAGGCCCCTCTTCCTGAGGTGGAGGGGTGAGACCTAGTAGAGGTCCTACGAGTACTTCTCAGCGGGGCGACCCCCCACGCGGGCACACATGGCGTGTCGGGCATTTTCCACGGCCATGACTGGTTGGGGGTGCTCCTGGATCGGATGCGTAGAGAGCAGGGGTGCAGGCCCTCCAAGGCACCGCCCGCCCTCCTCACCCAGACTCCTCCCATCCAGTGTCAGCAGTGCGAGGCTGAGAGGCCAGGGCGTCGGGCGGGGTGCGGTGTCTGGGGCGACCCCCGGAGAAGCAGGTCTGTCCTCCCAGGAACCACAGCTCCGTGGAGAGGAGCAGTAAGCCGGCGCTGAGTGGGCGCTGAGTGCTCCTCACCAGCCTGTGGCCCTGGAAGGGGGAAGAAGGGGCGAGGGAGGGCGCACAGGACAGTCGCGGGCCTGGGAGGGAGCGGCCTCACCTCAGCCTGCTGCTGGGGGAGCGTCCCAGGCGAGAGGGGCAGGGTGACCCCACCACCCCAAGGAGGACATCTGTCTGGGAGGTTGGGGCCTTTCTCCCTGGACATTTCCCTCAGGAGCCGGTTCTGGAAGGTTCTCCCAGACGCAAGCGTAACTCAGTGCGGTTTTGCCTCCTGGTTGTTGCCCCCTCTGTGTGCACGAGTGCGTCTCTTTACTTGCTCGTGTGACCCAGGAGTGTGTGTG